>NC_064931.1:281330317-281643095 GCF_023897955.1 Schistocerca gregaria
TGATCAGATGAGCACTGCTTTCAGTTGATAAGAGTGGATGGTAGCGTTCGAGTGCGGGGCAGAACCAACGAAGCCATGGACCGAAGTTGTCACAATGTCTATGCAAGCTGATGTTGGCTCGTAGTGGTTTGGGCTGTGTTTACATGGAACGGAATAGGTCCTCTAGTCCATCTGGACCTATAATTGCTGGAAATGATTATGTTCGGCTGCATGGAAGCCATTTGCAGCCATACATGGTCTTCATGTTCCCAAAAACAATAAAATTTTTATGGATGACAACGCGCAATGTCACCGTGCCACAATTGTTCGCGATTGGTTTGAAGAACATTGTGGACAATTCGCGCAATTGATTTGGCCGCCCATGCAGCACAGCTCAGTATTTCTGTTGGAATTACAACGTCTGGTTGAGCACATGCCACTTCACGTTACTGCAATACGCCGGGAAAAAAGAGACCCGACATGATATTAGGAGATATCCCAAGACTTTTGTCACCTCAGTGTATTGTGCTTCTTCTTCTGTAATTCAGGGATTATAAAGCTGCCTTTTCCGGCTCCATAGTGCAGTATCGTCTAATGTAATAGTTAAAAAACACCGAAGAATTGACAGTCTCTCTTTTTATGGCCCTCAGACGCCACGAAAGTCTTCCATTGTGATTTATGGGCCGGCTGGGGTGGCCGAGCGGTTCTAGGCGCTACAGTCTGGAACCGCGCGATCGCTACGGACGCAGGTTCGAATCCTGCCTCGGGCATGGATGTGTGTGATGTCCTTAGGTTACTTAGGTTTAAGTAGTTCTAAGTTCTAGGAGACTGATGACCTCAGAAGCTAAGTCCCATAGTGCTCAGAGCCATTTGAACCATTTGATTTATGGGACGGAAGGGTAGACGAATCTTAACCTCAATCGACGGGCAGTGTGCTTCACCCCTGCTTGAGTTGGATACCACTAGAAATAATATTTAGTTTCCGTTGAAAACGAATACTGTCTGAAATATCTAATTGAAAGATTGTGTCCGACGGATCGATTTCTGAAGTCCAAATGTTTTGAAACGGGTTATTGATGAGCTCAAGGAAACCGTTAGAAATTGTGTGCTGAATGATTACTTAGTGTTTAGCTTCTTTTTGACATCAGTGTTATTAGAGACAGACACAAGTTTACTTGAACAAGGACTGAGGACAAGTGATTGATAGTAATTACGGAAAACCTCCATCAGGGCAACTGTTCCGGGATAAATTGACATTTGGAGGTTGTAAGTGTGGACTTCATCAACCTTTTCAACTTTCTTTTAGTGACACTGAAGTGGTCAGGAGGCACCTGTGACATATAGAGATGTTTCTGGAAGTCATTACTTGGAACACAATCCATCCGAATAGCCTGTTAATCAGTAAACTATTAGAACGTTCCATTTGTACAAAGAATAAAATTACTCTGGTAATTGCCATATGTGGCTGAAGGTAATCATGGGAAATCTGAATCAGAAAGGACGGAAGGGGCTTGTGGATGCGCAACAAACTTTATGTCTTTTACTTTAAATGATTGCTAGTCATTGGAGTGATGAATACGGTGTGACAGTGGGTATAGACGGGATCAACTTTGCAAGGACAGTGCCGTAGCCAGGATGCAGGTGGAACCGGCAGTAAGGTGGACTGAACAACATGTCAAGGTTGCGAGACAGATAGGCCGGAGGCAGGGCTGCGCGCCGGAAGCATGACAGCGCTAACGAGCTGGCCAGTAATCCTCTTACGCAACTATAGCGCCAGGCTTGGCTCCTGGCTGATTCAATTAGCTGCTTCCCTTGTGCCGCGTGTGGCCTTGTCTAGGTCTAGGGACCGCCTGCTCAAGCGTTACGTCCGTTTGTCACAATGAACGCTGCAATCCGTCTCTCCCATTTCCTTGTCCACGTCGCCACCATCACACAACATCGTAACTGTAAGACTAATTAATGGTAGCGGAAGAAAATATGTAATCATCGCTTAGTTTGTGCCAACTGAGTTAACTAAATATGGAGCAACGTGACACAATGTTAAAAGAACTAAATTTGTTTTCAGGAGTAGTAAGGCTGAACTCGGACTTCTAGTTTACGTTTTCTATGGATTTCCTCTGTCGCTGCAGGCGGATGCTGAGATTTTCAAACAACTTACGGGAATTGGCATGGCAATATTTACAACGACCGCCGATATTTCGGCGGGAGTACACCCCGCCATTTTCAAGACGCAGACTGCAACGGACAGGTAACGTGCTAGCAAATTTAAAACCTCGGTTTTTGGACTAATTCAGGAAAGATAGCACACACACGCTGAACACTAGTGCCACCAAAGATGACCAAAGTCAGAGGTGTCGATAGAGAAAAACTACGAACTAGCAGTTGAGGTAACATTGACTCTGTCCCCCTGTTTTTTGCCAAGGGAGAGAGCAGTATTCCAAACGGGGTTTAAACAAATATCTCCATTCCTATTTACAAGGTTACTCGCTAATTTAATCTTAACAGTTTCCTTAGTAACACTGTCCCAATAGCCTGACGTGCAGGCCAATATCTCGTTACTGTTATATAACATAAGATGACCAGTATCCAAACAACGTTCAGCAATAGCAGATCTACTTGGCTGCTGTAATCGTGCGTGTCGCTTATGCTCAGTACATCGGTCCTCCACGGTCCTGATAGTCTGACCAATGCACTTTAATTTTAGATGGAGGTCGGAAAACACATTTCACATCGTTTTCCCGTAAAATATGACAGATCTTGTTGGAAGTGCTTCCTGCGTAAGGCAAGGGATGCTAATATGGTTTCTTTAAAAAGTCCTCAGCCGATTTTCAATCCGACCTTGTCAAACTGAGCTGCTCTCAAATAACATCGCCTCTGACAATAAGTTGTTATCTAATCCTGCTTCTTTTAACCATGTTGACTAAGTCATTGATTTTTGTTCGAGGGGAAGATGGTTACTTGAATTCAGGAAGGTATTTAACAGAGTTCTCCACGGTCGTTTAGTGAACAAAATAAGAGATTACTGAATATAGGACTAGATTTATGAATGGATTCGGGAATTCCTTGCAAACATATCTCAACACGTCGCTCTCAACGGAGCAAAATCGACAGATGCAAAGGTAATGTTAGGAGTGCCTCAAGGAAGAATGACAGGAGCGTCATGGCTTGGAATATATATAAACCATGTAGTAGGTAACGTCGATGCTCTACGAGCCTACTCGTAGGCGATGCAGTTGTCTATAAGGAGCAGCTCCGCCAGAAGACTGGAGCTAATTGCAGCGCGAGCCACAGAAAACATGTGTTGCTGCAGGGACTGGCAGTTGATTCTGAACCTAAATAAATGTTATTTTTGCGCATGATGAGGGGAATATACTGCCGGAAAAAAATAGTGCACCCTTATAGAGGCTTCCAGTTCACTCAAGATTTATTGTTGTATATGGAGAACATGAAATTATTACATTTACAGATCAATAACACAAGAGGTAAGTGTCGAACCATGTCTAAACACTCATATTAGTACGTGGTGTAGCCTCGACTGGCGGCAATGCAGGCGCTGAATCTGGCATACCGTTGTCCGTACAGATAGGGAATAGCCGACCGATGTGACCGAGCGGTTCTATGCGCTTCAGTCTGGAACCGCGCGACCGCTACAGTGGCAGGTTCGAATCCTGCCTCGGGCATGGATGTGTGTGATGTAGTTAGGTTAGTTAGGTTTAAGTAGTTCTACATTCTAGGGTACTGATGACCTCAGATGTTAAGTCCCATAGTGCTCAGAGCCATTTGAACCATTTGAACAGATAGGGAATACTGTCCTGGGTTACGTTATGCCACGTCTACTCGACCTATTCACGTAGTTCTATAAGAGTTGTTGGTTGACGAGTTGCACCAGCCAGTTTTCGTCCCATCATATCCCACGCATGCTCGATTGGAGACAAGTCTGGAGATCGTGCTGGCCAGGGAAATTGCTGCAAGTCTTGCAGAGCACGTTGAGAATCATCAGTAATGGGTAGGCAAGCATTATCCTCTTGAAATAAGACACATCTTCCTGTTTCGAGAACGGCAGAAGAATTGGTCTAACAACATTCTGCAGGTACAGATGGCTGATTAGCGTCCCCTCCAGAGACACCACAGGTGAACGAGAGTTGTAGCTAATCGCACCCCCATACCATAAGGCCGAGGGTGAAGCCAGTGTATTTTGGACGAATGCACTCTACGAGACAGCAATCGCCAGGTCTACATCATACGCGCAAACGACTCATTTGCGAGCAGACAGGATCAGTTTTCATTGCTGAAGACCACTGCGTGCCATTTCATCTTCCAGCTGGTCCTCTGACGGCACCAGTCGAGACGTGCACGTCGATGCTGTGGCGTGAGTGGAAGACGGGCTGGAGGTGTATGTAGCAGTAGTCTCTCTGTTAATAACCGGTTTGCAACAGTTCGTGTTGACACATTTGAGATCACATAGTCTCTTATCTGTGCTGTGATAGCTGTAGGACCTGCCACTGCTGCCCTTACAATACGACGATTCCAGTGGGCGTCTGTGCTGCACGGATGTCTAGAAACTCGTCTACCCGTGTGAGAATGTCCACGAGACCACTGATACCAGCAGCGTTGCATAACTGACCCAGCACGTCCAACCTGTATGGCAGGTGTCTGAAAGACCATCCCGCCACTCGGAAGGCCACAATTTGACCCCTTTTAAACTCACTCTATGGCTGTAGGAAGCACGAGTGGGTCTCCGTGGCATTGCTGTTTGCTTGCTTCACACGTTTGCACCACACTGGGTCTTCTGGCGGTGAGCATTCTCTAATAAAGGGCAGACACAGATGGCCCTTTGTTAGTTATGCCACTATGCTATCTGTTTATGGACGATGTTGAAACCAATATTAGTAGATACACTATCCCCCAAAAGGCATATGCCACCATTGGATCAAAATCGACGTCGTCTCTCCAGATGCACTAAGTCTTTTCCGGCTGTGTAAATCAACTACTGGTCCATTACGCTGTTGGCGGCACATCACTAGAAATAGCAACAACTCCAAAATATCTAGGAGGAACTGTAGGGAGTGACCGCATATACAAGTTGTAGGAAAAGCAAATGCCAGTCTAATGTTCATGGACAGAATCCTAAGGAAATGTAACATATGTACGAAAGAGCTTGTTAAAAAACAATTGTTCGACAGATTCATAAATATTGCTCGTCAGTCTAGACTCCTAATCAGTTTAGATAGAAGAGACAGATCAAACGAAAAGCAGGGCATTTCGTCACGGTATTGTAAGGCCGGCGAGAGGGCTTTACAGAGGTGCTCAACAAACTCCAGTGGTAGATGATAGAAGAGAGGGGTTGTGCATAATTGAGACATGATCTCAAAGAAAGAAATCAGAGAAAGTGGAGCTAATATGGAGACTTATCGACAAACATTCTTCTAATGCACCATTGACGAAGAAGAAGAACCGCCTTTGCAATTACCTGGAAGGTGGGAAAAGGGAGTCTACCTTGACGTACTCGCCGTCACACATTGTAAGATGGCTTGCGGAGTATAGACACACCCGTAAAAATTCCTGTTATGGATCCGTGATTTAGATTTTCCGTGATTTCTTTGAACCCCTTTCCCATCCTTGTCCATTCTGTGGCTAAACTCCGTCTAATGACCACTAAGTAACCATTCATCTCCGTGCTGAATGCCTTACCGACTGAAGAGCTCTTCACGGTCAATTTACCTCACATTAATTGTTTTCTGCTTTGTTGAGGGGTTGATGGTGTATATAATTTCACCCCAACCGCCCTTGCCCGCTCCCTGCAGAAGGGCCGTCTAAGGGTCAAGCACTGCACAGATTGTAATATGGTTTAAATGGCTCTGAGCACTATGGGACTTAACATCTGTGGTCATCAGTCCCCTAGAACTTAGAACTACTTAAACCTAACTAAGCTAAGGACAGCACACATCCATGCCAGAGGCAGGATTAGAACCTACGAGCGTAGCAGTCCCGCCGTTCCGGACTGAGCGCCTAGAACCGCTAGACCACCGCTACCGGCACAGATTGTAATAGTATCCAGTAAAATTAAACTTTTTTATTCGCTTCAGATCACAATACCTTCAGTAACGAGACTCGTGATTAACGATCTAGGAAAGAAATAGACATCTGTTGTGCACGTGAACAACACTTTTCATTCAGAAGACGTAATGACAGCAAATACACAATACTTCATCGTCAAATTCACTGTGTTAAGAGCCAAACGTAATTACGAAGGTGGCTGATTCTCCTGATGTATCCATTTATTATACATGTTCTTGTCGAAGCTCGTGGTGAAAGATTTACCAAGGCGTGCTGAAAAGTAATGTCTCTGGATTTTTAATTCCGTTCTCAATCTCGGTTGAGGTATTACATATCAAGCATATTACTTGGTCGACTTTCCCCGCTTCGCTGATGCAAGTTGCAACTCTCTGCTGCTAGAGCGCTCCAAATTGCAGCGTGTACCATGAAGGTGTGTAACACAACTATGTCGGTGCGTGCGAAACAGCGTGCTGCAACCAAATTACTAACCGAAGATAACTGAAAACACGAATTCAAATAGTTCGTCAATAAATGGTTCACCCTGTCGTTCAACATGACAATAATGCTAGTACACACGCGAGCACTACGACGCCTTGGATCCACTGTGATCGAGCTCCTTCCATGTAGTCCTGACATTCATCTCTTTCTGAAACTTAAGGAACAACTTCCAGGGCTTCACTTTCATAGTGATGAAGCGGTTAAAGCAGAGGCAATATTTTAGCTCCGTCAGCAAATTCAAACATTCTACAATGACGGTATCAACAAATTGGTTTCTCTTCGGGAGAAACGTATTTGTCACTACATGTCCGAAAGAACAGATGCCATCTTCATATCGTTTGAGGCTAACCGGGTGATGACCTTCTTCAGTGCGGACGCACAAGATTTGCCTGAACTCTTATGGGACTCGGTGGATTGTCTTCCGCGAGTAATGGGTATAATGGCAGGGACACTACGAATGTAGAGTGTGGACTATTAGTTAATAATGAGGGACCCTGGGGGAGCGCGCCGACGATAAATCCCTGCTGTCGCGCTGTCCTCAGTGCCCTCGGTGGCTCAGATGGATAGAGCATCTGCCATGTAAGCAGAACATCCCGGGTTTGAGTCCCGGCCGGGGCACACGTTTTCAACTGTCCCCGTTGATGTATATCAACGCCCGTCAGCAGCTAATGGTACTGATTTAAATATAATTTTAAACAAGTTGAATATCCATACGTTTGTAAATATCAAATTCCTCAACAATATTTGCCTAATCTCCGTCTCCTACAGACATACGAAAGTAGGCGAGACAACGTATTTCAAAACTGACCTTTAAAAATTCATTTCGACTTAGGAACGTACTAGGAGTATGCTTAGGAGCACACTAGTAACACATAAATATTATGCCCCTTCACTTTCAAATTCACTTGTGTAGCTTTTTCTTCAAATGGAACGATATTTCAGTTTGCAGCTACCCATAATGCACCCTGTAATCACACTCTTAATACATATATTTGCCACGAAATCCCCAAGCAAAGAAATTCGTACCTGGAATCAGCTCACAACGTCATATTCATGGCTTACTCTCTTAAAATATCCACGGGATAAATTGCAACTGACAACATACAGAGACTTTAAGTGTATCAGTGTACCCGAAATTGCATCAGAGGAGCAACAGATAAGTTGGGAGACGAGTTCCATTCCATTCCTGGACTTGAAAGATAAGCTCAATGGCTTTACTAACAAACTAACTCTATTACATATTAAATATGCTCCCCCCAAAGGACCGGAAACCTGAAGGGAAAACCTGGACCTTGGCTAACGGAAGAGCTAAAACAGTTGATGAATCTCGGAGACAATGCACATCAGACTTACAAACGACCTCCTAGCATTGAAAATAAAAATAATTACAAGCAGAAAACAAACAGAATTAATCAGTCTGAGAGAAACGATAACTAAAACATGCCAATACATTAATCTAAAACATAAAGACGAGAGGCTCTATGGAAAAGCTTGTATGATCTAGAGAAGTACTGGCAAAGTAGAAGCTGCAGCTGATTAATTTGTCTCAATAAAGGAGCTAAACTAGTAGACTTTAGAAATGACCATCATTGAACTGTAAAGAAAACATAGATTTACTGATTATTTCACGAAGTTAAATGATGGTAGTCGCGAAAAATTGTATCTTGAGGTGACAACGCCGTCGAAAAATCCTGCAGATCAGCATTTACTGTACAGGATGACGTCACATTGCAAATGATCAAGCTTATTGTTAACCTACTACTGATCACAAGAAATACTGCTCCCTGGACCTTGAAGCTCTTGCCTGCACAACACAGCAGAAACACTCGTTCCCATCAGAATACAAGCATTAGGGATCCGATTGCTAAGAAGGGTAGCTGGGTACATTCTTGATGTTATTATTATCCAGTGGGCAGAAAATATTTAGGAAGACAGAGGAAAATCAACAATTTCAACCAAGTGGCTGTAACAGCCAAATGCCTAATACATGCAGAGAGAAGAGGAAGAGATATCATATTAGAAATATTATGTTTCTTTTAAGTAACTATGATTTTAATAAGCTGCTTAATTTCATATAAAACTCTGATTTGGTGTAAGAGGGGTCCTGAAGGCCAGATTAAACGAATAATTAAAAAATTAAACACTACATAAGGATGTCCCAGGATGAATGTTCAACATTCAGGGATGACAGGAACGATCATTTGAAGCAGAAAACTTCATATGGACATATGCGCTATTCTGAATGGTTTCTGAGATAGAACATACACACCTGGAAATGGAAAAAAGAACACATTGACACCGGCGTGTCAGACCCACCATACTTGCTCCGGACACTGCGAGAGGGCTGTACAAGCAATGATCACACGCACGGCACAGCGGACACACCAGGAACCGCGGTGTTGGCCGTCGAATGGCGCTAGCTGCGCAGCATTTGTGCACCGACGCCGTCAGTGTCAGCCAGTTTGCCGTGGCATACGGAGCTCCATCGCAGTCTTTAACACTGGTAGCATGCCGCGACAGCGTGGACGTGAACCGTATGTGCAGTTGACGGACTTTGAGCGAGGGCGTATAGTGGGCATGCGAGAGGCCGGGTGGACGTACCGCCGAATTGCTCAACACGTGGGGCGTGAGGTCTCCACAGTACATCGCTGTTGTCGCCAGTGGTCGGCGGAAGGTGCACGTGCCCGTCGACCTGGGACCGGACCGCAGCGACGCACGGATGCACGCCAAGACCGTAGGATCTTACGCAGTGCCGTAGGGGACCGCACCGCCACTTCCCAGCAAATTAGGGACACTGTTGCTCCTGGGGTATCGGCGAGGACCATTCGCAACCGTCTCCATGTAGCTGGGCTACAGTCCCGCACACCGTTAGGCCGTCTTCCGCTCACGCCCCAACATCGTGCAGCCCGCCTCCAGTGGTGTCGCGACAGGCGTGAATGGAGGGACGAATGGAGACGTGTCGTCTTCAGCGATGAGAGTCGCTTCTGCCTTGGTGCCAATGATGGTCGTATGCGTGTTTGGCGCCGTGCAGGTGAGCGCCACAATCAGGACTGCATACGACCGAGGCACACAGGGCCAACACCTGGCATCATGGTGTGGGGAGCGATCTCCTACACTGGCCGTACACCTCTGGTGATCGTCGAGGGGACACTGAATAGTGCACGGTACATCCAAACCGTCATCGAACCCATCGTTCTACCATTCCTAGACCGGCAAGGGAACTTGCTGTTCCAACAGGACAATGCACGTCCGCATGTATCCCGTGCTACCCAACGTGCTCTAGAAGGTGTAAGTCAACTACACTGGCCAGCAAGATCTCCGGATCTGTCCCCCATTGAGCATGTTTGGGACTGGATGAAGCGTCGTCTCACGCGGTCTGCACGTCCAGCACGAACGCTGGTCCAACTGAGGCGCCAGGTGGAAATGGCATGGCAAGTCGTTCCACAGGACTACATCCAGCATCTCTACGATCGTCTCCATGGGAGAATAGCAGCCTGCATGGCTGCGAAAGGTGGATATACACTGTACTAGTGCCGACATTGTGCATGCTCTGTTGCCTGTGTCTATGTGCCTGTGGTTCTGTCAGTGTGATCATGTGATGTATCTGACACCAGGAATGTGTCAATAAAGTTTCCCCTTCCTGGGACAATGAATTCACGGTGTTCTTATTTCAATTTCCAGGAGTGTATTTAATGTGCATTGTTATTTCTTTCTTTTATTATTCAGTACATTGTCGTCGTTTATAATGTACCACAATAGGGTAAATGAAGTCGAGACGAATAATTTACAATAGGACACGTGGGTTACTAAGTCGGGAAACAAACTTAAATTGGCCTACAAGACCTACCTATATCTCAGCGCATGCACGTCTCGTGAGATTTTCATTATTTTATTGCTCTCTTCACGCAAACTATACGTTCTACAGAAAAAAAATGAATAGAACCTTTCACAGGAAATTTAATGTACTTTAATTTTGTGCAGCAACACGTTTTTGCTACAGGCCGTGTACAAAAGTAACTTTAAATGTTTTCTGTCTCAGAAACACTTTGGAATAGGGCATATATTCACAATTTAGTTTTTTGTTTCAAATGATCGTTCCTGTCATATCCCTGAATATTGACTATTCCTCCTGAGTCTACCTGTATACATGTGTGCTAAAATAGTTGTGTGGTACACATACCGCTACTTTATAAAAAGCTGAAATCAGACGGAGAGGTGGCCAGTCAGGAAAGTGAGTTGCAAGATGAATTAGTGTGCCAAGAGCGCAGAGCACAAAGTGACACCTAAAGTCACTGTGTGATCTGCTCCATGCGATCTTATCCAGGGAGCAGCGAGCTACCTTGTAATCTGAACTGTATGAGTGCTAAGGAGAAGTGAGCTAGTGAACTACCTTGTGATCCAATCCCTGAGAATGATAGGAAGCATGAGCTAGTGGACTACCTTGTGATCCAATCCCTGAGAATGATAGGAAGCATGAGCTAGTGGACTACCTTGTGATCCAATCCCTGAGAATGATGGAAAGCATGAGCTAGTGGACTACCTTGTGATCCAACCCCTGAGAATGATAGGAAGCATGAGCTAGTGGACTACCTTGTGATCCAATCCCTGAGAATGATAGGAAGCATGAGCTAGTGGACTACCTTGTGATCCAATCCCTGAGAATGATGGAAAGCATGAGCTAGTGGACTATCTTGTGATCCAATCCCTGAGAATGATGGGAAGCATGAGCTAGTGGACTACCTTGTGACCCAATCCCTGAGAATGATGGGGAGCATGAGCTAGTGAACTACCTTGTGATCCAATCCCTGAGAATGATAGGAGGCATGAGCTAGTGGACTACCTTGTGATCCAATCCCTGAGAATGATGGGAAGCATGAGCTAGTGAACTACCTTGTGATCCAATCCCTGAGAATGATGGAAAGCATGAGCTAGTGGACTATCTTGTGATCCAATCCCTGAGAATGATGGGAAGCATGAGCTAGTGGACTATCTTGTGATCCAATCCCTGAGAATGATAGGAAGCATGAGCTAGTGGACTACCTTGTGATCCAATCCCTGAGAATGATGGAAAGCATGAGCTAGTGGACTACCTTGTGATCCAACCCCTGAGAATGATAGGAAGCATGAGCTAGTGGACTACCTTGTGATCCAATCCCTGAGAATGATAGGAAGCATGAGCTAGTGGACTACCTTGTGATCCAATCCCTGAGAATGATGGAAAGCATGAGCTAGTGGACTATCTTGTGATCCAATCCCTGAGAATGATGGGAAGCATGAGCTAGTGGACTACCTTGTGACCCAATCCCTGAGAATGATGGGGAACATGAGCTAGTGAACTACTTTGTGATCCAACCCCTGAGAATGATGGGAAGCATGAGCTAGTGAACTACCTTGTGATCCAATCCCTGAGAATGATGGGAAGCATGAGCTAGTGAACTACCTTGTGATCCTAACCGTGAGAGTGGTGGGGAGCAGTGAGCTAGTGGAGGATGACAGTGGTGGGAGCGGCGAGTTATTAGGGGGAGGGGGGGGGGGGGGTTGATGCCTACGTCGCATTGTGCTACGCTCCTACAGCGCAGTGGCTGAAGACTGCAGCTTATATGATTGCTGACAACACATTCCGAGTCCGATGCTAAGTCAAAAGTTAAAGGTATGACGGATCTTGTTGGAGGTGCTGAAGAAGTAACAACTCACTCAAAAGTATGTATACATTGACTAGGCTTCTGAAATTTGAGATTTTCTATTCAAATGAAGTGCGGAAATATGATGTAGGAAGTGTTTTCTATCTTGATGTACAGGTCTGAAGACGCAGTCCTCGTTAGCGTCGGTAGCTGCATGGTCAGAGCAATGGATTGCGAAAGGAAAGAACGTAGATTCTATCCTTGGCCAGGTCAAAAAAATTATCCCAGTTGTGGACTGGGTGTTATACTGTGTTGTGCTGACTTTTATACCCTTATATTTGGCATTACTATTGAGATAGATGAATGGGTACAGCCTCACGGCCAATAAATTGAAAAAAAAATTAGCTTTCCTTATTTCCTGTTGTTTTCATGGATGAGAAAAGATTCACGTACTATCAAGGTACACAGATCTACATGTGCAGATGGTCTATAACATATTTTTTGTAGCTTGGGAAATGTTTTCTTAAAGACATGGCGTGAGGTGCCCTTGCAGAAGCTCAGAAAAAAATGGTTCAAATGATTAAGCACTATGGGACTTAACATCTGAGGTCATCAGTCCCCTAGACTTAGAACTACTTAAACCTAACCAACCTAAGGACATCACACAAATCCATGCCCGAGGCAGGATTCAAATCTGCGACCGTAACAGCCGCGCGGTTCTGGACTGAAGCGCCTAGAGCCGCTCGGCCACAGCGGCCGGTCATTACAGAAGCCTACTGGAAAATTTTCATTCGGCTCATTACAGCCACACATTATTAAATCAGATGAGCTACCATTCATTTTTTCTGAATCACCCATCACCCACTCCTTAGAAGGATCTGGCTCTTCGAATCAATTCAGGAGCAGACTGCCCATCTCTACAGCACTGTCGGGCCATACAGCTACCACAGCACAGACAAGAAGCCTTGTGAGCCCATACCTGTCAATACTAAATGTTCCGAACCAGTTATTAGCAATGACTCTAGAGGCACGGACACCTCTAGCCCGTCTTTCACTCATGCCACAACGTCAATATGGACAGTTCAACCGGTGCCGTCAGAGGGTCACTTGGAAGATGGACCGGCTCGCCGTGGTCTTCAGCAATGAAAGTAGATTCTACCTGCAAACAAGTGATGGTCATTTGCACTTACGTGAGCGCTGTCTCGTCACACTAGCCCCATCTCAGGCCTTATGGGTTGGGGTGCTATAAGCTACAACCCTCGTTCACCTTTGGTATTTCTGGAGGGACGCTGATCAGCTATAGGTACGTGCGGAATGTTGTTAGACTCTTTCTTCTGCCGTTCTTGCAACAGGACAGTGACGTGTTATTCCAACAGGATAATGCTAGCGCACACACTGTCCGTGAAACTCAAGGTGCTCTGCAAGATGTGCAGCAACTTCTGTGGCCAGCACAATTTCCAGACTTGTATCCAATGGAGCACTTGTGGGATATGATGGGATGAGAACTGACTCGTGTGACAAGTAAACTAATAACTCTTGCAGAACTACGTGAACAGGTCGAGCAGGTGTGGAATAACGTAAGGATAGTATTTGCCATGTGTACGACCGACTGGATGCCAGAGTCAGGGCCTTCATTACAGGCTATGGAAGCTGCACCACATACTAATATGGGTGTTCCAGCATGGGTTGATACCTGACACCTCAGAACTGCTTGTGCTATTGATCTGAAAATGCAAGCAATTCATGTACTCCATATGCTCTGTTGTAACAATAACCTCTAAAAGGGAGTACTAATTTTTTCCGGCAGTGTATCATGGATCCATTAATTTCGTTCATTCTTTATGTTATGAATATTCGCCTTTAGCATTCTATATGCATTCGGATCTGAAGATGGCCATTTGACTGGTCGAAACTAGTAATCATTGTATCGACCTTCCGATCTTGCGATAAAAAGTTTTCCTAAAGAAGACTACAAAACCATACGGAGAGCTTTACTACCGAAATTCCGAGAGATTACTTTCCAGGAAGAATCGGACAACATACTACTTCCCCCCATATACGTCTCGCGGAATGACCACAAAGAGAAAATTCGAAAAATTAGTCCCAATACAGGAGTTTGCCGACAATTATTTTTCCACGCGCCGTTCGCAAATGGAACAGGGAAGGGTGTATTAGTTAGTGCTAGGAGAAATACGCTCCGCCAGACTCTGTCAGGGGCCTTACGGAGTATAGATGTTGATGTAGAACGGCGTACATCTTTATCGGCAACAACTGGTCTACATCAGAAGCACCCATTTATGTCTTATATAAAAGCAAATAACTGATGGGATATTGTGCCGTTCTTCTTTTAAAAGCCGTGTTGTCCATAGGACCTGCAAACGTTTTGTTACGATGGATGGCTGGGAGTTCTTTTCTACATCAATTTGTGAGGACAATAGTCTTTCTGGTTGATTGTAAGAAGTAGCAGACTTACTGTTAATGCAAGACAATTTTTAAATAATCTGCTTACGTGGGGTTAATATCAGTAAACTTTCTGACGTTCAGGTGAAAGACTTATACACTCCTGGAAATTGAAATAAGAACACCGTGAATTCATTGTCCCAGGAAAAGGAAACTTTATTGGCACATTCCTGGGGTCAGATACATCACATGATCACACTGACAGAACCACAGGCACATAGACACAGGCAACAGAGCATGCACAATGTCGGCACTAGTACAGTGTATATGCACCTTTCGCAGCAATGCAGGCTTCTATTCTCACATGGAGACGATCGTAGAGATGCTGGATGTAGTCCTGTGGAACGGCTTGCCATGCCATTTCCACCTGGCGCCTCAGTTGGACCAGCGTTCGTGCTGGACGTGCAGACCGCGTAAGACGACGCTTCATCTAGTCCCAAACATGCTCAATGGGGGACAGATCCGGAGATCTTGCTGGCCAGGGTAGTTGACTTACACCTTCTAGAGCACGTTGGGTGGCACGGGATACATGCGGACGTGCATTGTCCTGTTGGAACAGCAAGTTCCCTTGCCGGTCTAGGAATGGTAGAACGATGGGTTCGATGACGCTTTGGATGTACAGTGCATCATTCAGTGTCCCCTCGACGATCACCAGAGGTGTACGGCCAGTGTAGGAGATCGCTCCCCACACCATGATGCCGGGTGTTGGCCCTGTGTGCCTCGGTCGTATGCAGTCATGATTGTGGCGCTCACCTGCACGGCGCCAAACACGCATACGACCATCATTGGCACCAAGGCAGAAGCGACTTATGTCTTACATAACGACCTAACTAAACACGTTTAGAATAGCTTTCATTGGCCTATTGTAGCAGTCACCGTCTTTTCCTAGGAACCACAGTCACCATTTGCTGTGGGTTTTCCTCCAAAAGCCACTCAAACTGTGCGGAACCGGTCGTAGTATATGGGTTTGTTGACTGTACTCTTCCACATCCGTTATATGAACAGCGAGCCGTTCGCACAAGGTGTCTTACTTGATTTGTCTTCCGTTTCGAGAGTCTTACTGCATTACTCATATGAATCTCTCCTCGAACAATTTCAGCTTTGAAATCCTCAAGAGGACATTGAGCAATATGAGAAGATGGCATGTCTATAATTTGTTTTCGGGAGACGGCGTAAATGTACACTCCTGGAAATGGAAAAAAGAACACATTGAGACCGGTGTGTCAGACCCACCATACTTGCTCCGGACACTGCGAGAGGGCTGTACAAGCAATGAACACACGCACGGCACAGCGGACACACCAGGAACCGCGGTGTTGGCCGTCGAATGGCGCTAGCTGCGCAGCATTTGTGCACTGCCGCCGTCAGTGTCAGCCAGTTTGCCGTGGCATACGGAGCTCCATCGCAGTCTTTATCACTGGTAGCATGTCGCGACAGCGTGGACGTGAACCGTATGTGCAGTTGACGGACTATGAGCGAGGGCGTATAGTGGACATGTGGGAGGCCGGGTGGACGTACCGCCGAATTGCCACAGTACATCGATGTTGTCGCCAGTGGTCTGCGGAAGGTGCACGTGCCCGTCGACCTGGGACCGGACCGCAGCGACGCACGGATGCACGCCAAGACCGCAGGATCCTACGCAGTGCCGTAGGGGACCGCACCGCCACTTCCCAGCAAATTAGGGACACTGTTGCTCCTGGGGTATCGGCGAGGACCATTCGCAACCGTCTCCATGAAGCTGGGCTTCGGTCCCGCACACCGTTAGGCCGTCTTCCGCTCACGCCCCAACATCGTGCAGCCCGCCTCCAGTGGTGTCGCGACAGGCGTGAATGGAGGGACGAATGGAGACGTGTCGTCTTCAGCGATGAGAGTCGCTTCTGCCTTGGTGCCAATGATGGTCGTATGCGTGTTTGGCGCCGTGCAGGTGAGCGCCACAATCAGCACTGCATACAACCGAGGCACACAGGGCCAACACCCGGCATCATGGTGTGGGGAGCGATCTCCTACACTGGCCGTACACCTCTGGTGATCGTCGAGGGGACACTGAATGATGCACTGTACATCCAAAGCGTCATCGAACCCATCGTTCTACCATTCCTAGACCGGCAAGGGAACTTGCTGTTCCAACAGGACAATGCACGTCCGCATGTATCCCGTGCCACCCAACGTGCTCTAGAAGGTGTAAGTCAACTACCCTGGCCAGCAAGATCTCCGGATCTGTCCCCCATTGAGCATGTTTGGGACTGGATGAAGCGTCGTCTCACGCGGTCTGCACGTCCAGCACGAACGCTGGTCCAACTGAGGAGCCAGGTGGAAATGGCATGGCAAGCCGTTCCACAGGACTACATCCACCATCTCTACGATCGTCTCCATGGGAGAATAGCAGCCTGCATTGCTGCGAAAGGTGGATATACTCTGTACTAGTGCCGACATTGTGCATGCTCTGTTGCCTGTGTCTATGTGCCTGTGATTCTGTCAGTGTGATCGTGTGATGTATCTGACCCTAGGAATGTGTCAATAAAGTTTCCCCTTCCTGGGACAATGAATTCACGGTGTTCTTATTTCAATTTCCAGGTGTGTATATCGTAGGTAAATCTGACGTTTCAATAGTTTCCATAACGAAATCTATCTCGAAATCTATTAGAAAATCCGAAGAAATGCTGGTCATAGGTAAAGTGTACCAGCGGCAACACGCAATCAGTACCCTCACTTCGCCGAAAAAATGGTGACGTCACTGATGACAGTGCCACTAAAGCAGAATTACTAAACACGGTTTTCCGAAATTCCTTCACCAAAGAAGACGGAATGAATATTCCAGAATTCGAACCTGGGACAACTGCCAATATGGGTACATTAGATGTCCGTGATGTAGCGAAACAGCTTAAATTACTTACTAAAGGCAAGCTCTCCGATCAAAATTGTATATCAGTCAGGTTTCTTTCAGAGTATGCTGGTACAACAGCTCCATATTTAGGAATCATACAGAACCACTATCTCGTCGAAAGATCTGTACCCAAATACTGGAAAGTTGCACAAGTCACACCAATACGTAAGAAAGGAAACTGGAGTAATGTGCTAAATTACAGGCCCGTATCACTGACGTCTACTTGTGGTAGGATTTTGGAACATATACTGTTATCGAATATTATGAATAACTTCGAAGAAAACGATTCATTGACAACAGTCAGCACGGATTAAGAAAATATCGTTTTCGTGAAACACACCTATTTCTTCATTCTCACGAAGGAATGACTACTGTCGACAGCGGATGTCAAACTGATTCCATATTTTTAGATATCCAGAAGGCTTTTGACATTGTTCCTCACAAGCGACTTCTAATCAAATAGAGTGCCTATGGAGTATAGTCTCACTTGTGCGACTGTATTCGTGAGATCTAGTCAGAAAGGTAGCGTTCGTAATAATCGACGGAAAGTCATTAAGTAAAACAGAGGTCATACCTGGCGCTCCCGAAGAATTTCTTATAGGCACTTTAATGTTCCTGATCTACATAAACGACAGAGGACACTGTGCAGTCATCGTAGATTGTTTACAGATGACGGTATCATTTACCGTTTTGTGAAATTATCAGATGATCAAAACAAACTGCAAAATAATTTAAACAATATACTTGTTTGGTGCGAAAAGTGGAAGTTGACTCTAAATAAGGAAAAGTATGAAGTCATCCACATGAATAGTAAAAAAAAAATCTGCTAAATTACAGTTACACGATAAATCAGACAAATCTAAAGGCTGTATATGAGTACGTGGTGTCCGTTCTTTCGGACATGTCCTAAAGAACAGACACCACGCTTTCGTATAACTGATACGCCTAGCTGGGCAATGGATTAACCATCTTCAGCGAGGATGCACAAAAACGTCCGACCTTCTGTGGGAATCTCCGAGTACGGAACTTGGAGGAAATGGACAGGGACAGCGGGTAGGTGGCGCTCGATGGAAATGTGAATAGGCCGCGAGGGGTGCCGAGATAATCCGATCAATTGCGCAAACGCTGTGTCCCAGATGGCGCAGTGGTTAACGCAACTGCCCAATAAGCAGGAGAGCACAGGTTCTAATCCCGGTTCGATACACATTTTCACTCGTCGCCGCTGATTCCCCATGCAGCTGACAACAGTGATTCCCTCTCCTTTCTTCCTTCTCCTTCCCTGCCCTCTCCACCTTCAATTTACATCTAAAGGCTGAAAGTTCAACTAAATATTTAGGGATTACAATTACGAATAACTTAAACTGGCAGGACCACATAGATAATGTTGTGGGGAAAACAAAGGCTGCGATTTATTGCTAGAACACCTAGAAAGTGCAACACCTCTACTATAGAGACTGCTCCCTCTAAACCATTATGAGAACCGTGTTAAAGTCTGTACATAGGCATTCACACAAAATACACCAGATGTATCGTGTATCTTGTTTTTTTGGTGATGAAACCACATTTACCAGTTATAGCCAGGTAAACTGCCGAAACATACACTATTGGTCTGTTGACAATCCCCGTTGGTTTCGTCAGGTAGAACGTCAGCGTCCTTGGAGTGTAAACGTGTAAAGTAAGATAGTGAACCAATCAGCTCTTATGCCCGTGTTTCACAGACGGAACACTGAACGCCCACAATTATCACGGCCTCCTAACACATCATCTTTCAGGGGTGCAATAAGACGGTACCAACATGATGGCTGCCCAGCCAATAGTGCATGACGTACTACATCATGTCTTCACAAATTGTTTCCAAATCGCTAGATTGGACACAGAGGGCCTGTAACTTGGCCGGCACGATCCCTGGATTTGACGCCTGCAGATTTTTTTCTGTAGGGAAAGCTGAAAGATGCTTTTAACACAGACATACCAACTAAACCCGATGATACGTAACGATGTGTTACTGCAGCCTGCTTGGACATCTCCGCTGAAATGCTTGCACGTGTGCAGCAGTCGTTCCATACCAGACTGGAGGCGCGTACTGCCGCTGCCGGTGGTCAGTTGTGATGGTCAATTGTCTCGTTACTGGTCGGAATCCACATAACTAGTGTATGCACTTGTATTATTCTTTAGTGTGTGCTGCCACATATATTGTGGAAGTGTCGGAGTGGGATCTTTTCAAAATATATTTCGTAAATGACTCGCACTATAGACCCACAACAAACACCACTAACAGTCTAATTTACCCTACTCTTAGTTTGTTTATGTCAATAGGCATTGTTCCATTTAAAAAGTGTATGTCTGCACAAAATATACTTTGTAAGTATTATTAAAATCTGTTTATTGGCTAAGAATACTAGGCCCTGATTACCAGTCCATTCTATGAAAACTGCGCATCAATAGCACTTTCCATTTCCACAATATTTCCGGTGCAAGTTTTAGGTGATTAATCCTGTGCATGTAAGTGTAATATGGTCTATAATTACAGATTGGATAGAAAATGATGGGTGTCGCAGGTATTTCTTTTACTGCAAAAGTTGTAAACTTTAAGTTTTAAACGAAAATTCCACAAAAATACGTTGCAGAAGGGGTGGTAGCGTACACCCAGACAGATGTGGAGTGTTGTAACAGTTGTGTCGTGGAGTCAGTTGTAAAAAAATGTGGTTTTATTCAACCTTAAACCATGGTTTCGACGGATGTAAGCCCGTCTTCTCCAGAAATACACGTAACTAAAATTTCGCCGGCTTGAGTGGCCGAGCGGTTCTGGGTGCTACAGTCTGGAATCGCGCGACCGCTACGGCCGCAGGTTCGAATCCTGCCTCGGGCATGGATGTGTGTGATGTCCTTAGGTTTAAATAGTTCTATGTCTAGGGGACTGATGACCTCAGAAGTTAAGTCCCATCGTGCTCAGAGCCATTTGAATCATTTTTGAACTAAAATTTCTCATATGAAAAACAGCAAATAATCAAGCGATCCGATATTTGTCCAGTGAAAATCTGTTGTCAGCTCACATCATTGTACACATTATTAAATATACTGGCAGCTCCACTGGACCCACATCTGGAGATATGGTCTGGCTGTAGTTTCGTATGACAGTAGGAGCACTCTCGTGATTATCTCACGAACACTGACTGTAAATCTGTAAATAACTCTTGTGTTTCGACTTATGACTCCATTCATGAGTAGCGTCCCAGAGGGTGTTTTCCAGCAGGATAACGCTCGCCCACATGTCGCTCTTGTAATCTAACACGCTCGACAGAGTGTCGACAGGTTGCCTTGCCCTGCTCGATCACCAGATCTATCTCCATTCAATTACATATGAAACATCTTCTGACGACAACTCCAGCGTTATCCACAAACAGCATTAACCGCCTCTGTATTGAGAGGCCAAGCGCAACAGGCATGGAACTCCATCCTACATCTGGCACCTGTACAACACAATACATGCACGTTTGCATGCTTGCATTCAACGTCCTGATGGTTACACCGATCATTAACGTACCAGCATTTTATATTTTCAATGGCTTATATCACGCTAGTGTTAACCTGCGATCTTGGAAAGCTAATCACTTAAATATGTTACCTTGACAAATGCATTCCCGAAATTTCATTGTTCTACATTAATTACTTTCTGTTGTTGTATGTTACACATTCAGTACACAGATTATACGTTGCTATGTCTGCTGTCTATGGCTGAAACATAGACTCGATATTGATGTCGATCAACATGTTAGAAAAGGATCTATAGCGACGTTGTACATCCATCCTAGGCATAAACTGATTTCTTGACCACGAGCTCTGTTCAATATTAAGAAAAATATTAGTGATCATATCAGACTACGCTGCTGTATTAAGTAATCTCTTAAACCATGCGCTTACCTGCGCTGTGGAATTAGTGGGAGCATCATCACCTATAGACACTTCATTTTATTTCAAGCACTCGTATGGTTAAAAAAAGAAAGAACCATATTTTATAATACACTCCTGGAAATGGAAAAAAGAACACATTGAGACCGGTGTGTCAGACCCACCATACTTGCTCCGGACACTGCGAGAGGGCTGTACAAGCAATGATCACACGCACGGCACAGCGGACACACCAGGAACCGCGGTGTTGGCCGTCGAATGGCGCTAGCTGCGCAGCATTTGTGCACCGCCGCCGTCAGTGTCAGCCAGTTTGCCGTGGCATACGGAGCTCCATCGCAGTCTTTAACACTGATAGCATGCCGCGACAGCGTGGACGTGAACCGTATGTGCAGTTGACGGACTTTGAGCGAGGGCGTATAGTGGGCATGCGGGAGGCCGGGTGATCGTCGAGGGGACACTGAATAGTGCACGGTACATCCAAACCGTCATCGAACCCATCGTTCTACCATTCCTAGACCGGCAAGGGAACTTGCTGTTCCAACAGGACAATGCACGTCCGCATGTATCCCGTGCCACCCAACGTGCTCGAGAAGGTGTAAGTCAACTACCCTGGCCAGCAAGATCTCCGAATCTGTCCCCCACTGAGCATGTTTGGGACTGGATGAAGCGTCGTCTCACGCGGTCTGCACGTCCAGCACGAACGCTGGTCCAACTGAGGCGCCAGGTGGAAATGGCATGGCAAGCCGTTCCACAGCACTATATCCAGCATCTCTACGATCGTCTCCATGGGAGAATAGCAGCCTGCATGGCTGCGAAAGGTGGATATACACTGTACTAGTGTCGACATTGTGCATGCTCTGTTGCCTGTGTCTATGTGCCTGTGGTTCTGTCAGTGTGATCATGTGATGTATCTGACCCCAGGAATGTGTCAATAAAGTTTCCCCTTCCTGGGACAATGAAATCACGGTGTTCTTATTTCAATTTCCAGGAGTGTATATATATTTATTTACCCACAATCATACATTGTAAATCTCTACTTCTTTCTTGTCTGGAGAGCAATCACTACCCAGATGTAGACCGATGGCATTCCAGGGGATGGTCGCCATTCAAACTATACAGCGTGCATCTTACTGCATAGAGCCAATCACGCATCTCTCTTGTACTGCCTTTAAATTCAAGCACCAGATCCGGGACTGTACCAATAGTAACAAAACTTACGTATAAAGAGAGAATAGCATGACGTTATTGATTGCATATAATAGTTCTCTGTGGCAGAGTACATCAGCTACCATTCTCAAGAAAAATTGACTTTGTTAACAACAAAAAGAATTAACATTTAGCTACTGTCAGACTTCATATATCCATTTGGTTCATGCTGTTGATGATAATGCGGTCACCGTGCGTGCTCAACGTTTTCTACATTACTATGCTGTTCCAAGACTTCCCACCTACCCTCTCCCCTCGCTCCCACGTGATAATGCGGATGCGGTCAGCGTACATAGGCATAATTTCGGTAAATCAGATCACACCACTCCTGATCTTCAGTCAGCTTGCAGATACCTCATATTTAATCACCTTCCACGTCCTGAAAAGAAAAAAATTACTGCTGCGTGATAGTACGAAAACAGTCGGCGCATACGCACGATTTCGTACTACTGCGAGCGCAGTGTACTCAGTATTTCTAGTTGTTTGCATACGCGAAATTTCGAGAAATCGATCACACGAGCTATTTCGCGTCGCAAAGCGGCATTTGCTGCTTGCAGTTGTCCATCAGAGCTCGCGCTGAGCAGATATCGCGCGCATGGTCGGGTCTATCTTTGCAGAGCATGGGGCTTAGGACAGTTCGTGAATTCACATATTAAATGGTCAGCAATGGAGTACTGGTAGCAGGCTGCTGGGGACATTCTTGTAGCTTCAGAGTGTATTCACGAATCTTAAACATCTGCAGTTCAACTACACTGAAGAGCCAAAGAAACTGGTGCACTTGCCTAATATCACGTAACGCCCCCGCGAGTTCACAGAAGTGCCGCAGAACGACGTGGCATGGACTCGATTAACGTCTGAAGTAGTTCTGGAGGGAACTGACACTATAAATCCTGCAGGGCTGTCCATAAATCCCTAAGATTGGGGTGGAAGAGGCCAAACAGCGAGGTCATCGGTCTCATGGGATTAGGGAGGGATGGGGAAGGAAATTGACCGTGCCCTTTCAGATGAACCATCCCGGCATTTTCCTGAAGTGATTTTGGGAAATCACGGAAAACTTAAATCAGGATGGTCGGATACAGGATGGAACCATCGTCCTCCGAAATGCGAGGCCAATGTGCTAACCACTGCGCCACCTCGCTCGGTAATCCATAAGAATACGGGGTGGGGTGGGGAGGGGGGGGGGGGGGTGGAGATCTCTTCTGAGCGGCACGTTCCAAGGAATCACAGATACGCTCAGTAGTGTTCATGTCTGGAGAGTTTGGTGGCCATCGGAAGTGTTTAAACTGAGAAGAGTGTTCCTGGAGCCACACGGCAGCAATTCTGGACCTATGGGGTGTCGAAATGTCGTGCTCGAATTGCCCAAGTTCGTCGGAATGCACAAAGGACGTGAATGGATGTAGGTGATCAGCCAGGATGCTTACATACGTGTCAGCTGTCAGAGTCGTATCTAGACGGATCTGGGATCCCATATCATTCCAAGTGCACACGCCTCACACTATTACAGAACCTCCACGACGTTGAACAGTCCCTGCGGAAGGGCTGCACTTCCGTCACGCTGAAAGATTCTCTTCAGTCGTCGTTGGTCCCATTCTGGCAGGATCTTTTTCCGGCCGCAGCGATGTCGGAGACCTCATGTTTTATCGGATTCCTGACATTTACGGTACACTCGTGAAATGATCGTACAGCAAAATCCCCGCTTCATCGCTACCTCGGAGGTGCTGTGTCCTATCGCTTGTGCGCCGGCTACAGCACGACGTTCAAACTCACTTAAATCTTGATAACCTGCCAAAGTAGCAGCAGCACACCGATCTAACAACTGCTCCACACACGTATTGTCTTAGGTGTTTCCGACCGCAGCGCCTATTCTGCCTGCTTACATAAACTATGTGATCAAGAGTATCCGGACACCCCCAAAAACATACGTTTTTCATATTAGGTGCATTGTGCTGGCACCTGCTGCCAGGAACTCCATATCAGCGACCTCAGTAGTCATTAGACATCGTCGGTGAGCAGAATGGGGGCCTCCACGGAACTCGTGGACTTCGAACGTGGTCAGGCGATTGGGTGTCACTTGTGTCAAACGTCTGTACGCGAGATTTCCACACTCCTAAACATCCGATGTGATAGTGAAGTGGAAACGTGAAGGGACACGTACAGCAGAAAAGCGTACAGGCCGACCTCGTCTTTTGACTGACAGAGACCGCCGACGGTCGAAGAGGGTCGTAAAGTCTAACAGGCAGACATCTATCCAAATCATCACATAGGAATTCCAAACTGCATCAGGATCCACTGCAAGTACTATGACAGTTAAACGGGAGGTGAGAAAACGTGGATATCATGGTCGAGCGGCTTCTCATAAGTCACACATCACGCTGGTAAATGCCAAACGACGCCTCGTTTCGTGTATGGAGCGTAAACATTAGACGACTGAAAAATGGAAAAACGTTGTGTGGAGTGACGAATCACGGTGCACAATGTGGCGATCCGATGCCAGGGTGTGGGTAAGGCGAATTCCCGGTGAATGTCATCCGCCGGCCTGTGTAGTGCCAAAAGTAAAATTCGGAGGCGGTGTTTTTGATGAAGGGGGCTTTCACCCCTTGTCGTTTTGAGTGGCACTATCACAGCACAGGCCTAAATTGATGTTTTAAGCATCTTCTTGCTTTACGCTGTTGAAGAGCAATTTGGGGATGGGGATTGCATCTTTCAACACGATCGAGCACCTGTTCATAATGCACGGCCTGTTTCGGAGTGGTTACACGACAATAACCTCCCTGTAATGGACTGGACTGCACAGAGTCCTGTCCTGAATCCTATAGAACACCTTTTGGATGCACAGAGTCCTGTCCTGAATCCTATAGAACACCTTTTGGATGTTTTGGAACGCCGACTTCGTGCCAGGCCTCACCGACCGACATCAATACCTCTCCGCAGTGTAGCAATCATGGAAGAATGGGCTCCCATTCCCCAAAAAACCTTCCAGCCTGCGATAGTGGAAGCTGTCGTCAAGGCTAAGGGTGGGCCAACAACTTATTGAATTCCAGCATTAACGATGGAGGGCGCCACGGACTTATGTCATTTTCAGGCAAGTGTTCGGATACTTTTGATCACATAGCGTATCTCTGTATTTGAATAAGAGTGACTACACTAGTTTCTTTGGCGCGTCAGTGTATAATCTATGTTATTTATTTTATAGTTGCTCAGTTTAGTGGGATTGTTACGTGACTGATTTAGCAAAGGCTGTGTAACGTGGTTTATTTGAGGTGACGATCAAGCAACATCTGTATGTCGGAATTATTTTTATAATGCCCTGCTTTGGTTATGTGGTACTGCAGTTCGTAGTACATTATGTATTTTATATCAATAACCGTTTAAGATCGTAATGTTTGACTGCTTTACGCTTTTTTTTTTTTGCCTGAATACGGATTTAGAAGCGCTCTATGGTTCTTCACTGTCCTGCAGGAGTCATAAGGGCCTGCAATAATGTTTTCCAGTCAGCCATGGGAATAGATTTAAGGATGACAACGCTAATATTCAATGGAAAACTCCATATCGGATTAAAAGAACACTAAGATTTACGCTTACTACATATGGTTAGTAAAATTTGCTTGCTTGCTGCGGAATCTGAGCTGTATGGAGGATGGTAAAGCGAATTTCGTTGGGGCAATATATGGACTCAAAATACCCTGCGGTTTGTATTTGGTTTTGTGCCCCGGCCAATAATTTGAGTCAGCAGAGCGCCTTTTCTGTTAGTCCCCCCCCCCCCCCCCCCCATCCCACAAGAGATAGTGAGCGTATGCTTCTTCGAAGTAAATATCTAGTGGGGTTTCGTCCTACAGACATATGGTTTTTTCTGGAGGTTCACGCGCGGAACTCATGTCTGTGAAAAAGCAAGTGGTGCAGTGTTTAGCACAACGGACTAGCATTCTGATGATGCTACAAATCCATGTCTGTAATAGTGTTCTTTAGAGTGACGAATACATTCCATGCATCTTAAGGCCTACCTTACACCAGGGAAGGCGGCATACGTGTAAACTGTTCAATAGGCATGGGAAGATTTTAAGGTAGGTCAGTATGCTTACTGAGAAATTTACCCATACAAACTTGCGTGACGTGTTCTATTCTATCGTCTACTCCTTCGTTAAATGTGTAATGTCAGCTTTTGGACGTTAGAAGAAGAAAAACAAACACAGCATTTACGGTAGCAGCTTTTCATAACATCTTCTGACGATGTGTCGCTTTCTTCGAGATATTTCATAATTTTCGAGCAAGGAATATGTTCCGTATTCTTACTGCAAATTTCAGTGATTCCTTCATGTATAATGAACAACTCTCCAATCTTTAGTTACAGATCCTCCATTGAGATACTGGCTGTATATGATTGTTATATATGAGCATATTTCATCATTGTATCTTGAAAGAAACGTAAGTGGTATGGGATCTGAATCGGAAAACTTTCCTCAACCGCTGTCAGCTTGCTGTTTACGTGGATTTACGTTCATAAGACTGACTAATAACTATGTGTAGGGCACGGGGTGAAATTTATGCTAGCCAAGCCTGGTGGTTGCGTTACTGTGAACGGTAACTGTTCAATACGTTGGCAGTATAGGTGTGTTTCAAGAGGCTTTCCACTGCTTTATACGTCTGGGAACGTGTAGCGATAGTATCGATATGCAACGTGATTACAGAAAAATGTCAATTACTTTGCTGCTAGATACGAATTCATTAATTACAGTCATACTGCCGACCATTTTTCAGCAGTCGCACACAATTTTCCTAGAGAATTTGTCGGACTAACAGTTAAATTATATGTGTAGGGTCTGATATCACTTAATTGAGGCTAGGAGCATATTGGCGCTGGCTTAGCCACGGCAGTCGACGGAATATTCGTCGTGACAAGCCCCTAATAGTATTATTTTAATCACAGGCAGTTAATTCTACCTGTTTTTGTCTACTCCACTACTTTTTATGGCTGGTTACACTTGACACCGCGTCCATCGTTGTGTAGCCCGAAAAAATGTGTTGTTACTATGGTTGCAAAAAGCAACACTTTTCTAGAGGTTATTATTTGGTAGTGTTAAGGATAAGAACAAAAAACTAGTAAGAGGAATGCAAAAAAAAGTTGTACATCTCTAGAAACATGACTATCTCGCTGGCGATGACCATGATGTTGCTTTTTGATGTGTTAGAATAGTGCTTCAATGCTACAGCAGGTAACATTACATGTGTAAATGTCCTATAGGTCCACCACGCTACGCAAATATCAACACACATTAAAAAAAAAAAACTGTGATTACCCTCCATGTTCGTTCCAATCTATAATTATTTGTCAAATATACAACACGTTTAGAATTTTCGTGGTGTGAGAATAGATTTATCGTCTAATCACGAGGAAATGTGATGGAAGCCTATTCTTACCTACTGTGGCGGTGTAAAGCAGTCCATTATTCACACATACATATGGCTGAATTACAATCAGACTGAAACGCTAGCTAGTTCTGCATACATTTCGCGTGGATTGTGATGCAGCGTCATCAGAAAAGCATAAAACAAACTACTATTGTGGACTTTGAGTGCATATCGAAGGTTTTCTGACTCGAGCAATGGATTTATTACGCACATGAATGTCCTGATACTTACAGTTTATGTGATTTGGTTATCACTAAGTTGGAAAGATAACGTACTGCGCAAGATGTGTGTGCTGTCTGGCACACGTTGTCAACGCTAGTGACACCTCTGTGTGCGTGCAGCAAGGCTGGCGAGCTGAGAGACATATGGAGGATGTAGCACCTCGCGAAATTCCTGGTGCTCTTAAGCCTGTCTCTTGGTTAATTTATGAGTGTATTTTAAGATATGGTGCTGATGCATTTATGGGTACAGGGTGCACATTATACCAGTATTCTGGCTTTTTTTCAAACCCAGCTGGGTGGATCAGATGTCAGTTTTGGTGGCAAAGAGGCAGCCCATTGGAATGCGACAGCAGGCTGCTGTGGAACACTTCCGAATTACCGTTCAAGATGTTCTGTGGGTTTCTAACTTTGCACAACCGTTGTTACTGTTGTGTCCTGCGGTCGGCAGGAAAAAGAACTAACAGTCAATTTGAACACACTTTATTACAATTAAAGAAATAAAAAAAGTCTCCTTCTTATACACTAAGTTTCAAACGCAAGAACAACAACAAAATCCACAACACTTGTGGGGACAAATCAAATAAGGAGACAAGACAACTGAAGAAAAATACTGACCAAAATCTACTCTATCAAATACAAAAGACAACGGGCTACTGCAATCCCACAGCGAGTGAACACAATGTAAGTACTAGCCGGAGCTGTTACT
This sequence comes from Schistocerca gregaria, assembly GCF_023897955.1. Taxonomy (NCBI): domain Eukaryota; kingdom Metazoa; phylum Arthropoda; class Insecta; order Orthoptera; family Acrididae; genus Schistocerca; species Schistocerca gregaria. The sequence goes on from NC_064931.1 coordinate 281,359,265, forward strand.
ATCGGTTGGTAACCACTGACGGTCTAGGCGTGTTTATAAAGCCAGTCGGCGGAGTGCTACATCGGTCATATGAGTTCCGATTGGTGGAACACTGTTACATGTTGTCTAGCGAAGTAGTACCCGTGTTTATTTGGAAAGTCCGTTATTGTTTGTGTCCGCTGGCGACGTTTCCTCTGCGCTGCTGAGGGAGGGTTAGCAGCTCATCTTGCGTATCGGTTCTGCGGGCCATCTAACAATAAGGGGCCGCTACGACAGTGACACCGCTGTATTATGTTCTTTAATGTAGTAAACTGTCTCGTTTCCGACGTTTTTTCGGTCAGTGCCCCAACAAATGGCTATTTGCAGTTACTATGGCTAGCAAAAGCACTACCTTCCCAGAAGTTTCCTTTGTTGGTGTTAAGAATAACAGCAAAATCTAGTAAAAGTCGTGACTGTACTGTGGTGAAAAATATGTTTCTCCTGCTGGTTTAATATAACACTAGCCTAGTGACATAAACGTTGTTATACACACAACATCCGATTCAACCAGTAGACGACATGGTAGTTCCGGTAAGCTGGGCCTTCTAAAAGTACTGAGGCAATAGTTCTGGATATTTTGTATACGTATCACATTAACCGTCCTTGGGGAAGCTTATTACTCCAGTAGCCAAACCGCAGAACATCACACACAGACAGCAATTTTTCACTGTATGCAGAGAGACTCGCCGCTGGAATATGACAGGAGGCTGCTGCGGAACACTTCCGAATAACAGTAATGGCTGTTGTTCCATCGGTTTTAAACTCTGAAAACGGTTGTTGTGTTGGTAGGTGTACAACGTCTAAGAACGTCCAGATGTGAATGGGGTTTATAAACAGAATTTTTTCGTGTTTCTTTAATGCAGTAAATGGTCATGATTTTAACATTTTCGACCAGTACTCCAAAGTATGGCTATTTACGTTTACTATGCCCAGCAAAACTCAGCAACGGTTTTCTTTGCTCGTGTTAAGAAAAATAGCAAAATCTAGGAACGGGGAAGGGGGGAACAGTTAATGGTTCCAAAAGTACCCTTCCCCAAACACCGTTAGGTGGCTTGGGGGGGGGGGGGGGGAGGGTTATGTGGTAGATATAGTCGAGGATTGCAAACAATACCTATACGTTTCTAGACACCTGACTATCTTGCTGGCAAATATATAGATACATATACGACTTGGTGGGTGCTAGCTAATTCTGCACACGTGACTGCTTTGTGTTGGAATCCTCACAGAATTTTTTTGATGTGTTATCGAATAAAACAAGCAAATATTCCAGTACAAAATCTATATTAATTTCTGCTATATATACTACTCAAAATAAAAAAGTTACACGGTCTCGGCGACGTTACAAAAAGCAAGGTGTTGAAACATGCGAAGAATAGGCCACACCTCAGAAATTCATGTGAGCTGATAGGCGAACTGATGAGATTGGCACTAAATTTCACCATGGTTCTGCTCAACGCCATCGTGGAAGTGTCTCACGATTGGAAGGTCATGACACTCCTTTTACATATATTTCACCCCTTCTTCTGACACCTCTTCGATGGAAGTCAAAATAGCGACATCCACGGCTGGAATCAAGCGGTTTTTTATAGTTGCCCGAGAAAACCATTTCAGATCCACCGCCAATCAGAATCGAAACGAAAAGCACTCGGGAGTTGGCATAAAGGACGTCAATGTAACCACCCCTCCTCAAGAGGCGTTGATTCCACACCTTTCGCAGTCGGACACGACAGTTCACAGTGCGATGAGCAACAGTATGACGTCCCTGACAACACTGAACACTGCTCACACTGCCTGGATGATTGAACTTACTCTAAGGACATCGCAGGGTTGCAAACAAACTGTACGTGATGTGACCCCTTTGGTGTGTAAAGCGCCCTCAAGTTTTGCTCTGCTTTAACGGGTGGAACGATTAGGGACAATTCCAAAGCACTCGACGAAATCTGAATGTTCTCCGAAGCAGCAAGGGTTTTTTATGCTTTTCCAGCCATACTGTTTAGCGCCCTCCTGTGGCATGCACTGCTTATTATGACCGTCAGTCTAGTTGTAAATCAATACCGTGGTACAACAAATATTAGAAAACACCTTATTAGACATGAGACAGTCATTACACTTGTAAATTAAAATGCATTACAATAAGTGACACATCATAAGTCTTATCACACCAATTAAATGACATGACGACTGGTAGTTCGTGATCTGAATCTGAACCGACTGTTAACAAAACAAAGATTGTGTGTTCGATTGAGACTCGACTAGGTATAAAGAGACGTAAAATATCGAAGTTTCCACCAGTATCAGGTTACATGGTCGAATGTCCGAACATGGAAATAAATGACGATACGTTTACCACTGTACCAGGAATCCTCCTGAGAAACAACTATGAAAGATATGTAATAAAGTGCAACGTACAAGCATGAAACACCAAGAAGTATAGTGGTGGTGATAGGCGGGGAGTAGAACCCAGTACCTACATGAATTGCTAAGGACACACAATCATTCCGATATTAAATACGTTCACCACCAATAGCGGGATATTGGAATTTGAAACGACAATACAAATGATTTTTGCCTGGCAGGGATTCGAACCCTGGGCCTTTCGCTATTGTCTTATAAACAGAAAAGAAATATTTTTGTTTCTCCCCAAGTAGCGAGATGTATGTATGTTCGGCTCGAGGTAATGCAGCGCCAGTTCTGTGCTACCTTGGACACCGCGCCTATCGACGTCGACTGGAGCCGTGATTTCCTGTCTGTGTGCAGTAACTGGCGGTACGTCACCTAGTGAAAAGATGTGATGAGTGTGATTCCGCAAGTAAAGTGATGTAGACCTTGTGCTATTTGTAGTCAGAATATTCATCTTAGATTTTTAGGGGGTAATGATGCCGTCTAGTAAACTGTTCATAAGAGCAAAGCGAATTGCAAAATGACGTTGAAAATATATTTTCACGGTGTAAAACGTGGCAATTATCACTAAACAATAAAATGGTTGATGTTCTCCACATGAATACCAACACAGTTCTGTTAAATTCTCGTACACCATAGATCAGTCACATTTAAACGTTATCGATTCAACTAATTATCTATGAGCTACGATCACGAAAAACTTAAATTGGAGCCGTCGTATTGGGAAGGGAACCCAATGACCACGTTTTATTCGTAGAATTTGTAGAAGATGCAACAAACCAATTAAAGTGACAGTCTGAAACACACTTGTCAGTGTTTTTCGTGAGTATTCCTGCACGGTATGGGATCCGTACGAGGTAAGACAGACGGGAGGCATCAAAAAAGTTGAAAGAAGGACAGCTCGTTTGTATTATCATGAAACTGGGGAGATTGTGTCACGGATACGGTAAACGAGATAGAATGGAAATCATTGAAACGTAGGCGGTTTACACTGCGATGACATGTTTCTATTAAATTCCAATCTGCAACATCCTCCGCTGAATGTCAGATATTTTGTTTATCCCGAAATACATATGAGACATGACGATTGTGGTAAGACACATCAGTACGCACACGGTAACGCTCAGTTGTTCATTATTTCCACACGCCCTTTAAGAGAGGAGCGGTAGAGAAATAATGCGACAATGGTTCAAAGAATCTCCTGCCAAGCACTAATTGTCGGTTGCAGAGTATTCATGTAGATGTAGATGCAGATGTCAAGGGAATCGTAGCAGGAAGGAGGGTTGGATCTAGAAACGGACAGGAGTACAGAAGTGCAAAATAAATGAGAGAAAAGCTTGCAAGGTATTCCTTTCTTAAACGTATGCGACAGTTCGTTTTACTTAGGACAGAGAGAGAGAGAGAGAGAGAGAGAGAGAGAGAGAGAGAGAGAGAGAGAGAGAGAGAGAGAGAGAGACAGACAGAGAAGGAATGTTTTCAGAACGAAGAGTGGATTACAGGTAAGGGGATGTAAAAGAATAGTGTATCATGGGCTTTGAGAGGAGTGATAGGAGACAATAAAGAAAGCAGAAATTAAACGAGAAAGTTTAACCGTTAGATTTGTTTATAACGTTTTGGGATAATGGAGTAGAATGGCAATTGTGGTGAAAACGTGAGAGAGGCCAGAGAGAGTGAACGAGCGAATCGAGGAGAAATTAACAATGAATAAATATAAGACGAAAATCGTTTGCATAATTTTTGGAGGACGGTGCTTATATTAATTAAAGTAGGGAAACATAGAGATGTATTTGAAATAACACAAACTACTTTTAAAGCGTCCATCTAAAATGATTACTTTGTACGATTCTAGACAGGATATAAATGAAATAAAAATAGAATATTTAACAAAATGTGTATTCAAAAGAAACTAACTTGAATTAAAAAGGCAATCAAATGTCAGTGGACGCCCAAGGGTAAGGAAATAACTGAACAGGCGTGTGAAAGGTGCAGGCCATTGATCACAAGTCATTTCTGACTTCACAAAACAACAATCGTTTATTGCACAGGTACACAGAAACACTAATAAAACACAAATGCTTCACGTAATTGTTCCAAAATGTCTTCAATTGAGGCAACTGATGACCAATTAGTTAATTTAAACGAATAAAATGCGCAAATTTAAGAACGACTTACAAACAAATAGTAGAAGCAAATAAATCTCAAACATGCACTTAGCGCTGGGCAAACAATGACAGCAGTGATGCTAAAGATTACAATTGCAACATTTCGCTGGCCAAAGGAGTGCTTAACATTAATGAATATAACTTACAAGAAGTGTAGCATCATACATTTACACAAGTCTGGTATCAACACAAATATCCAGTGTTTGATCAATTAGAGAACCCCTTGGGCATACTCAAGATACTGACACAGAAAATAATAAAATACCATATAACAAATTGAGCATTATACCAATATTAAAACTATTACATTAAAAACCAAACTTCAAACAGGGGGAAGGGGCAGGTACGTCAGGCCAGGTCTAAACGAGATGGTTTAGAATAACGGGCATTACTGCTTAAATTAACGCCCGACTGCTATGAGATGCCGTTGCAAGCCAGGAGGCCATAATGACTCAGAGGCTACTGTGAGGCGGGAAGCGGCGAGCCGCCACCGCCCACGTGCACAACCGACGCAGACGGGCCACGCCCGATGTACAGGCGGGTAAAAGATAACATCCAGGGGCAGCGCCTCCAAATGCTACGAACAGTTCGGAATGCCGAGAGCAAACAAGCAAACGTATAATTCATCCATAATAATCAGAACATGCGAAAAATGCTCAGACCAAGACAAGTATCTAATTAAGATACTTGTCTTGGTCTGAGCATTTTTCATATGTCCCAAGCCCCAACCAAACGTTACCTGTGACAACAAGAATTTTACAATAAGAATTACCAGAAGCACCAACCAGTTAATCTTACAATAAAATATAACAAGTTAATGTAATAAGCAGTAAGTCACACGGTACTTCGACATATTAACTAAAATGGCTTGAAAGTTAACAGGCAAATCTTCAGGGCTAACACTCAAACAATTACAATAGTAATTATATTTAAAATAACAAACATTAATTTTCTTGAAAGGGGCAGAATCTCACAGTTATGGAACTTAATTACCCAAACGAACCAAGATTCACTGGACCGGTAGCGTTTGCTTACAACAGCCATAGGCAACATTAAAGTCGATGCATGATATACAACTTCCAATAGAAATAGACCCAATTTCTACCTCAGTGGTCACTAACACACGTGGTGGCCTAGATCATACAACAGTTTAAATAGACATTGAACAAGTTGTAATTAAAGGAATTTTAAAACACACAAATGTGGCACCCAGACAATTTCAAACAGAGGCACCAAAGGCTGAATTTAACACTTGAGACAGAATGACGGAGAACAACAGGCTATCCAGCGTAGCAGGAGCAACTTCAGCATGGGAGCAAATGTGTCAGTCAAATTACAAGTAACTTACCCTCAAAGGGCAGAACAGACGGCGCCAGAAAATGAACAACACTCCAACACCCACATCAGCAACTATGCATGGTTAATCCAGGGTAAATCGGCTGCGACGACATTAGGCCCAAGCAGTTCCAACCAACACCACTCTATCGACCACCAGCCACATAGACAATCGTGCGCCCGTGAATTCTGTAAACAGCTCACAGCTGCTCCAAGGAACTACAACCAAAGACTCAACTAACAGGGGACTACACAGATAAGGTTCGCACCAGTAGGCAAGATGTAAAAACATGAAACGAGGCAACACGGCTCAGGCAACTCAAAGGAATACTAATTCAAATTTTATTTTATCTGTTGGCAAGTGAACTTCTACCGGCTCTCAATGAAAAATGACGAAAAAGACGACAAAGCAAAACGCTTTAAGGACTCTAATACTTTATCCAGAATCATATATTATTTTCTACTTCTGTCATATGTCTTGGAATAGAATCTATAAGCTGTTGGACGTAACAGCCTGAAGAATCAACTCCTTCCCAGGCTTCAGGAACCAGCCTCAAAGAATATCAGCTAGTAGATGAGGAATGGGCATTCTACCCCAACTGCCAAAATCAGCCAATTAAACCCAATTTTATGGCATTTTCAGGTCATTTATCATCGAAATCAGCAATTGTTCTTATTTTCAGCATGATACAAACAAAAGTTCGGGAAATACATAATTGGGACACTTTTGTGAATAATGAATTAATATTTACAATATGGACAACAAACAATGGACAACAAATACTTAAGTTTTTTATATAATAAATGGACAACACAAAGAAGTGTACTAAATGTGATATGGTTAAAGATATAACTGAATATGGAATGAAATTAGGAAAACCAAGATCGATTTGTAAAAAATGCATAAATCAAGATCGAAAAAACAGATATCAATCTATTAAAACCAACAACATTCAAACTGACACAAATAAAAGCCAGAATAATGTGTCTGATATAGTTCAACTATTCGAAAAGGCAGTTAACATTGATGATATACTTGATCCAAAGTTACCTAATTTTATTCAACCAGATTTTCCTGATCTTAATCAAAATGACTATTGCCAAAACTGTAATGAGTGGTGTAGTGATGGTACAAGATGCTATAATTGTTTTCCTGATAAAGTTAGTACACATAACAATCGTAAATATCGAGAAAAATATTTTATGGAAAAACTAAATAAATTAATGATATTTAATTCTGATGGTGCATGTATATCTATGTTTAGTGGTTCTGATAAGAGTCGTATTACAGAAGTATTCGATGTGTTTAATAATCGTTATAAAGGCAAAGCTTTGCCATATGAGTATTTTATTGCAAAAATAGCTGCATTGTTAAATATTAATCATGAAATAAAAGTACATGACACAAAACGTAACAAACAAATGTGGCAGGAATTTTTAGAAATGAAACCTTTTGAAGTTCTTCAAAAACAAAAGGAATTTGATGAATATATGGAAGCACAAATAAGAGCTAATACAAGATATGTGAAATTAAACTAAATTACAATTTGATGCTTTTTTGTTTCAATAAATACTAATGATTACATTTTTCAGTCATTTTAATATTTATTTCATTTTCAAGTTGCTTATCTAAGTTAATTTTATTAAATTCATTAATACTGTTGGAATCATAATTATCTTTTATTATTAGTTGACATATAAACAGTATGTCATACCCAGCATTTGCCAGGTATAATAATTTATCATCATCATTAGCGTCTTTATATTCTAAAATATGGTTCATTTGCTAGAATTTAAAAGTTTTCTGTTAGTATTCTATGTTGAGCATCATAAGTCAGATTTTTCTTTCCATACATGACTATGTAGGCTAGCGTATCAGCTGGTATTTTATCATTAAATGTAGCACATAACTTCATTGATGTTTTCTGTGTTGCAATAACATTTTTCTATTTGACATATTAATCACATAGATAGGATAATTTGTTATGAAATTGTATGGATTTATATCAACTGCTGCATTCATTTCTTTAAATAGTTTAAAACCACGAAATGCATCATAAGCTTTCAAATAATCATATGGTGGATCTAAATTCCATAATTCTTCAGGAAATACTTCATTCCTACCATTTTTCAAATATAGTGTATGTAACATGACATGATCAAATAATGATGAATCAAGCAACTGATTATTTTTATGATTAGTTTGAAATACCACAAATATGAAATAAGGCATATCAAATTCCATTGAGTTACAGTAATTTGTTATGTCTAATTCGAAATTTTTCTTACCACTTAAACCAGCAACTTCTACAGTTTGTAATTCATAAAACGATATCGGAATTTTAGTATTTTTCAGTATATTTTCACGTTTTTCAAGTTCATAATTAGGTTCATATTTAACAATAGGCACACGAATTTCCATAGATTCAACTACAATTTTACCTTCTTTTGGTAATGTGTCTTTTATCTCAACACCAGCATCATTGTAGTCAGACCATCTATGAATACAATCTGTTGCACTTGAATTCCATGTAAAACTTACTGTAAGATCACCTTCAAACATTACTTCCTTATAATCTTTAAAAAATCCACCTAACATTTCCAATGGATATAATACTTCATTTTTCTTTTTTCTTAATTTTCCATTGTTAACTATATGTCCTTCCATACTTATTTTATCAATAACAGTTGATGTTAAATGAAACAAAACTGATGATGAAATAAATGGATGTTCAATTCTAGATAATATATTATTGCCCTTTTTATGGTTATAAAGTCAAATAGGTTTGCCACATAGTTGTCAATAAGCAACTTCTTGGATTTTCCGTCATATGTTGGATAATCTGCACCATCAACACCAATAACACTAAAGTTCATGTACAATTGAGCACGATGAGGATGCAACCATCCATTACCAATATGTATATTAATTTCTGTATCCTTATTTGGAATATTCAGGTTATTTTTTGTTTTCTCATTCACTGGGAATGACTGAAATTGATAGCTTTCAATTTTCACCATTTATTAAGAATAAAATTACAGTTAGAGTAGCACCACTGAAATCGATTAGATTGTCATTTTCATCAGTTATAGTTACTTCTAAATCCTGAATTTTATCATTAATTGGAACAAATAATGGATAATTTGGCTCATAAATTATTGGTGCACCAAATTCAACATTTGACTTAAATGAAGCAATAATATTCGTTTCACGATGAAAATGATCATTATGCTTTACGTACATGCCATCAGCTAGATTAAAATTCACATTTATTAATTCAAATGGAATAATCTTAGGAACATCATTAGCAACAGTCTTTTAGTTTGCATTAATAGTCTGATTACTAAATCCTAGCAAACCTGCTATATTATCTTGTTTTTTCATATCCATATACAGTTTAACATCACTTTCAATAGTAACTGTATTTAAAATTTCATCTGCTTTAGTATGGATATTAGGCTTCTTTGTATGAATATATTTTTCCAAAGTTTTCAAAGTATATTGACCAGTTGGAATAATTATTGTTTCATCATCACAGTATAATTTATTATTTTTTGGTGTAACATTTGCTGTTAAAAATGTTGCATAAAATGCAACTAATGCTACACTTTTAAAATTATCTCTTATAGGAACAGTTAATCTTTTTTTGAGTACTGATGAATTACCACTTAGTTGAATTATTCTACTCATTTATTGGTAATTGAATGAAGACAGATTGGGAACCTAAAATACGAATTCCAGAAAAGAAACCAAAAAATAAACATGGTAAACATTTACCAAATTCCATTAGATGTGCTATTATTGGACCAAGTGGTTGTGGTAAAACAACATTAATGATTGATAACTATATTTTAGCACCAGGTTGGTTAAATTGGAATAAAATTAATAATTTGTATGTTTATTCTAAAAGTTTAGAACAACCAAAATATCAGGAATTTATTAAAAAATGTAACAAAATTGAAGAAAAAATTGCTACTTTCATTGACAATAATGATGAAATTATACTATTAGATCAATGTCAAGATAATTCAGTAGTTGTCTTCGATGACTTTATTCTTGAAAATCAAGATATAGTTAAAGAATATTTTACTAGAGGTAGGGATAAAGGAATAGATTGTTTTTATTTGGTTCAAACTTATTCAAAAATACCAAAACAGTTAGTCAGAGATAACTTGAATTTTTTAAACATTTTCAGAAAGGATGACACAAATCTACATCACATTTATCGTGAATTTGTTGGTGGTGAATTAAGATATGATGAATTTAGAAATATGTGCAATAATTGTTGGCATGATGATGGTTTTGGGTTTATAACTATAGACATGACACGAAAATCGAATGATGGTAAATACAGATCTAGAATAAAAGATTTTCTAACAACATAAATGTCTAACGTAAACGTCAACGTCTAACATCAACATCAACATAAACATAAAGTCTAACATCAACATAAACGTCAAACATCAACATAAATGTTAAACACAAACATCAACATCTAACATAAACGTCAATGTTTTTATGTTCTATAAATGTTTGCGAAATATGATCCAGAAGTTGTTAAACAAGCTAAACGAAATAAAAAGAAACATGAAAAATTAAAAGAATAATTTAGAAAATGGAAAAAACAACCACATAGAGAATATGAAAAATATAAAAAAGAAGATCAACCTGTTATTGATGCTATAGAACAAGTAAAACTAGGACTTGAAGGCATAGGTGATAATGTATTGAAAGCTATTGAAGAAAACAAAGAAATCATTCCATATCATATACCACAAATCAAACAATATGATAATGATTTAAGTGAATCAGAAATAGAAAAAGTATTAAATGAATATGATGAAGAGGTTAAAAGTAAGAAAAATAAATATAAGTGAAAGAATGTTAAAATTTATAAATCATAGTGAAGATACAGTTTTTGGATTAAGGCCTGTTGGTACATTTAAGTATATTGGTAACTTACCAGTAAAATTTGATGGAAAAAAATAAATTATTGCTGAAAAGGAATATGAAGGTACAGATGGACTGATGACACTGTTAACTAAAAAACACGTTACTATGGATGACTTGAATGACAAATTTGATTCTGTTGATTTATCAAATTATGCAAATATACTATATGAATCAGGTGCACTATATTCCGATAAAAATCCTAGTAAAATAAAATCAAGTAAAGGTGTTAAATACAATAATTTGATAAAAGAAATTGTTGATCTATATTTTCCAAAACCAAGAAGTTCACCTGAAGAAGTCGGTGAAGGTTTAATAAAGAAATATACTGAAAAACGAGTTGAATATGTTTGGATGAATGATGTACGTGAATTAATCGACAGATTAGCTGTAATTCATGGTGAAGAATTAGCCGGAAATAAAAATTATCATAATGAAAAAGTTGGTATGACCCAGATGTTAACAAAAAAATTTAGTGATTTCATCATCAATAATCCAAAAGGAATTCCATACTTGATTAGATTTTTGAATAATTTACCACACACATTTTGGGAAAATGAAAAATATGGAAAAGGATTATTAAATACATTAATTAATAAATTACCATTTGAAATGCATTTACCTGGTTATAATTATTGTGGTCCAGGAACCAAATTAGATGAAAGGTTAGCACGTGGTGATTCAGGAATAAATCAGTTAGATGAAGCATGTAAACAACATGATATTGCCTATCGTAATCATTAAGATTTAGAATCTAGACATCAAGCTGATAAAGAACTTCAATTAGTTGCAAAAGAAAGAATGCATGCTTCTGATGCTTCATTTGGTGAAAAAGTTGCAGCAACAGCAGTTACAGCAATAATGTATGGAAAACGAAAATTAGTTATGGGTTTATTTGTTGATGAAATTGGATGGGGTTTATAATAGTATTTTTTTCTATATAAATGAATAACTTCAGCATTGATTATACTTTGCTACCAAGTGTCAAAATTAAACCAAAAGCAGTTCAAATTAAAGCCAATACTGAACAACTACACAGTATTGATCCATTTTTAACAGATGCACAAAAAAGAAAAAAGGTAAGAAAACTGGTGGAAATTTACTTATTATGTTAGGTATTCCAGTTGTGAAAAAAAATTATTGAACATCAGAAACAACCAAACATGAAGGTGGTTTTTTGCCATTACTATCAGCAGCTTTACCATATTTAACTGCTATTGGTTCACTTGCTGGTGGTTCAGCAGCAATTGCAAATGCAGCCATAAATAAGAAATTAATCTGATTCTGAATTAGAAGAACAAAAACGACACAATTTGGAAATGGAAAAAAGTACTGGATTAAAAAAACGTTGCAAAAAGTAATTGACCAATATCCTAATGCATTAAGTAATTTTGATATAGAAAAACTTGCTAAGAAATTAAAAATTAAACATTTTAGAGGTGTTTTTATGATTGATGAATTACCTAATAAACCACGAATGTGCGAATGTGGAACAGTAAATTTAGATACGTCTGATCATGTTGGTATACATTGGATATGTTATTATAAGAATAATGATAAAAAATTTGTGTTTGATTCATTTGGTGGCAATATACATAAACAACTAGTTAAATATTTAGGACAAAATGAATTATACTACAATAATCAAAGAATCCAAAATTTTAACGAACTAGTATGCAGCCATTTGTGTTTATTTATGCTTAAGTTATGGTCAGATGGCTATAAATTCAGTGATATTTTGAATCTAATAAATGGACATTTTTGGAAATAAAATCCAAGAAACACCATATGATATAAGTACATTAGAACCAAAAAAATTAGTAAAACAATTCCAGAAAGAATTACGTAGTGTTTTAAAAATAACTAAAACTTTTGTTGATTTTAAAGGCAGAAGAATAGTTGATATAAAAGATCCAGTAAATGGTTATGATGCTGTTACTAAACAATACTTAGAAAAGGAATATGTTACAAAACCTGAATACATGTCTGTTTTAACACAATTTAATAATTATGTAACTAAAACAGAATTTAATGATATGAAACCAACTCATGATATAATAAATGAATTTAATAAAATGTTAGATGAATTAGAAACAGATACTGAAAAAATAGAAGGCAAGATACATGACAAACAAGTTTTTGAATTATCATTTAAGAATGTAAATACTACAATGACATATCCATTTGAATATAATTTTAAGTTTAAAAGAATCATGATACTAGGAAAAAGCCTCAAATTTAATGATTTTGTGGTTACATTAATAGGAAACCGTGTACCATATGAAATAGATGAAGACAATGTTTCAATAAATGTATCGAATACTGATTGTCTAACTATAAGGTTAAAAGATATACATACTGTTACACCAGTAGATGTAAAATTAATTATATTTGGCGAATTGTTGTTAGAAGAATATTTTTGATGCTATATAAATGGATCATATTTATTGTTTGAAGTGTAAAAAAATTACTGAAACACAACATCCAGAAAGAGTAACAACTAAAAATGGAAGGCAAAGAATTGAAGGAATATGTCAAATATGTAAAACTAAAAAAAGTAAATTTGTTAAAAAAAATTTGTAACTGATAGTGTTCATGAAGAAATTATTAATGAATTACATAAACCAATGAGGAAAAATTACAACAGAAGAAAAGTTGTATCATTTGGAATTGATGATTTATGGCAAGCTGATTTAGTCAAAATGGATTCAGGAAATCTGAAAGTAATATCAAAAATAAAAAAGGCTATAAATATTTATTGACTGTGATTGATGTGTTTTCTAAATATGCTTGGGCTATTCCAGTTATAGATAAAACTGGTAAAAATGTAACTGATACTTTTGAAAAAATATTTAGACACAGAAATCCAAAAAATTTACAAACAGATAATGGAAAAGAATTCTATAATAGTGATTTTAAACAATTGATGAAACAATACAACATCAATCATTATTCAACATTTAGTGAATTTAAAGCATCTGTTTTTGAAAGATTCAATAGGACATTAAAAGAAAAAATGTGGAAAAAATTTAGCCTTCAAGGCAATTACAAGTGGATAGATGTTGTTCCAAAATTAGTTGATGAATATAATAACACAGTACATCGTACAATCAAAATGAAACCAATAGATGTTAATGAAAAAAATTGTTAACCTAATGCAATGGTTATGTTTCCAACTAAAGCAAAGTATTCTAATGGTGATAAAGTTAGGATAAGCAAACTGAAAGGAATATTTGAAAAAGGATATACTGCTAATTCGTCAACAGAATTATTTGAAATTGAAGATGTTGTTAATTCAGATCCAATCACGTACAAATTGAAAGCCATTAAAGGAAATTTTTATGAACATGAATTACGGAAAACAAGATATCTAGATGTATATCTTGTTGAAAAAGTGTTAAGAAAAAAAGGTGATAAAGTATATGTTAAATGGTTAGGATTTGACAATTCACATAATAGTTGGGTTCATAAGGACAACGTAATTACTAGAATGATTTTTATATATATAAATGAAGAAGTTTCCACTTATGTTTTTTCTATCTATTTGTTATCCTGATGATGATGTATCTGTATTCATAAATCAGTTAAATGATGAGTCATTCAATTATGTATATGATTTGAATGGTGATGAAATATGTGTTGTTTATGAATATTTTAAGAAACAAACTAAATCATGAAAATATTTTTATATTAATAAATCAGGTTCATAGATGTCATATATAAACTTGAAGAATTTAACGTACATTTTTATTTACATAATAATCTTAGAAGAGGCTATGTAAAACAGGAAAAAATGCTATATACAACTTATAAAATCATTATATACAATTATGATGAAAAGACATTTCTAAGTTTTAAAGAATCAATTACTTCATCTGACTGGGAATTTTATTCAACAATAGATAATCATATTATTGATTTATATTTCAGTAATGATAATGAAAATATAAAGATTGAATTTTTTAAATGTATATAAATGAAGACACTTTTATTATTGTTATTGACAAAAATAATAGTTGCAGATGATAAGAGTAAAGGAATACAATATTTAAATGATTATGGTTACTTGGATGTTGCAGAAGGTCAAATTAGTAAAGTCAATGATGATACATTTCGTGAAGCATTAATGTTATTTCAGCTGACATACAATCTTGAAATAAATGGTGAGTTAAATGACGATACTTTAAATTTTATGAAAATGCCTAGATGTGGTGTAAAAGATGATTTTGATAGTTATAGAACTAGTATGTATAAATGGAATAAGAAAAATATAAAATGGCATTATAAAGGTGCTACTAAAAAAGTGTTACATGTAGCAGAAGCAGCATTTAATTTGTGGCAAAAATATATAGATATTCAGTTTCATCATGACAGCAATAATCCTGATATAATAATTACAAATAAAAGACGAAAACATAGATTTGAAATAGATTAAAATATCCGATGTTCAAAAGATTTGGATGGAAAAGGCAATGTATTAGCACATGCATTTTTTCCAAATATGTATAATAATTCTGTAGTAATACATATGGATGATGATGAATTGTGGTACATGGAAATTGATGAAAATACTCCAAAATATCAAATAAATCTATTTGATGTGTAATTGCATGAAATTGGTCATATTTTAGGCCTACAACATTCGGATGTTTATGCTTCAATAATGTATCCATACTGTAATGGATCACATTTAGAATTATCTCAAGATAATATTGAAGCTATTCAAAGTTTGTATGGTATAGTATCCATTCAAACTCCAACACCAAAAATAATTGTAAATGTACCTACATCATCTACACCAATTGAACCAGTTCAAACATTATGTGAAAGTAAACAATTCGATCACTTATTGTTTGCAAATGGAAATTTATATGTTTTTTTATAAAAATTGTGTTTGGATTGGTAATGATATGAAACCTAAATTAATTACTGATTGGTTATCATTTTTACCAAAAAATTTAGAATCTATAACTGGTATATATCAAAGACCAAGTCATGAAGTTGTAATATTTGTTGAAAACATGATATATATGATGAATTTACAGACATTACAATTAATATCAGGATATCCAAAACCATTATCTAGTACAGGGTTACGTAATAATTTCAAATTAAATGGTATAGTTAGCACATATGCTGTTATGACATTTTTATTCTTTAATGAATATTTCTATGCTGAATTGGATGAATGTAATTTTAAATATAAAGTACGTGGTGTTATAAGTAAAGAATTTTCAGGATTACCAGCTGGTTTAACTTCAGTATTTAGATACATTAATGGAATGTTGTACATTTTCAAAGATGATACATTTTATGAATATAATGAATTCACAAAAAGGTAATAAAAGCTGGTACAACTGATTTGTCATTATTTGGAATAGATTGTGCAATAATACCAGAACTAATAGATGTTCTAAATCATACATCCCCCCCATGAACCATGGACCTTGCCGTTGGTGGGGAGGCTTGCGTGCCTCAGCGATACAGATGGCCGTACCGTAGGTGCAACCACAACGGAGGGGTATCTGTTGAGAGGCCAGACAAATGTGTGGTTCCTGAAGAGGGGCAGCAGCCTTTTCAGTAGTTGCAGGGGCAACAGTCTGGATGATTGACTGATCTGGCCTTGCAACATTAACCAAAACGGTCTTGCTGTGCTGGTACTGCGAACGGCTGAAAGCAAGGGGAAACTACAGCCGTAATTTTTCCCGAGGACATGCAGCTTTACTGTATGATTAAATGATGATGGCATCCTCTTGGGTAAAATATTCCGGAGGTAAAATAGTCCCCCATTCGGATGTCCGGGCGGGGACTACTCAGGAGGATGTCGTTATCAGGAGAAAGAAAACTGGCGTTCTACGGATCGGAGCGTGGAATGTCAGATCCCTTAATCGGGCAGGTAGGTTAGAAAATTAAAAAAGGGAAATGGATAGGTTAAAGTTAGATATAGTGGGAATTAGTGAAGTTCGGTGGCAGGAGGAACAAGACTTCTGGTCAGGTGACTACAGGGTTATAAACACAAAATCAAATAGGGGTAATGCAGGAGTAGGTTTAATAATGAATAGGAAAATAGGAATGCGGGTAAGCTACTACAAACAGCATAGTGAACGCATTATTGTGGCCAAGATAGATACGAAGCCCACACCTACTACAGTAGTACAAGTTTATATGCCAACTAGCTCTGCAGATGATGAAGAAATTGAAGAAATGTACGATGAAATAAAAGAAATTGTTCAGATAGTGAAGGGAGACGAAAATTTAATAGTAATGGGTGACTGGAATTCGGCAGTAGGAAAAGGGAGAGAAGGAAACATAGTAGGTGAATATGGATTGGGGCTAAGAAATGAAAGAGGAAGCCGCCTAGTAGAATTTTGCACAGAGCACAACTTAATCATAGCTAACACTTGGTTTAAGAATCATGAAAGAAGGTTGTATACGTGGAAGAACCCTGGAGATACTAAAAGGTATCAGATAGATTATATAATGGTAAGACAGAGATTTAGGAACCAGGTTTTAAGTTGTAAGACATTTCCAGGGGCAGATGTGGACTCTGACCACAATCTATTGGTTATGACCTGTAGATTAAAACTGAAGAAACTGCAAAAATGTGGGAAATTAAGGAGATGGGACCTGGATAAACTGAAAGAACCAGAGGTTGTACAGAGTTTCAAGGAGAGCATAAGGGGTCAGTTGACAGGAATAGGGGAAAGAAATACCATAGAAGACGAATGGGTAGCTCTGAGGGATGAAGTAGTGAAGGCAGCAGAGGATAAAGTAGGTAAAAAGACGAGGGCTGCTAGAAATCCTTGGGTAACAGAAGAAATATTGAATTTAATTGATGAAAGGAGAAAATATAAAAATGCAGTAAACGAAGCAGGCAAAAAGGAATACAGACGTCTCAAAAATGAGATCGACAGGAAGTGCAAAATGGCTAAACAGGGATGGCTAGAGGACAAATGTAAGGATGTAGAAGCTTATCTCACTAGGGGTAAGATAGATACTGCCTACAGGAAAATTAAAGAGACCTTTGGAGAGAAGAGAACCACGTGTATGAATATCAAGAGCTCAGATGGCAACCCAGTTCTAAGCAAAGAAGGGAAAGCAGAAAGGTGGAAGGAGTATATAGAAGGCTTATACAAGGGTGATGTACTTGAGGACAATATTATGGAAATGGAAGAGGATGTAGAGGAAGACGAAATGGGAGATACGATACTGCGTGAAGAGTTTGACAGAGCACTGAAAGACCTGAGTCGAAACAAGGCCCCCGGAGTAGACAACATTCCATTAGAACTACTGACGGCCTTGGGAGAGCCAGTCATGACAAAACTCTACCAGCTGGTGAGCAAGATGTATGAGACAGGCGAAATACCCTCAGACTTCAAGAAGAATATAATAATTCCAATCCCAAAGAAAGCAGGTGCTGACAGATGTGAAAATTACCGAACTATCAGTTTAATAAGTCACAGCTGCAAAATACTAACGCGAGTTCTTTACAGACGAAGGGAAAAACTGGTAGATGCGGACCTCGGGGAGGATCAGTTTGGATTCCGTCGAAATGTTGGAACACGTGAGGCAATACTGACCTTACGACTTATCTTAGAAGAAAGATTAAGGAAAGGCAAACCTACGTTTCTAGCATTTGTAGACTTAGAGAAAGCTTTTGATAATGTTGACTGGAATACTCTTTTTCAAATTCTAAAGGTGGCAGGGGTAAAATACAGGGAGCGAAAGGCTATTTACAATTTGTACAGAAACCAGATGGCAGTCATAAAAGTCGAGGGGCATGAAAGGGAAGCAGTGGTTGGGAAAGGAGTGAGACAGGGTTGTAGCCTCTCCCCGATGTTATTCAATCTGTATATTGAGCAAGCAGTAAAGGAAACAAAAGAAAAATTTGGAGTAGGTATTAAAATTCATGGAGACGAAGTAAAAACTTTGAGGTTCGCCGATGACATTGTAATTCTGTCAGAGACGGCAAAGGACTTGGAAGAGCAGTTGAACGGAATGGACAGTGTCTTGAAAGGAGGATATAAGATGAACATCAACAAAAGAAAAACGAGGATAATGGAATGTAGTCAAATTAAATCGGGTGATGCTGAGGGAATTAGATTAGGAAATGAGACACTTCAAGTAGTAAAGGAGTTTTGCTATTTAGGAAGTAAAATAACTGATGATGGTCGAAGTAGAGAGGATATAAAATGTAGACTAGCAATGGCAAGGAAAGCGTTTCTGAAGAAGAGAAATTTGTTAACATCGAATATAAATTTATGTATCAGGAAGTCGTTTCTGAAAGTATTTGTTTGGAGTGTAGCCATGTATGGAAGTGAAACATGGACAATAACTAGTTTGGACAAGAAGAGAATAGAAGCTTTCGAAATGTGGTGCTACAGAAGAATACTGAAGATAAGGTGGATAGATCACGTAACTAATGAGGAGGTATTGAATAGGATTGGGGAGAAGAGAAGTTTGTGGCACAACTTGACTAGAAGAAGGGATCGGTTGGTAGGACATGTTTTGAGGCATCAAGGGATCACAAATTTAGCGTTGGAGGGCAGCGTGGAGGGTAAAAATCGTAGAGGGAGACCGAGAGATAAGTACACTAAGCAGATTCAGAAGGGTGTAGGTTGCAGTAGGTACTGGGAGATGAAGCAGCTTGCACAGGATAGAGTAGCATGGAGAGCTGCATCAAACCAGTCTCAGGACTGAAGACAACAACAACAACAAATCATACATTACAAAAACCTGAACATTTTTCTACTATATAAATGGAATTAGCAGCAAAACTTAACAGTGTTAATAAAAATATTCCATTGATGAAACTGTGTAATATTGAAGTAAATAAAGAATATCAAATGACAAATGTAGACATCAAAAATACAAAATTAGATTATAAAACTTTTTTGAAACTTAATAATGAATTCAAAATTATATTACCAGATAGATATGGAAAAATGATAGGTTGGGATGATTGTACAACTATGATTGGTTGGAATATTGTATACAAAGGAATGATAGATAGATCAGATAAAAAGCTACATGTATTAGAATATAGACAACAATAACTGAATGATTTTATCTATAATAAATGGATACAACCAAAAGGTGTAGTCGATGTAAAAATGAAAAAAAATATTGATCAATTTGATATTGACAAATTTAAAATAGATGGTAATCGTAGTATATGTAATAAATGTGCATGTCAGAATGCTATGAAATATTATGAAAATAATAAGGATAAAATTTTAAAAAAGTTTACATGTGAATGTAGTAGAAATGTATGTAAGTGTAAAATCAAATGACATCTAAAATGATTAATTCACAACAAACTTATGACTGAAAAAAGTTCAATTTATGATATGTCATAACTTATGTATTTCTGTGTGTTATGTATTGAATTCTGAATAATAATTACATGTGAATATTGTGAATATATAGACAACAAATACAGACTACAAAAATAAGAGTTATTGTACTTAATAAATAGGTACATGTAACTGTTGGTAAATATTCTGATTAATAATTATATACATAAATACTGTCTTTATAAAGACAACAAATGCAGACAACAAAAATAAGGTTTTTTTTTCTTCATAAATGTAGTTACAGACTATGCAGCTAAGTGAACTCAAAGCATTAGGTAAGAGTTTAAATCTGAAAGCATATTCTAAACTATGGAAAAATGATTTGATACATTATATTAAATTTCAATCATTGTTTCCATATGCTACAGATATATTTGATGATAATCATAATAAAAGGAAAAGAAAAACTGCAAATGTATATTTGGCTAATATTGACAATAAAGATACATCATCAATGAATGTTAATGAACTTAAAGCATTAGCTAAACATTTAAATCTTAATAGATATTCTAAATTACATAAATCAGATTTATTACAATTGATTCAAAATACTCAAACACTATTTCCATTTACTACAGATATATTTGAACAACCTCATAAACGAAAAGTTCACAATTATTATTCAGTTGAAAAAGCATTCCAAAATAGATTACAAACATATAATATTGAAAACAACATTAATTTTATAGATCCACAACACATTATGACATCAGCCAAACATATTGTATAACGGCTACTAAAAATAATCTTAAAATATACAATGGACTAAAAGTGAATTTAATACTGTATTGTGAATTCAAATTGGAAACTACTAATGAAATAAAGGAATTTAGATTCCTAACATACAACTACAAAATTACAAATGAGTCAGATATAAATAAATTTTATGTGAAAGGAAAACGTGAAATGTTAACACGTATGCATGATTTTCAAGCTAGAGGTTCAGGATGGATGTTAAATAGGATACTTCGTTTGCAATTAGGAATTAACAAATATACACCACTTAATGGTTCATCATATATTGAACTACCTAAAATATTAAAAGATAAAAAAGCATGTGTAAATGTTAAGAATAATGATGAAAAATGTTTTTTGTGGTCGATAGTATCAGCATTAAATCTAATTGACCCTACAAAATGTAAAAACCCAAATAGAACTACTAATTATATGGAATGTATGAAACAATTGGAAACTAAAATTGGTAAAATATAATTTCCAGTTAACATTGATAATATACCTAAATATGAATGTAAACTTAATATATCGATAAATGTATATGCATATGATGAAAAATATGAAATATATCCATTAAGGGTTACAAAATGTGAAAATAAAGTACACATAGATTTATTATACATGAAAAATGGTAATAATTCACACTATTGTTTGATTAAAGATTTATCACGTTTAGTCAGAAATCAGAAAACATCACATCAAGGTAAAATACATCTATGTAAAATGTGTTTACAGCACTTCAATTCAGAAAGTAAACAAAATGCACATAAAGAAGATTGTTCAAAAAATGGATCAGTTAAAATTAGAGTACAAAATAAAGGTTAATATATAACATTTAAGAATTATAAACATACAATGCATGTTCCATTTGTTATACATGCAGATTTTGAAAGTTTATTATTGAAAATGGACACATGTGAACCAAATCCAAATGAATCATATACAATGAAATATCAAAAACATGAACCATCTGGATTTTGTTCCTATGCGAAAGATATTCATGGCAAATATAAAGATCCTGTTGTATATAGAGGACCAAATGCTAAACGTAAATTTATTGAGATGATTAAGAATGAAGTTGAAGAAATTGGACACATATATTCACATATAGAACCAATGAAAAAGTTAACAAATGAACAAATAAAAATACATAATAAATCTAAACGATATACTTTGTGTGAAACACCATATACACCAAATAACAAAAAAGTACATCATCATGATCATTTAACTGGTAATTACATAGCACCATTATGCAACGAATGTAATCTTAAACCTCAACAACCAACATTTGTGCCTATATTCTTACACAATCTAACTGGTTATGATTCACATTTGTTTATAAAAGAACTTGGCTATGATGATAAAGAAATAGAATTGATACCAAATAATGAAGAAAAATATATAAGTTTTGGTAAGCAAACAAATAACTTAAAAATGAGATTTATTGACACATTCAGATTTATGGCAACATCATTAGATAAACTATCATCTAATTTATCAAAAGATATAATGTTGAATATTAAACAATTCTTTAATGATGATGTAGTCGGTCTAGTTATTAAAAAAGGCGTATACCCATATGATTATATGGACAATTGGAATAGATTCAATGAAACACAATTACCACCTAAAGAAGCATTCTATGGTAAACTTAATGATGAAATTATAAGTACTGCAGATTATTTACATGCAAAATTAGTTTGGAAGAATACAATATTCAAAATATGGGTGAATACCATGATTTATATCTTAAAACAGATGTACTATTATTGGCTGAAAACTTTAGAAAGACATGTATGAAAGCATATGAATTAGATCCAGAATGGTATTATACAGCACCTGGTTTAAGTTGGGATGCAATGCTTAAAATGTCTAAACAACCACTTGAATTATTACGTGATTATGATATGATATTAATGATAGAAAAAGGTATACGAGGTGGTATAGCACAATTGTTGTAAAAGATATGTTAAAGCAAATAATAAATACATGAAACATTATGACTCAACTAAAGAATCAAACTATTTAATGTATTTAGATGCAAATAATTTATATGGATATGCAATGTCACAATATTTACCTTATGGTGGATTTGAATGACAAAATAATTTAGATATTGAAGTGATGAAAATATCAGATAATTCTGAATATGGATATATATTTGAAGTTGATTTAAAATATCTAACTGAGTTACACGACAAACATAAAGATTTACCATTAGCACCAGAAAATGGACATAAATTGTTAACAACATTAAATAATAAATATAAATATGTTGTACATTATAGAAACTTAAAGCAATATATGAAATTAGGGTTGAAATTAACAAAAATACATAGAGTTTTACAATTTAAACAGTGTGATTGGTTGAAAAAATATATAGATATAAATACTCAAATGAGGATGAAAGCAACAAATGATTTTGAAAAAGATTTCTTTAAACTGATAAATAATTCTGTGTTTGGTAAAACAATAGAAAATATACGAAATAGAGTTAATATAAAATTAGTGTCAGATGGTAAAAAGTGTGATAAATTAATAGCTAAACCAAATTTCAAACATCAAACAATATTTAATGAAAATCTCTTAGCTATTCATATGAATAAAACTGAAATTAAATTTAATAAACCAATTTATGTTGGAATGAGTATATTAGATTTATCAAAATAATTAATGTATAGTTTCCATTATGATGTAATGAAACCTAAATATGATAAAAATATTTAATTGTGTTATCAAGATACTGATAGTTCCACATACAATATAAAAACAGATGACTTTTATAAAGATATGAAACATATGATTGAACACTTTGATACAAGTGATTATTCACATGATAATGTTTACAATATGCCACAAGTAAACAAAAAAGTTCTAGGAAAAATGAAAGATGAATGTAATGGTAAAATAATGACTGAATTTGTAGGATTAAGATCTAAAATGTATGCTTATAAAGTTGGTGATGAAATAAAGAAAAAGTCCAAAGGTGTTAAGAAATCAGTAGTAAAGAATAAAATATCAATTGATGATTATAAAGAATGCTTATTCAATAATAGTGAATTATATAGATCAATGAATTTAATTAGAAGTTATAAACATGAAATATATATACAGTGAACTCGAACAAATTAGCATTAAGTGCAAATGATGATAAACGACACATTCTGAATGATGGAATAAATACACTTCCACTTGGACATTATAGTTTATTGTAAATATTGTATAGTTGTAAATATTGTATATATGTATATATTTTAAATATTGTATATATTTAATTAATCATCACTAGTTGTATATATTGTATATATTTAATTAACCATCACTAGTTGTAAATAATGTATATAATTATTTCATCACTAGTTAAATACATTTTTTCATCAAAGTGTCCCAATAATGTATTTCCCGAATTTTTGTTTGTATCATGCTGAAAATAAGAACAATTGCTGATTTCGATGATAAATGACCTGAAAATGCCATAAAATTGGGTTTAATTGGCTGATTTTGGCAGTTGGGGTAGAATGCCCATTCCTCATCTACTTCAGCTGCAGTTGGTTGGTTTCATGGCGAATTCTCTATTAACGTTCTGGAGACCTCAGTTAACATGTCTTCCATAGGGTTCATATCAGCTGTCCGTGTCCATGACGTTGATGCCAGTCACAGAGACCTGCTGCTGAACGAATGCAGATATGTGAAAGGGAGAGTGGTCGTCTTGTATTGTGAAGTCCCCTTCTCCGTACAACATTCGCACTGACGGAAGCATTACATTTTCCAATATGTGGGCATATTGCTCACTGTCGATAGTTCTTCCATCCTGCGAAGAATTACTACTTCTCTTGCAAAAATATATCAGGGCAGGGAACAGATAGCCGCCCACTTCTTCTTGTCGTAGTTACAAATCTGTGTCGAGTGCTAGTCCCTGTAAACGACTCTTAGACGGTCGATACTGTCGGAAAACACCTTCGCGTCAGTGAAAATGACGTCTTCCAACGACGCATTGGGATTGAATTCTGCAAATACTAGCTGGTATAAAAAATGTCTTCGCTGAGCTCTTGTCTCACAGCGGATCGTTGTGCGTGCAGTCCAGCGTCCCTCAGCCTTCGGAGAATCGTGTCACTCGAGCTGGGGAAGTTGGTCTCCCGCCGCAGCTGCTTCGCGTTCAGAAAGGGATTTTCTCTGCCCTTAGACACTAGCTCCCTGTCCTCCTGCTGTGAGCTCACCCTCTTCCAGTCCGAGCCAGGAGCTCTATTGGAGCCGGCTGGAGTGGCCGTGCGGTTCTAGGCGCTACAATCTGGGACCGCGAGACCGCTACGGTCGCAGGTTCGAATCCTGCCTCGGGCATGGATGTGCGTGATGTCCTTAGGTTCTAGGGGATTGATGACCTCAGTAGTTAAGTCCCCTAGAGCTCAGAGCCATTTGAACCATTCTTAGCTCTATTGGTAGTGCCTTTTTCAAGGTAGTTTCTCCAGTATCTCGTTGCAGTGGTATGTGGCACGTCATACATTCTGCCAGCTTCTCTGATGGAACATCCACCTTCTTCAATAAGAGCGACGACTCTATCTTTAGTTGACGCAGAGCCATAAGCTGCGGTCCTGCTTGTCCGTCTCGGATGGGGGCTGTTTGCATGGCACCGTCGGCACGCTCGCTCTGGTCTCGCCTCGGCACCAGGCTGTAGCTGACCGGGCAGCCCGTCAGCCGCCCAGCTTCGCAGGGCGGTCGCTCGCGAGCCACGGCTACTACAGACACAGGCCGCAAAACCACGCTCATCTCTGGAAGGCTCAAACGGTTCATCTACCCTACCCAAGTCTGTGGTATAAACTAACTCAACTACAGCTATTTTACTATAACATGAGTAGGAACATCTACTTTTCACGTTTTGTTTGGATATTTTACGAAAAATAAATTAAAGAACACACTCATGGTAAACGTAGTTACCACAACATATTTCAACGATCTAGCAATCGCCCGATTCAGGAAACCATTCTTTCTTGCACTCGCTCTGCATTAGATCTCGCCTCTAGAAAATACATCAAAAAAAGTTTTGCATTACTCTGGTTCCCAGAACTCCTGAAGATAAACGTTGACTGTGGATATTTTATCACAGACACAATCCCTTTGTCTGTTTAGAGATGTCACTAATCCCGCCCAAAGTTGTAAACAACCATGCATGAACAGCGCCTATTAGACAGAGGGAGTCCGACAGCCGATCAGTTCCAATCATTCCACCAGGAAGGAGGTACACGACTCGTGTTATCTATAGTTCAACCCTGCTTAGACGGTCAATTGCGCGGTTCGCTCAGGTCCGCATTGTTACTTTGTGCCAGGAAGACTCTCAACAAGGGAAGTGCCCCTGCGTCTCTGAGTGAACCAAAGTGCTGTTTTTCGGACATGGAGGAGATACAGAGAGACAGGAACTGGTGATGACATACCGCTCAGGCCACCCAAGGGCTACCACTGCAGTGGATGACCGCTACCTAGCGGATTATGGCTCGGGGGAACCCTGACAGCAACGCCACCATGTTGAATGATGCTTTTCGTGCAGCCATAGGACGTCGTGTTACGACTCAAACTGTGCGCAATAGGCTGCGTCATGCCCAACTTAATTCGCGACGTCCATGGCGAGGTCCATCTTTGCAACCACGGTACCATGCTGAGCGGTACAGATGTGCCCAACAACATCCCGCATCGACTGCTCAGGATTGGCATCACGTTCTCTTCACCGGTGAGTGTCGCATATGCCTTCAACCAGACAATCGCCCGAGACCTGTTTGGAGGCAACCTGGTCAGGCTGTCCAGCGAGTGGAGCAAGCTGGAGATTCCCTAATGTTTTGGGGTGGCATTATGTGGGGCCGTCGTACGCCGCTGGTGGTCGTGGAAGGTGCCATAACGTCTGTAAGATACGTGAATGCCATCCTCCGGGCGAGAGTGCAATCATGTCGGCAGCATATTGGAGAGGCATTCGTCTTCATGGACGACAATTCGCTCCTCCATCGCGCACATCTTGTGAATGACTTCCTTCACGATAACAGCAACCCTCGATTAGAGTGGCTAGTATGTTCTCCAGACATGAACCCTACTGAACAATCCTGGGGTAGACTGAAAAGGGCTGTTTATGGATGACGTGACCCACCAACAACTCTGAGGGTTCTACGCCGAATTGCCGTTGAGGAGTGGGACAATCTGGATCAACAGCGCTTTGATGAATTTGTGGATAGTATGCCACGACGAATGCAGGCATGCATCAATGCAAGAGGACGTTCTACTGGGTATTACAGATACCGGTGTGTACAGCAGTGCGGACCACCACCTCTGAAGATCTAGCTGTATGGTGGTACAACATACATTGTGTGGATTTCATAAGCAATAAAAAGGGAGGGAGTTATGTTTATGTTAATCTCTATTCCAATTTTCTGTACAGGTTCCGGAACTCTCGGAACCGAGGTGATTCTACCAAGATAACTTGGCGGTTTTTGAATGTAAACAGTTTTGGTGGCAACCTTGCCAAATAGTAGTGTTTACGTAATATATCATTCACATTTTGAGCACTTATTAAGTGTACTCAATGTCTCTGAAACAATAAGTGCTGCACGACGGAAATAACGTTGTGCTGAGGCACTTTGTGTAGATCGTAACGAAATACGATTACTCTGTAATTCACAGTTAAGTGTTTCGTAAAATGTTCACAGAATCTAATAATTACTCGTCCATTCCGCTCTCGTATGATGCTCGAGACAAAAATACCAAACGAAATCCTTATGTGAGAGGTGTAATTTCTCTTAACACAGTTGTAATATCGTCTTTTTTACGGCAGAGGCAACAAAAAATGTTTGCATTCCGAGGAAAAAATGGTAGTTGAAATGTCGTGGAGGTAACGTGCCGCAGTGAAAAAGCGTTTGCTTTAATATTGCTTCCAAAACTGGTCCCCCTGCCCATCCGCACTCCAGCCAAAAGAAAGAAAAAGAAAAATATCCGTGACACTGTCTCCCGTAATTCGCAGTACTACAAAATAAGCTGCGTTCGTTCAGCGCTTTCGATGTCCTCTGTCAGGTAATGATTGCACAGTGCTCGCAATACTCCAGAAAGAGTCGAACAACCGTAATACTGGCAGTCTCTTCAGCAGACTTCTACGGTTTTCTGAGGGTTGTGTCACAACATGCGATGTGTCCCAGTTACGTTGTTTATATTTGTAACCCTTAGCACTTTCGTTCGATCTATAACTCTCAAATTGTGTTATTTACCGAGCTATCGAAGCATGACAAAAGTTCTTAATAATCACGTGGAAAACCACACACATTTTATGGTTTTGGGTAAATTGTCACGTTTTGCACCGCGAAAATGTATCTTCGACATCATTTTGCAATTCGCTTTGCTCTTCTAAGGAGTTTACTAGACAGCAGCATTACCCACTACAAATCTAAGAATAATAATCTGATTACAAATAGCACAAGGTCGACATCACTTTACTTGCAGAATCACACTCATCACTTCGGTTTTACTAGGTGACGTACCGCCAGCTACTGCGCACTGTGACCTTACAGACAGGAAATCACGGCTCCAGTCGTACAACTCAGACGATAGTCCACATAAAAGCAGTGGGGAAGTAAGTCGCTTATGTGGAACGATATCAAAAGCCTGTTTGGAACTCTCTAGAAAAGGAATCAATTTGGTAGCCCCTGTACGCTTCACATCGTATTATTTAAGTGCTAGGTGTGTGTCACAAGAGTGATGCCTTCAAACTCCCTACTGGTTTGTCAGTAGGTAACATACTTCGGGGTATTTCATAACGTTGGAACAAAGTATTTATTAACACGTCCTGCTACAGGGTGTTTCAAAAATGACCGGTATATTTGAAACGGCAATACAAACTAAACGAGCAGCGATAGAAATACATCGTTTGTTGCAATATGCTTGGGACAACAGTACATTTTCAGGCAGACAAACTTTCGAAATTACAGTAGTTACAATTGTCAACAACAGATGGCGCTGCGGTCTGGGAAACTCTATAGTACGATATTTTCCACATATCCACCATGCGTAGCAATAATATGGCGTAGTCTCAGAATGAAATTACCCGAAACCTTTGACAACGTGTCTGGCGGAATGGCTTCACATGCAGATGAGATGTACTGCTTCAGCTGTTCAATTGTTTCTGGATTCTGGCGGT
The DNA here is from genome assembly GCF_023897955.1 of Schistocerca gregaria. Classification (NCBI taxonomy): domain Eukaryota; kingdom Metazoa; phylum Arthropoda; class Insecta; order Orthoptera; family Acrididae; genus Schistocerca; species Schistocerca gregaria. Next base: position 281,388,386 of record NC_064931.1, read on the forward strand.
ACACCTGGTCTTTCAAGTGTCATCACAGAAAGAAGTCACAGGGGTTCATGTCTGGCGAATAGGGAGGCCAATCCACGCCGCCTCCTGTATGTTTCGGATAGCCCAAAGCAATCACACGATCATAGAAATATTCATTCAGGTAATTAAAGACGTCGGCCGTGTGATGTGGCCAGGCACCATCTTGCATAAACCACGAGGTGTTCGCAGTGTCGTCTAAGGCAGTTTGTACCGCCACAAATTCATGAAGAATGTCCAGATAGCGTGATGCAGTAATCGTTTCGGATCAGAAAAATGGGCCAATGATTCCTACGAAGAAATGGCGGCCCAGAACAGTACTTTTTGAGGATGCAGGGACGATGGGACTGCAACATGGGGCTTTTCGGTTCCCCATATGCACCAGTTCTGTTTATTGACGAAGCCGTCCAGGTAAAAATAAGCTTCGTCAGTAAACCAAATGCTGCCCCCATGCATATCGCCGCCATCAATCCTGTGCACTATATCGTTAGCGAATGTCTCTCGTGCAGCAATGGTAGCGGCGCTGAGGGGTTGCCGCGTTTGAATTTTGTATGGATAGAGGTGTAAACTCTGGCGCATGAGACGATACGTGGACGTTGGCGTCATTTGGACCGCAGCTGCAACACGGCGAACGGAAACCCGAGGCCGCTGTTGGATCACCTGCTGCACTAGCTGCACGTTGCCCTCTGTGGTTGCCGTACGCGGCCGCCCTACCTTTCCAGCACGTTCATCTGTCACGTTCCCAGTCCGTTGAAATTTTTCAAACAGATCCTTTATTGTATCGCTTTTCGGTCCTTTGGTTACATTAAACCTCCGTTGAAAACTTCGTCTTGTTGCAACAACACTGTGTTCTAGGCGGTGGAATTCCAACACCAGAAAAATCCTCTGTTCTAAGGAATAAACCATGTTGTCCACAGCACACTTGCCAGTTGTGAACAGCACACGCTTACAGCAGAAAGATGACGTACAGAATGGCGCACCCACAGACTGCGTTGTCTTCTATATCTTTCACATCATTGCAGCGCCATCTGTTGTTGAAAATTGTAACTACTGTAATTTCGAAAGTTTGTCAGCCTGAAAATGTACTGTTGTCCCAAGCATATTGCAACAAACGGTGTATTTCTATCGCTGCTCGTTTAGTTTTTATTGCCGTTTCAAATATACCGGTCATTTTTGAAACACCCTGTACATGTCGCTGTTATTTTTTTTAAAAAAATATTTTTTGATCATTATCATGATACAATTTAACCTACTACCTAAATACATTAGTAGGTCCTATTTCACTATTACAATATTCTATCTTCAGCTATTATTATGTTTAACACTACAGGTTTCTACTGTGATCCTTCACCACTAAGGGGGTTATTCTACTATACTATACTATGTTATTGTTTTAGTGTTACCTTGAATTTAGCTACTGTTAATTAGGATACTACTTGCAACTGGTTATTATTATTATGACTACTCTACCTGCAACTAATCTCAGTGGGAGTGCCCCTGGCACTGGGCTGGCCGGTAACGTGGTCGCTGCAGTTCTATACTATTTCTGTTATCTTAGTTTGAACCTATAACTAACCTTATGTCTAATGTCGTAATTGGTGCGTAGTCAGATCCGGTGATGATGTACTGACCCCCCCCCCCCCCCAACCTATTCCGAAAACCTGGCGGGTTCCAGCCGTGAGGCGGCTGGTCAAGTCCACGTTCCGGCGGAACGGGGGGGGGGGGGTGTACGTGACAAGTCTGGTATTTATTTATTGATTGTTTCTTAAATATTCTTTGACGACTTTGCCTGAGATTACGCCTGCTAGATTATTCAAGACGTTGAAAGTGTTTTCATGCCTGAGCAAGTGGTGTGCATCGTTATTCAGCAGTTGTTCCCTTAATTGTTGTGCAACATCGTCGAAGAGGGGACACTCGTACACCACATGGTCTGGAGTGTCCTGCACTGCTCCACAGTCACACGCTGATGTTGCCCTTTTCCTGAACCGACACAAATATGTTAGGTAGGGTCCGTGCCCAGTAAGAAAGGGCAGCAAGCCTCTAGTTGGTTTGATGGAAGTGAGTTTTAGGCGTTCCTGTGTGTTTGGAAGCAGCCTGTGTGTTCTACGGCCAGTCTCATCATTGTCCCAGAGTTCCTGCCATAATTCAATTCCCCTTCTTCTAATACCTTGTTTATCCCCTACATATACCCCCACGACTTCTTCAATTCTTTTTTCTCTTCTATTCTTCTTTATCCAATACCAGGTGGCCTGTTCCCTGATTTTTATGTCCAGTGGACATAACCCCATAAGTACTAAATGTGCCCCCCCCCCCTGCAGATGTTCTATATGCGCCTACTGACCGTACGAGCATATTTCGTTGCACTCTTCTTATGGCCACGGCAGGCATGACCCTCGTGAGCCTGTGTGCCCAGACCGCTGACCCGTAGCCTACTATGGATGTGAGGATGCTGATATGATACAGTTTGATTGTATCAAGTGGGAGGTGGAATCTTTTGTGTCCTATTCCGATTAAGTTGTTTAGTACTGCCAGGTCTCCGTCATCCGGTCCCCGTCCTTGACGGTAGATAGCACCATAGGTAATTTGATTTTCTCCAATACTACTTTGTATGGTACCCCCAGGGGTCTGTAGCCAATTGGATTTGCACATACTTCTCCCAGCTCCTCATCCTGACTGCCTTGAGTTCCTGTTGGAACTGTTCTCTGGCTTCTCTGTATACTTGCAGCCAGCGCTGCTTTTCATGCCAGACTACACACCGCTGGTAATACTTCCTCGCCCTCCTCACTGCCTGGCGCATTTGCCCCAGTTCGGCTGACAATGGTGATGGGGAGGCCGCAACGGCCCTCCTCCTGGTTGGTACAGCTGCCTTCACTGCCCTAGTTATCGCACTTGTAAGATCTCTGGCATACGCTTCTACGTTGACATCACCCTCCAACAATGCAGGAATGTCACACTCCCTCGTCTGCATCTCGTGGTCGTGCGGTAGCGTTCTCGCTTCCCACGCCCGGGTTCCCGGGTTCGATTCCCGGCGGGGTCAGGGATTTTCTCTGCCTCGTGATGGCTGGGTGTTGTGTGATGTCCTTAGGTTAGTTAGGTTTAAGTAGTTCTAAGTTCTAGGGGACTGATGACCTAAGATGTTAAGTCCCATAGTGCTCAGAGCCATTCACACTCCCTCGCCAGGCGGTCCCAGTAGGGTTTTATTGTAGTTGAGCTGCGTTTCCCACCCCGTGTCCCAGTGGCACTCGCTGTCTCCAATGGTGAATGTTATTGCGTTATGGTCACTAGTGGTGATTTGATCCCAAACTGTCCAGTGCGATATTTTTGTAGCGAGGTTTGGCGTTATCAGAGTAACGTCAATGTCTGTGCTGTGTTCTCCCCTACCAGTGTAGGTGGGGGGGTTCCCTGTTTGTTAGCGACCATTAATTGTAGTGACATGATTGTGTCGGCAGATTTTTCTCCTCGGTCGTCCTGATTACCACTGAACCACAGGGGGGATTTTGCATTGATGTCTGCAGTCACAACAATTTTTTGTCCCCGCAACGCCGTGGCTATTTGGACGAGCTTGTCCAGGAATTCGTCTATTTGTCTTCCATACTGGAAGTACATGTTAACCACGTATAGTATTCCCGTAGGTGAATGAAGCTCCATGACGTTGGAGTGGTCATCTGAGAATTGTGCTAGTACTGTGGCTCTCAATGCTTTGTTTGTGATTATGACCGCGGCTCTTGGTTTCGCTCCACTATAGATTTATTGCCAGTTGACTGCAGTGAACAAGATCCATCCAGCCAGGGAGTACGGCTCCTGCATGCAGAGTACATCTAGACTCTTCTCCTCCACCACTTTCCGGAGTTGCTGCAGGACCAGTTTGCTATTAAGTGTGTTTATCTGTCCCACTCTTAACCGCCTAATGTGGGAAGTATGTGTGTATATGAGACTCCGGCCAGTTTTTGCGCCAGTCGTGTGCTATTCTGGCGTTAGTGATGACAGATTGATTGTACAATTCATTAAGGTCGAACTTTCCGTTTCGCCTTTCGAATACTTTCTTAACCAGGTCTCGCAGGGATCCGAAGTCTGTGGGAAGATTCATTGTCTTAAGCTGTATTCTGTCTACAGCCTCCATCACTGGGAAGGTGATGTCTCTGCCATATTCATGGCCGACACGCACCACATGCCTTAAGGCTGTTGTGAGGGTGGCCAGCTCTTCCAGTCTAGACAGCTGTAAAGCGTGCTCCAAGTTGGGGTAAATCCTAGCAGGATCTATTCCTAGCCCTCGTTCGGTAGAAGGGCTTATTGGTGTACTGGTGTTTGACGGTACACTCGTGCTACTTATTGTGTTAACTTGTACTTGCTCTTCCTGACTTTTTGCTTTTGGGTCTTCTGTCAGTAATAATTCCCCTACCACAGGATGCCCAAATGGTCATGCTTGATCTTTGGGCGACCCTTGTCCCTGATTCGGAGGGGAGGGTACATCATTCTGATCACACGGATCTGTTTGGATACAGACATCTTTCATTGTAATTGTGTATTGTTGTGGCCTGGTGATCTTCTGAATAAATTCTTTGAATTTATTGGCCCTTATTGCATCCCTCAACCTCTTGCTTCAAGACTTTCTTTTGTGCTTCCTGTTCCCATTTAGGGACTCAGCCATAGTCAATTCGTGCTATGAGTCTCTGCTCAAGCATCCTGTAAGTAGGGCAGTTTCTGCCAGTAGTGTTGCATGACTTTTTGCCTCTCTTTATAGAGGGTATGCAAATTCCAGCTTTGCTGCAGTTCTTTCTCGTATGATCCTCTGCCCCACACCTGGAGCAGGCCGGCTTCCTCTCACAATGCTTATGTACATGATCTAGGTCGCCACAGTTGTGGCATCTGGGAACCACTAGGTACTCTCTTACATTTATCGCATGGAAACCTATTTAGACTTTCCCCATGGAGGAGATTCTGCGCCACATCTTTCCAGAGACCTCGACAACGTGATGTACGACGTCACGCTCCCGGGGCCCTGTTCTGAAACGTAATTTAAAGTCTTTTTTGAATGTTTCCCATTCCATGTCGTCAAAAGTTTGATTGTATAGCGTCTCATATATGTCTACTTCTGTTAGTGCTACCGGTACGTCGTAAAGGATCACCAGCGGATTCCGCTTTTTCGGTGGTTCACATCTGTGTTATGTTTGGTGTTGTTTAAAATCTTGTCTCTGTGCTCCTCAGTTGCCACATCAACTACTACTACGTTTTTAGTTGCCTTGACTTTGTTAATTTTGATTTTGTCTTTAGCGGGGTCAATGGTAGTGGTGAATATTTCTTGCACTTTTTTGACTGTCTGTCCGGGCAGGGATCTTAAGAAGACTGCCGTGTCCGGCGTTTTTGAGACCTTTGCAATTGTTTCCTTCGTGGTTTGAGGATTTGTGACTGCTTGCGCAGCCACTGCAGCCCAGGTTTTGGTTGGTTGCTGCCTTAATCTATTGTTCTCTTTCTCCAATTCTTCGAGTCGCCCCTCAAGCTTTGCACTTGCAATGGCCCAGGCGGCGATCTCGTTTTTGATTGCCAGGACTGCAGCCTGGCTGATTTTTCCGTTTTTCATGCTAGAGTCCAAAATTTGATTAATTTTAGTAGGTCGTTCGAGAGTGTTTTGCTCGTTCTGTTCCGCTTCCTCCTGTGAGGCAGGAACAGTCGCTATCGACGCCCTCGAGGTCGCACTAGAGTCACTCGTCTCTAAGTCAGCCATGTTTGTAGACGAGTGAAAAAAGGATGGGAGTCAGTCTCTTACCCCGGTCCGGCTCCTCAGGCATGGGGGGGGGGGGGGGGAGGGGACATCTGCAGCTCACCCGGCGACCTCGCCCCTAGGTCAAGGGCACTACAGACCTGCCGGGTTCAGCGCGCCGTCGCCAGCACACTGGTCCCCATCGATGGCCTCGTCGTCGTCGATTTTACACGACGCTCCTCGGCAAGTGCACCCCGCACTCCGGAGAGGCGGATGCACCCTTCGCCGCCTACTTGCTCGAGCTTCCACCAGAAGGCCAAGGACCCACTCCTACTCAGGTGGCGGGCCGGTCCCCCAGTCTTTCGGCGGTCAGGGCCCATCTAACCTAGCCCAGGCGATGTCACCACCTCCTGGATATGGCAGAACACGCCCCGGAAATCCAGGGGCGCCTCGAAGCACCCTTGCCGATTCGCGCCGTGATCCCACGCCGACAAACGAAGTCGCCGGCATTCAGAGCACCTGCTGGTCTGTGCCCTGTGAACAGAAAGGGACTGATGTTCGGTCCCTGGACACAGCTCCCCCTGTGCCACGCACCCTTCGCTTTCGCATCGGGTTGGGTCGCAGCTCTCCCTTTTGTCGCAAGGCAGAATGCCGAGCTTAACATCTGGCACCACGGGAAGGCGGAAAGAGCCACTTGGGAAGGAGAAGCTATTTGAAACGCATCACTTCCCCGTGAGGACTGCCGCGGCACGCCCGACTGGAAGCGATACGCCCAGTGCGAGATTCCGTGCCTTACGGCACGCCGGCAACGGGCAGGGCCGCGCCGAACGCGCCGTCAAGCGACCGACCTCACGCCAGACTACATGTCGCTGTTAATGAAATGGAGCTGTAACTCAGTGGATTACGGTTATTTTCCTTCGTATGTATTGCGGCGGTCTGTACAACTTCCGATTATTGTCGCTGACCATAAGTACTAGAAATCTCTTCATAACGTCGTAGGAAAAATAATTAAACTGCTTCATCGTTGATGCACGAGATGCACTCCTAAATTCTTACCCCACTCAAGAAAGACATAGTCTGCAGAAATATAATCGTCATGCAACGACTATGACAGGGTCATGACAACGAGTGGAACATGTCTGGTGACGCTGTGATAGTCTTGTTACTTCCTGGAATGATAAAGAATTCTCTTGCAAGACTCACTTGATGTATTCATGGTATACCAATCAAACATTCAGAATGAATTCCACTTCGGCGTATCGTCTACATATCTTTATATATATAATTCTACTGTACCTGTGTATGTCACTAAACTCCTCCTAAACGGCGGGACCAATTTGAATGAATTTTTTTGTATGTGTTTGGGTGGCGACCTGGATGGTTTAGATTCACAAATCTGCCCGGCAGATGGCGCTGCAGTCGATATCTAGGTTATTTATCTATACTGCAACTAAACGGCTGGATCGATTTAAATGAACTTGTTGTGATGGCACAAGCTATGCTACAATCTTGAACCAAATAAGACCATAGTTAAATACGCTTAACGCAACAACGCGCCATACAAAATCGCCACGGAGCATGCTGAAACACAGTATTGTATCACACGCAACGTTACATAATGTTATGCTAGCTAATTAGAGTGCAGAGAAGTCCGATGGAGATCATAGGGTCTGTGCCCGATGCGTCGTGATCACTAGAGCGGAGGCCGGTCTGTATCAAGCTGTCGGTGGCTCGTAGCGGTGGAATGGGTCTTACGAGCCTTTGACAAACATGTTTCACAACATTTTTCTATTACTGGATGGTTAGAAAATGAACGAATATGTCTCCGACCTTCTGTCAGTCTGATGCTCTTAGCAGACAGACAGAATACGGCTTAAGAAAGGAAGGAAAAGGATGGGTTTGATATCATAGCTTTCCATTCGCACTTCATGACGTTGGCTACTTGACCACGAATAGGTTATCCACAACAAGAGCTCAAGTGGGAATCCACACTTCTCGTACCGCGTGCTGTGTTCCCTGTTATGGTAATTATATGATGGTAACACACGTGAAACTGGATAGCTGTTTGGACTGATGCTAGCTTGTGACGCTAAGGGGTGTGTTCGATTCCCACTTGGGGTACCAGTTTTTAACAGCCACAAACATACCCTCTTTACCTCCAGTAACATTAAGTAAAGAAAGGAGGACTGTGCTGGGGTTCCAAATCAACATTAAAAATGTCCATTCGCTACTGACTGGAAGGGGTTAGCTTTGGCTGTCAGAGACAGAAGTCGCTTCTTGCAGAAACTCTGTCTCTAGTAATTATTTTAGTTCACGAACGATTCGTCATGTAAAGTAACAGGACCTTCCTTTCGTATTTTAAGTGCTCCTGAGATTTTGAAGATATGGGCCCTGGACTGGGATTCCGATTTTTCTCTGGATTTAAACCCTTCGAAATGATGCTCTCCCATCATTTCGTTGTTTCCTCACGATGTCAAACTCCTGCAGGTGTCTGGGAATGACCCGAACCTAACTGATAGTGAAAGTGAATTGGGTAGTATGCTCGGTGTTGCAGTCCCAGGCAGCACAGAACTATTCGTTGTGTTACCTTGAGCCGAACATGTGTACATCTCGCTACTTGGAAGAAATAATAAATATTTCGTGTCTATTTATAAGACAATATCGAAAGGCGCAGGTTTCGAATCGCTGCCACGCAAAAATCATTCATATCATCTTTTCAGATTCCAATATCACGCTATTGGTGAACATATTTAATATCTGAATGATTGTGCTTCCTTATCAATTCAAGTAGGTACTGTGTTCTACTCACCGTCCATCACCACAACTTTACTTCTTGGTGTTTCATGCTTGTGCGTTGCACTTCATTAGATACCTTCAATGGTTATTTCTCAGGAGCAATAGAAGTTTCCTGGCGCTGGTATAGTGGTTGCGGTATGACTTATGATGCGTCACTTATTGGAATGCAGTTTAATTTAGAAGTGTTGTGATTGTCTCATCTTTAATAATGTGTTTTCTAATATTTATTGTATGACGGTATTGATTTACAACTGGACTGAGTGTCATAATGAGCAGTGTTCTCTGGCTGTCACTCTTGGTAACCATTGTGTAAGTCAAACGTCTGTATTGCTGACGGCTTAGAAGATTAGTGCGACACCTATGCTTTGTTCCCTGCATACAGTGAGATGCTGTCTACACACTGGAATTCAGAGGTGGAGCGCTTATTCTGGTGTGGTGTTTGCAAGAATAAAATGCCAAAATTCCAATAAGAACTCCCAGTTCAGCAACACTCTTCGTACCACCCATGGATCTTTGTTGAGCATATTAAAAATATACCTGTCAGAGGCCTCCACTTCCATTCAGTTTAGTTGTACCTGGCAGCTTCTGTAGCGTCTGTGGGCAGTCTATCCGTTCGACACCACTTAGGTTGGGTTTGCTTGCCATCAAGCGCTGTAACACCCGTGAGACACCACTTGGCTGAATGGCTGTCAAAGTCACTGAGAGCTACATTCTTAATTAAACATACTTGCGTGGTTGGCACTGAGGCTGTTGTCAAGCTGGGAGAACATAGAGGGACTCTTTACCGTTTTATTGACGCACATGTCACTGTTGCATCCCTCTGCGTTAATCCACAGGAGGGTGAAAAACAGGAGGGTTGAAAAAGCATAAACACTCTTTGTTGAATCAGCCCACGTCAGATCTTGTTGAATGAGTTTGAATGGCCCCCAGTGGATCCACCGTGTATACACCCCCCCCCCCCCCCAAAAAAAAAAAAAAAAAAATTGAGAGCATACTGCACACCAAAGGGGCCAGATCACATTCAGTGGAGTTGCAGACCCACGATGTTCTTAGAATAGGGTTGAATCGTCTATGGGATTAGCGTCGATCGTTGTCAAGTGCATTGCAGTATTGCTCACCATACGGCGAACTATGGCTTTCGACCGCGAAATGTGTGGGAATCTACGACTCAAGGGAAGGAATGGTTTCATTGACGCACTGTATGCAACATCCTTAGTGATTTTACTGTAGACTGTGAGCGGCGGTGTCTCCTCAGAAATCCAGGAAAATGGAGCTGAGCGAAATTCGTCTGTCGCAGTACTCGGCGGCGTGGCTATGTCAGTACTGGTGGTGGTAGCTGGGTGCTCAGTAGGACGAAATTCCGCTGTGAATCTGCTTCCGAAAGTCGGCTGCATGCCTAATTAGCATTGGACAACGCAGCAATGTGTTCGAAGACACGATAGCGCCCCACGAAATGTGTTCAGTGTACTGCCGGTCGGCTGCTTGGCATCCTGGTGCTGTACAGATTATAGGTATGTGTTAAGATATGCTGCTGACATTGCATGGCCGCAGTATCCACGTTATTACAGTACGCCGACGTCTTTTCGTACCCATCTTGGTGGCTCAACACACAGTTTCGTCAGGTAGGTTCTGTGCACTTGGCGTGGCTGCAACATGACCGGACGAATCACACGGTAAAAGACGGATGGTGTTCGTGATTAAAGACAAGTTTGTCTTTCTTTACAGTGAATGCCGTACCTCTAATTCTGCGATCTTAATGTCATGCAGTTAATTTTTTACGCTTCTATTTTGGTCTACTCCACCACTATTTTAGTACTGCTTACACATCACAAGGATGACATTTATAGTGCTAATGTCATCATTTTTTTAACTATGTTCAGTCTGCATACAGCTTTAAAAGCTACAATGCCACCATTTTTAACTATGTTCAGTCTGGATACAGATTTAATAGCTACATTGACTCTGATCAATATGACACAGAAGTGCTATCAGAAAGGAGGAGAAATATATTCATTTTTTTTAATCACAATACCCACAAGCAGTGTTATTCCAGCGGTGTCTTTTTCCTATGCAAGTCATTTCTTATTTCACCATCTCGAAGTGTCCTAGACAATACGTTTTTAGTAATCACCAACTCTGTAGGACAGGTTGAGACTTGCTGAAAAATTCGAGTTCGGTAGAAAATTTAATGTAGATGTACACAGAGAGCAGTGCAAGACGTGTTTCCTTGATACCTTTACCCATTCCCCTCACCACACAGCAGAGACCTATAATGGAGAACAAATTACAAAAGGACAGCGAAACAACAGCGCGCGATTTATAAATATTTCAGATACTTTTGAGCACAGGAGGTGTTGTGACACTGTGATTACTTCCTGATCGAGTGCTGTTTTGGGCAAAGAGGTGCGCTCAATCCTTTCAGACCCTATGGCTACAATTCTGTACATTAAATTTTACTGGAACAGAAGTATTTTTACCAACGAAAACCTGAGGTGGACATTTGTGAATGTTCTATCTCTTCATCAGGTCAAGTGCTGGCAGCTGTTGGGTATCGCTGCAAAAATATCAGCAAAGTCAATTTAGAAGTGCGCAGCAGCTCTTGACAGTGCGCAGCAACTCGTGACCACCAGAAAAAACGGATGTGGTTGGGTTGCTATATTCTACTGTATAATTGAATGTTGTTACTGTTATTTTGAATGGTAATTATTGAATGATCATTTTACTCTATGTTACAGTAGACAATATTTCATAATTAGTTATGTTAGTCCATAAAATGAATCCAAGTGTATAAAGTCTGGCCGGCCGGAGTGGCCGAGCGGTTCTAGGCGCTACAGTCTGGAACCGCGCGACCGCTACGTTCGCAGGTTCGAATCTTGCGTCGGGCATGGATGTGTGTGATGTCCTTAGGTTAGTTAGGATTAAGTAGTTCTACGTTCTAGGGGACTGATGACCTCAGATATTAAGTCCCATAGTACTCAGAGCCATTTGAACCATATAAAATATGTTTTGAAAACAGGTACAAAGTTTTGTATAGATGTTGCATCTAAAATCATTGAAATATCACCTAAGGGCATCATCGTATAAACAGAAATTTTCCTTCCTTCAGAAAAAATTCAAGTTTGAAAGAGTTAGCGTGACTCAACTAATTATTCACATTGCACACATCTGAATAAAATGCAGATTTTTTTGGCTTGTACATTTCCATTTTTGGATATCGCACAAATTGTTTAACCAGTTTTCAGATTTGCTGCTACTTGACTAATATTTTGCAGACTGTGCTGGAATGTTATTATCTTATACCGTCAAAGTATCTTACCGTTGCATACATATGATGTATATGCAGTTCATGTATGGCATAGTTGTGGTGCATATGCTAATGTAATATTTCATTCCTTACTATGCTGGCTTAACGCCAACATGTGCACTGTGATTACGTGAACAATATACACTACTGGCCATTAAAAGTGCTACACCACGAAGATGACGTGCTACAGGCGCGAAATTTAACCGACAGGAAGAAGATGCTGTGATACGCAAATGATTAGCTTTTCAGAGCATCCACACAAGGTTGGTGCCGGTGGCGACACCTACAACATGCCGACATGAGGAAAGTTTCCAACAGATTTCTCATACACAAACAGCAGTTGACCAGCGTTGTCTGGTGAAACGTTGTTGTGGTGCCTGGTGTAAGGAGGAGAAATGCGTACCATCACATTTCCGACTTTGATGAAGGTCGGATTGTAGCATTATTGCGACTGCGGTTTATCGTATCACGACATTGATGCTCGCGTTGGTCGAGATCCAATGACTGTTAGTAGAATATGGAATCGATGGGTTCAGGATGGTAATACGGAACGCCGTGCTGGATCCCAAAGGCCTCGTATCACTAGCAGTCGAGATGACAGGCATCTTAACCGCATGACTCTAACGGATCGTGGAGCCACGTCTCTATCCCGGACTCAACAGATGGGGAAGTTTGCAAGACAACAACCATCTGCAGGAACAGTTTGACGACGTTTGCAGTGGCATGGACTATCAACTCGGAGATCATGGTTGCGGTTACCCTTGACGCTGCATCACAGACAGTAGCGCCTGTGATGGTGCACTCAACGACGAACCTGGGTGCACGAATGGCAAAGCGTCATTTTTTCGGATGAATCCAGGTTTCGTTTACAGCATCACGATGGTCGCATCCGTGTTTGGTGACATCGCGGCGAACGCACATTGGAAGCGTGTATTCATCATCGCCATACTGGCGTATCACCCGGCGTGATGGTATGGCGTGCCATTGGTTACAAGTCTCGGTCAACTCTTTATTCGCATTGACGGCACTTTGAACAGTGATCGTTACATTTCAGATGTGTTACGACCCGTGGCTTCACCCTTCATTCGATCCCTGCGAGCCGGCCAAGGCGGCCGAGCGGTTCTATGGGCTTCAGTCCGGAACCGCGCGACTGATATGGTCGCAGGTTCGAATCCTGCCTCAGACATGGATGTGTGTGATGTTCTTAGGTTAGTTAGGTTTAAGTAGTGGTAAGTTCTAGGGGCTGATGACCTCAGATGTTAAGTCCCATAGAGCTCAGAGCCATTGGAACATTTTGATCCCTGCGAAACCCTACATTTCAGCAGGATAATGCACGCCCGCATGTTGCAGGTCCTGTACGGGCCTTTCTGGATACAGAAAATGTTCGACTGCTGCCCTGGCCAGCACATTCTCCAGATATCTCACCAACTGAAAACGTCTAGTCAATGGTGGCCGAGCAACTTGCTAGTCACAATGCGCCAGGCACTACTCTTGATGAACTATGGTATCGTATTGAAGCTGCATGGGCTGCTGTACCTGTACACGCCATTAAAGCGCTGTTTGACTCAATGCCCAGGCGTATCAATGCTGTTGTTACAGCCTAACGGTGTGCGGGACAGTAGCCCAGCTTCATGGAGACGATTGCGAATGGTCCTCGCCGATACCCCAGGAGCAACAGTGTCCCTAATTTGCTGGGAAGTGGCGGTGCGGTCCCCTACGGCACTGCGTAGGATCCTACGGTCTTGGCGTGCATCTGTGCTTCGCTGCGGTCCGGTCCCAGGTCGACGGGCACGTGTACCTTCCGCCGACCACTGGCGACAACATCGATGTACTGTGGAGACCTCACGCCCCACGTGTTGAGCAATTCGGCGGTACGTCCACCCGGCCACCCGCATGCCCACTATACGCCCTCGCTCAAAGTCCGTCAACTGCACATACTGTTCACGTCCACGCTGTCGCGGCATGCTACCAGTGTTAAAGACTGCGATGGAGCTCCGTATGCCACGGCAAACTGGCTGACACTGACGGCGGCGGTGCACAAATGCTGCGCAGCTAGCGCCATTCGACGGCCAACACCGCGGTTCCTGGTGTGTCCGCTGTGCCGTGCGTGTGATCATTGCTTGTACAGCCCTCTCGCAGTGTCCGGAGCAAGTATGGTGGGTCTGACACACCGGTGTCAATGTGTTCTTTTTTCCATTTCCAGGAGTGTATTTCGTAAACCACATCAAATACTGACGAACCGATTCCACAGACCGAACGTGAGGAGTGGGGCTAGTGTAATTGTTTAATACAAACCATACTAAAATGCACGGAAGTATGTTTTTTAACACAAACCTACGTTTTTTTTAAATGGAACCCCGTTAGTTCTGTTAGCACATCTGAACATATAAACATATACTTAATCAGTTCCGTTTGTTGCATTGTAAAATGTTAATACATCCGGAGATATTGTAACCTAAAGTTGACGCTTGAGTACCACTCCTCCGCTGTTCGATCGTGTGTATCGGAGAGCACTGAATTACGTAGGGATCCAAAGGGAACGGTGATGGACCTTAGGTACAGAAGAGACTGGAACAGCACATTACGTTCACATGCTAACACCTTTTTATTGGTGTTTTTCACTGACGCACATGTACATTACCATGAGGGGTGAGGTACACGTACACACGTGGTTTCCGCTTTCAATTACGGAGTGGAATAGAGTGTGTCCCGACATGTCAGGCCAATAGATGTTCAATGTGGTGGCCATCATTTGCTGCACACAATTGCAATCTCTGGCGTAATGAATGTACATCTGGTGCAATGTCGCACCAGGCTGCCACAATACGTTGTTTCATATCCTCTGGTGTTGTAGGCACATCACGGTACACATTCTCCTTTAACGTACCCCACAGAAAGAAGTCCAGAGGTGTAAGATCAGGAGAACGGGCTGGCCAATTTATGCGTCCTCCACGTCCTGTGAAACGCCCGTCGAACATCCTGTCAAGGGTCAGCCTAGTGTTAATTGCGGAATTTGCAGGTGCACCATCATGCTGATACCACATACGTCGACGCGTTTCCAGTGGGACATGTCCGTGCAGATGCTGCTCGCCGACCGTGGCCCGTGTTTGTTGCAACACGCAACCGAACGTCGGAGGTTTCAAGCGTCAACTTTAGGTTACAATATCTCCGGATGTAATTAACATTTTACAATGCAACAAACGGCACTGATTAAGTATTTGTTTATATGTTCAGATGTGCGAACAAAACCAACGTGGTTCCATTTAAAAAAACGTAGGTTTGTGTTAAAAAACATACTTCCGTGCATTTTTGTATGGTTTGTATTAAACAATTACACTAGCCCCTCACGTTCGTCTGTGGAATCGGTTGGTCAGTATTTGATGTGGTTTACGAAATATATCCAGCGGTAACGTTAGGTGACTCACCCTATATATATATATATATATATATATATATATATATATATATATATATATATATATATATATATTTGTGTGTATGCGTGTGCGTGTGTTTGTTTGTGTTTGCACATTATTCCTGATATCTACAGTCATATGGACCATCGTTATCGTGTCGTTGTATTCTGGATTCAGAAAGCTGTGAGCACAATTCTCTCATATATATTTCGAGTTGCTAAAGTTTTATTTGCTCAGTGCAAGCGTCTCGTCAGCTAACACATGAGACCTGTACTTACGAGCAGGCAGCTAAGAAATAATGGCTCTAGTACAATCAAATTATGGAAATTGACACACTTCGAAGTGTGGGGGGCCAAGTCTAACAGTACATTGAGGCCCCGTGGCTAGTCGGTATAACGCCGTTGGCCACAGGTGGGTGGGGAAGGGGGAGGGAGTTCCGGGAACAGTGTCATTGCCCGACGGTCGGGTGCTGATGTCAGAGATTCTAGGAAAAGAGCTGATCCTGATGTCATCGATTCCAGGAATTCTGATTTTGTTGTTCCCATACACCCTCTGTGAATACTTTTGTTCCTATTTCTTTAAGATTTGGCTGTCCTTGACACTATTCTCTCGTATATCTTCTAGTAGGAACAACCGAAAAAAGACTTAAATGCTCGAATGAAACAGCAACGAGATATGGGAAATGTTTTATGTGGGTACAACTTGTTCTGGTCCTTTCACATAGTACCCTTCTTCTGAAATTCGAACACTGACTGCCAAAAAGACTACAGCAAAATTTGACTTCGTCGATAAGAGCCTTAAATTTATTCTATTGCCCATTGATATGAGTCTTTTTTTGCCCATCGTATTTGTGGCCTCACCTTGTGACAATGTTAGTCTTGAGAGAGATAATTCTATAGAAGCAAATGATTTGCACGATATGTAGTTCTTTGCAAAATTCACAGTGCTCGATCACAAAATTTTCCTCAGCCACTACCAGAATTTGAAGAATGTGGCACTGATTTTGATATGTCCCATTTTGGGTGCCGACACCATCTCGTTCAGTTTGCAGAAGTAGAGTCATTACTAGAACGTAGTGTTACTTTCCAAGCAACTTTTAGTTTTACTGCCAGGTGCAGCATGCAAATAATCACGGACATTTAAATATTAAGCTCTAAATGCAGTTGCAAAACTTCATATAACCTAAGTCTAAACCGTACGCTTCAGCTAACTCAACATGTCAATAATTGGAAATCGAGCCTGAGCTTCACAAGAAGTTCGCTCCTCCCGTTGGTCTGCCTGAACCCCGATAATTAAGTTTAATGTCTCGGTGTCTTCATCGTTTCTACTATTGGCTGGTTACGCTAGACAGACGTCCTCTCAGGCATTCCCCAATTCAGTTAATTTTCACTGACCTTTTGTGTGTATATGGCATCGGATAAGACCAAATGGAAATGAGGAAAGTGGCTTAATTTGGAATTGGCAGGCAGTGCCTAGTAAATGGTCTTCTTGGAATGAAATTAAAGGGTATATGTTTCCACATTATCTCCAAAATATTTCTTGCCCATCTAGAAAATGTCACAGTGATAGATGACAGAAGTTAATAGCCTTGCAGAATTCTTAGCTGATTCCCACAAAACAGTATTATTATTGAAATTTAGTATCATTTTGTTTTTTTTTTCTCCTGAGTGTTTAATGCAGCCTTCTCAAAACAGATGACAGCCCTGTAGTTTTAAAGTCGCTCATACCAGCAGTTTAGGTACCCAAGAACTACAAGCACTCTGTATATATACATATATCAAGAAGTAATTGTTTACAAGCTATATTAGGCTTTAAGTCATAGCTCTAATGATTTGTACTACATACGAGGGGCGTTCAATTAGTAGTGCAACACATTCTTTTCTGAAAGCAAGTTGATTTTATTCAGGATTCCAATAAACCTCATTATTTCCCAATTTTTTGGCTACAAAACCGTATTTTTCAACATAATCTCAGTTCAATGCGACGGCCTTACGCCACCTTACTGGAAGGGCCTTTATGCTCATATGGTTATAACTTCCTGGTCGACATCGGAGCTAACTTCTTCCTGCATCAGTAACCTCCCCATCTTCCACGAACTGCTTGCCGCACAGTGCATCCATCATTGGGCCAAACAGATGGAAGTCGGAAGGTGAGAGATCCGGGCTATAGTGTGGATGAGGAAGAACAATCCAACGAAGTTTTGTGAGCTACTCTCGAGTGTGCAGACTTGTGTGAGATATTGCATTGTCGAGGAGAACGAGAAGTTCGTTTGCATTTTCGTGTGCGACGAACACGCTTTAGTCATTCCTTCTTTAATTTCCTGAGGATAGCACAGTACACTTCAGAGCTGATTGTTTCGCCATGAGGGAGGGCATCAGATTCCCAGAAGACCATCGCCATTAGTTAACCGACTGAAAGCGTGGCTTTGAACTTTTTCTTCGGAGGAGAGGTTGGGTGGCGCCACTCCGTGGATTGTCGTTTTGTTTCCGGTTCGAAGCGATGAAGCCATGTTTCATCGTCTGTGACGATGTTCGAAAAAAAATTGTCATGGTCAGCCTCGTAACCGGCAAGCAATTCCGCGCAGATGGTGCTTCGTTGCTCTTTACGACCTTCTGTTAGACAGCGAGAAATCCAGCGGGCACACACATTTGAGTACCTCGACGGGTGGACCAGTTTGTCAGCACTATCAACAGAGATGTTCTGTCGATCAGCGAGGTGTTTGATTGTGATCTGCTGATCAGCTAGACTGAGAGTGTCCGCACGTTCCAACATAGCAGGAGTCACAGCTGTGTGCTGCCGGCCGGCACGCTGGACAGGTTCGCACGACGTTGTTGCATTGATGACAGACGCCTCGCCCAACGGTTCACCATGCCTTTTCTCGCTTACAGGCTTCCGTTGACACTCCGCAAGCGTGTATGAATGTCTGTGATGTTCTGATTTTCTGCCAAAAGAAACTCAATGACAGCTCTCTGCTTGGAATACACCTACGTTACATAGGCCATTTTGAAGGCTATGTGTAGCGCCGCCACCTATCGGAACTTCATGAAGCTATAGGGACTGAAGTAGGAATGTTTCGCACTTTTTCAATCGAAATTGACCGAAAAAAAATGTGTTGCATTACTTATTGAACACCCCTCGTACATCACTTCAGACCTCTGCTATGTATCTGTTATCTCTACACACATTACCCACTATCTCAGTCACCTCATTTTCAGTGACACATGATGTACCTTCT
This sequence comes from Schistocerca gregaria, assembly GCF_023897955.1. Classification (NCBI taxonomy): domain Eukaryota; kingdom Metazoa; phylum Arthropoda; class Insecta; order Orthoptera; family Acrididae; genus Schistocerca; species Schistocerca gregaria. The sequence goes on from NC_064931.1 coordinate 281,406,850, forward strand.
GCCATACATCGTAAGGCGTCTTGCGGGGTATAGATGCAGATGTAACACAGTCTCGGCTTTCCTAGAAAAATAAGTTGCCTTGTTTGACATGTACCAATATGTAAGCGTAATTGAGATCTCTACAGAACAACTATTCAGCAGCTGCTGCTAATTATTTACATTATATTCAGCTCTTTTGAAAATTCGCACTTTTTCTTACGCTTGGTGTTGGCCATGTTTGGTGATTATTAACGTTATCACACTACAATGGCATAATATCATTGGCTCCTGATGTCTTCATTGTCAACGGGAGTGTACTGTGTAGGGCTGTAAAAATTACGACAAAATTTAGAAATATATGTATCTAGTACTGTCGAGTCATCTACACGTAAACATGTATTTGTTACTCATTTCGTAGATCTTATCAGTAGCATGTGAAACACAGAGGCGAACGAGACCCGGATCGAATCCGGGCGGTGGATGAACGATTGTTGGTCTGGTTAACGGGATTACATAAGCGTTTTTTTCAGGTAGTTTTCCAAATACTGAGCTGGTCCCCAATCTCAGCATCAGAAATTACGATACACAAGCAATTAAAATACTATAACAAACACTACAATGGTTTAAAACTTCACAGACAGATTCACTGATGACTGTGGTGGCGAGAAGGACTTCCGGCCGCAAAATTAAAACAAGTTTTTGAAATACCGAATAATAACAAAACTCGTACCACGGGATAAACGATAGAAAGGAGTGAGTTAGTTAGGTAGTTAGATTTTTATAGATTATTAAAACGATTCTTTTACCGAAATGATATGAAACAAGTCAGTTTGCAGTATATGTATATATTATTAGTGTTAAAATTAATTAACACACAACTTTTTTCCGTTTTACTCGTGCATCAACATTTGAAAACATGTTAATGATATTTTTATTTTTATTTTATTTTATTTTTATTTTTATTTATTTATTTTTACAGTCTTCCAGTTTTTAAGTAAAAATTCGTCAGTAGGATAGAAGGAATTGTCCATAAGAAATGAGTCTAAGTTAGATTTAAGTCTTCCTTTGCCACCTGTCAGATATTATATGTTATTCAGCAAATGATAAAAAATTTTTGTTGTTGCATGTTGAGTTCCTTTCTGAGCGACTGGGAGCATTAATAATTGGCAATAAATGTCACTTTTTTCTCTGGTGTTATAGATATGGACTCCAGTGTTCTTCTCAAATTGTTACGGATTATTTATGACGAATTTCATTAGCGAATATATGTATTGTGGTGCCACAGTTAAAATACCTAGCCGCTTGAAGAGGTATCTACATGTGTTCCCTTGCTGAACACATATATTACTCTTACCGTTCGCTTTTGTGCAGTCAGAAATTTCTTTCTAAGTGTTTAATTACCGCAGAAAATTATTCCATAAGACATTATTGAGAGGAAATAAGCAAAATACGTCAGGAGGTTGATTCGCTTGTTTTCAAGGTAACCAGTTATACGAAGAATGACAGCAACTGAACATGATTGTTTGAGAAACTTAGTAATATGCTTTTTGCAGTCCAAATCTTCATCAATATGCATGCCCAAAAATATGGAGCATTGTATCCTATTTACTAACTCGTGCTCATTTGCTACATCAATTGCTCGTATGACTCTGTTGGTTGTATAGGGCTGAATAGATAGTGTTTTTTTTTAAAAAAAATTAGGGTGAGACCGTTTTCTGAGAACCACTTTACAGTAGTTTCGAAAATATCATTTATCATCTCGTCTGTTGTTTTCTCTAATCACGTTTATTACAACACCAGTACCGTCTGCAAAAAGCACCTATTTTGCTTGTTGAATGTTAAGTGGAAGGGCCTTCACATATTTATAAGGAATAGAAGTGGATCCAAAATTGAATGCTGTGGGTTTTTTTTGTTATTTCTCCACAGTTACTAAAATTATTTACCCTTCTGACAGTGTTGGAATTATTGAGTAAAACTTTTTACACTCTGTTTGCTAAGTATGATTCAAAGCAGCTGTGCCTAAAACCATCAACTCCATTAAAACTAGGGTTTTTCTAAGAGAGTAACATGATCTACACAATCAAACGCTTTGGAAATACCACAAAAAATACCAACTGGTGATATTTTATTATTTAATGCTTGTGTTTTTTGGTGATGTATAAATATCATTTTCAGTCGAGCACACCTTCTGAAATCCACTCTGTTATATGCAAAGTAAAGTTATTCCACTTATGTGTGAGACTGCTCTTGAATACATTACTTTCTCGAATATTGTTTAAAAATACGTCAACAAGGAAAGAGACAGTAATTTTTTAAGTCTGCTTTATTGTCTTTCTTATGAAGAGGTTTAACGTTTGCATATTTTAAACTGTCTAGAAAAATTCTCTTTGTAAGTGATGCCTTGTGTGTATCGCTAAGGACACAAATAATTACAGTGGAATCACTGTTCAGAATTCTCTCTGAAATTCCATTAACGCCACATGAGCTTCTGATTTTTGAAATTTTTATACTTCTATTAATTTCAATAAAGAATGTTAGTGCTACTTTTTTTGCTTAAAGTTTTGCTGAATGACGTTTTTAATATATTCTCTTGCGTCTTCAACTTAACAATTTCATCCTGTTTTTGCTGCTTGATGGTTGAAAGTACTTGCAGCTTGTGAATTATCAGTCACAACATTGTCATTTAGTTTAATTGTTATGGAATCTTGTACACTGACTTGCTGTTCTGTCTCACACTTGACAATATCCCATATCGTTTTAATATTATTACCTGTATATTTCTTTTGTCAGGACGTGCATACTTCTGAACATTTTAACAACTTTCCTTAAGATCTTACAATATTTTTTGTAGTACACAATCTTGACTTATTCTGGTCTTTATATAAATTTCCTCTTCTTCGTGGATGAGCTTTTAATTCAGTTAGTTACCCAAAGCTTACTTTTTTTAAATTATCTTCTGGATCATTTTTAGGAAAGAAACTTTCAAATACTCACACGAATTTATTGTGGAATAAATTGAATTTGACATTAGCTTCTCTTTCTGTACAGGCCTCATCCACATAAGGCCTTTTAAATTACTCTTAAACCACTGCGTCCTGTTCTCATCAAATAGCCTTACTGATTTGTAGGAACCTGCCCCAGGTGCCGTATATTTTATTTCCATTAATTGTGCATCAGCGTCAGATAGATCTCTAGCAATTGGATACAAATTAATTGTTTCACGCTAAACAATGCTTATAGATATGTTATCGATCAATGTCATACCATCTTCCTGCACACGTGTTGAAAATTTGTCTCCTGAAAAATAATGATTCTAGTTCATTTCCCTGCCCAGATCTTTTACGATATCTTCATTGAAAACTCCACAATATGTTGACTATTTCCTGTTGTATGACATGTATCTCATTAATGCATCTAGAATTCTCATAAATACCTTTTTTTCTTGAGGGGATCTGTAGACTGTCCCAATTATCATAGAAGTATTCTTCAGTAACAATGCAGAAGTACATGCTTGTAGGTCTTGATCAACACAAAGGCTATTTCTTTCAACATTTTTGACTTGGTGTTCAACTTTTACATATGTTGAAAACTCCTCCCTTTTCCCTGCTAACTGTAAACAGAAATAATGGAAGTCTATAGTCTCTAATATTTAACTTCTCCATCGCTGTAGTTACATAGCGTTCAGAGAGGCACAGAACATATATCACTTCAGAATTTTCCACATAGTCTAAACATACAAGAAGCTCATCTACATTCGGCCCTCTAATGTTCTGATGAAAAAAAAAGAATTTTTATTTTCCTGGAAACTGTTATATGGTCCTGTTCTGCTCTAATTTCTTTCAGTATTGTCTATCTGTAATCTGACTCTAACTTAAAAAATGTTCTTCTTGGACGCCAATAATCACAGGGATTTTGTCTTACACTGCAAGATGCTCAGCTAGTCTTAAATGATTTGTGTATCAACACAACAGCGTTTCTAATTGAGTTTTCGAAATTCCCTACAGCAGATAAAAAATTACCGAAAATGATACCATTTTGGCAACTGCTCTTCATATATCTTAAACCTACTTATTCCGTTAAACTATTAGTTCTTAATAGTGTTGGCAGCTTGAAAAAATGGAATTATGTGTTCAGGGCTGCAGAATTATAGCACAAATAAAAAAAATTAATACATAAACAACAATTTTTAATTTTTAAATAAAAATACAGAGCCTCACCAGCCGAGGTGGCGCAGTGGTTAGACACTGGACTCGCATTCGGGACGACCGTTCAATCTCGCGTCCGGTCATCCTGATTTACGTTTTCCGTGATTTCCCTAAATCACTCTAGGCAAATGCCGGGATGGTTCCTCTGAAAGGGCCCGGCCGACTTCCTACCCCATCCTTCCCTAATCCGATGAGACCGATGACCTTGCTGTCTGGTCTCCTTCTCCGAGAACAACCAACCAACCAAGCCTCACAGCAAAACTTACAAAAAAAAAAACTGCTCTAATGGCTCCACATTGGTCTCTTCATGCTTTATTCATCGTTTTATTGATTTACCGTTAGCTGGTATACTAACTTTAGAAATAAATAAGAGAGATATTATGTTGCTTAGGGCGTGACAAAAGCACAACTACGGTGGCATAATTTAAATTTTTTTTAATTGCTGAAGTGTATACCAGTAGAAAATACAAATCTATAGTGACATAAAAATTATAGTATACTGATCTATTATCGTAAAGATATTGTGTTACATGGTACAATGACTAAATCTATGTGACACCTGTTACAACTGAATGGGAATATTGAGAAACCACACATGTCCAAAAAAACTAAACTTTAGATGAGATACTAAAAACATCTCAGATCTTAAAGTTAAGTTGAAATTGAGTTTTGCTTATCTTTTTTGTTGAATTGAATGGAGCTGAAAGAATACCAATGCATTATCGACAGTCTTGTAACGTTTTCTTGATATTAAGGTAAAATTTATGTAGTGAACACGTGGACTTTCTCAAAATTCTGCAATAAATAAGCATCAGTCATTACTTAGCTTACGCTTTATTGCTAATATTGACGAAAATCAAACAAATTACGCAATTTTCCATTTTTCTTGTTATTGTGCTTTACACGTTGTTAATTCTTTCACACATATTGACCAAGGGTATACGTTAGAGTAGAAGTTCTGGATGATTTCTTCTTTTGTCAAGAATGGTAGAAAGGGCCTTACGTTATGCATTTTCCTCTCATTTATAGACACATGATCTCCATAAGACTGCTTTACAGGGCTTGGTAAAATTACAGATGGATCAGCCAATCAGAATGCTTATTCTTCTGTTCCATCAATGAATGGCCTAACTTTCACTACACCAAGATGGTCATGTGAATAGCAGGGCTGTATGAATTGCGATGTATGAAAGTGCTGTTTATTATTTCTGTGCGTATCCCTTCCTTGACTTTCAACAGAAGTAGCATTCTTTTGGGACAACTTTGGCCACATTAATTATTTTCACTTCAAAAGTTACCTTTTTCTGGGATTTACATAAAAGTAAAGCCCAGAAAAAAGGTAACTTTTGAAGTGAAAATAATTATAAAAAATTATGCATATTCTTTCAGGAATATGTTCTGTCCACCTTTCTAATTTTCCTTTTTACCATGCTGAAATCTCTGTTACATGGAAAGTAAGAGTCGCCTCTTACTGGAAAGTAATGGGAGATGAATGAAATCTTCCCTGCTTCACAAGCACTAAACTGAATCTGACCATAGCATGGTTTTTACTTTGACATCCACAAGGATCAGAAAAGAAGTGAACGTGTTTAACATGGTATCCAACATTTTCAGTTATATAATGAAAAAGAAATGAGCACACTACATCAGAGCTCTCTCATGCTATTCCTTCATGAGAGAGATAAGACTTGGCTCTTCATCTTCATAAGTCATTCACATTAAAGACATTTACTGGAAGCTGACTCAAGCAAAACATGTCGTTTATTGTTTGGGACAACTGCAGGCTCTGCGTAAAATCGAACTAGAGGCCTGCAGTGGTAGAACCTGTATCAGTTGTCTACATGTTATTTTCGGAAGAATTTACCAGTAGCATCTTGTGGACTATTAACTAAGTGGTTGCTGCCTTTTTAGCAGCAAATTCAGAGATGGACTGACATTGTAAGACTTCCCTCCAAAGGGAAAATTGTTATTTTACCAACCAAGCCAAAAATATCCACAGACGGTAATACCGAAGTCCGGTCTACAGCCTAAACCACGGACCCCTCAGCGTCCCTCGTATCTGACCAACGAGAGTGAAAGAGATTTATGTGTTTTTCTTCGGTCGGTACGCGGTGCGTGGTTTGGTCCTATCATCTATAGGAGCTTTAGCGATCCCGTCAAATTATTCCAGAAAAACGAAACTAAGCCCATAACGCCAGAAATAAGATTATCATTTACTTCAGTGGCACGCAAACCAACAGGAAATGCACAGGTCAAACTCAGCAAAAATAAAAACACAAATCGCCACCCAAACCCGACCTTACACATTGCATCACTCTTACTAAGTACTCAGTGATCTCACTCAGTAAGTTGGTATCGCAGTGGTATTATTTCTTACGACGTAATTTTGCAGTTATTGTATTTATTTTAAAAATAAAATGAAAATTATTCATTTGCAGCTTTTTAGCTTTACTTTAAACAAGGTTGAAACACTAGTTTGCATCAAACGAAGTTCCTAGAAACGGTAGTAATTTATTAAATTATCAGAAAATTTTGGTTCGGCTTCCCACGCAGGCCAATATCTTCAGTCAATAATTACTTTAGGTAATAGATACCTACTTCCTCACTTTCAGTTAATACACAGTAAATAAAAGAGCACAGAGACATAACAAAAACAAAATACCCACAAAACAACCACCACAAAAGGTACATCGAAAGCCGCAACTTCTGGTAGCTGTGCTCAGAATAAATTACGTATCCGTCGCATGGAAGAGAAGAACCAGAAATGGACGTAAGGAGCAATTACATTGTTGTACTTAAGTTTGGAGAAATTACAACCACTTGTCAAATGTCGACCGAAATCACTGCTAACCATATCTTTTACGCCCACAAAAACGTAAATCACAGAAAAACACATTTCACTTTGGCTCCGTAAGGGAGAAGTAAGACTTTGTATAAGGTATTGCATGAACTGCCAGCTTTGCCTAGGAAAGTTAGAAAACATTGTGACGTCGATATGTGCGACACCTGCACCGATATCTTGCAATCATCGTCATGAATCCAACACCAGAGACGGCAAAAGAAAAGTCATATCGACTTATTTGAAGAGAGAGAGGGAGAGACGGAGAATATCCAGAAAAGTAAGCATGTGTTGTTTGAACTAAAATAGCAGAGATGGCGTTGGTAGTAAGGCTATGCAGATAAAATACTTCCTCAGTTCCCCCGATAACAGAATTATATTTCCGAAAAATTTTTCAAGGTTTTCGTTTTCCAAAATTCCCCTCTCCCCCAGTTATGTAATAATGTTCAACTTTAAGTTAATTATACTTACTGTTTACATTATAGTATTTATGTCACAGTTAATTAAAATAAGTGGACAAGTCTATGTAAAAGTTATCTGTGCTTCGCAGCACAGCGAGAATGAATTACAGAAATGAAACGTATCTGAGAATAACGAATCGGTATTCGAAAGCCACCTCACTAATTACTTGCACGATAAACGGCATGCGATTAACTAACCGCATTACGGAGTGCTGAATCGATAGCCAGAATCTCGCAGAATATCCCTTATTTAGTAATGAATATGTACGACTTTCTAGTACAGTGTTAGCGGCATTGAATGTACGAAACTTAGTCACGGCAGTTGTTGAAAGCAGTGAAATGGCCTTTAGGGATTCGTCAGGCATGTTGTTTCCCTTATGCTAATCTAGATTCGTTAGTATAATGATACGTCTTCTTGTATCTAGCAACAAGCCAATCAATAGGAGCCACAACACCAACAGAAATATCACTGCTACCCGACACGTACACTCAGGTAAGTAGCTTCCTGTCAACAGTAGTAGTATAATCTTTCCAATAAAAGTATTGAGTGTCACAGAAATACAAGTGAATAATTTGAAGGAGCATCGGAAGTACTATAAATAATCACAGCAGCTGAAAAGTTATTAAATGTCTGCCAGACAGCGATAATGAAATCGCGAACGATAATACAATGCCACGCTAAGCAGATTTAAATATTACTGAAAGTGTAACTGATATATTGTTAGCATGAATTACTAATTAAACATCTCGTAAGAGAAAACCTGAGCTATAGAAAAAGTCACAGACATTTTACGTACAATTTAATTCCAGCTTACACCGATACTACATTATATTAGCCATCTTGTAGAATTTCTCTGATTTGTAGGAGAATTGATTAATGAAACACCGCGAAGCACGAAACGTGCGTAAGTTGAAATTTGGCCGCGCAGATCTTATTGGAAATAAAGGATGGAAAATTTTAGTCCAACGTCCCGTCAACGATGAGGTCATTAGTGACAGATCACATACTCGGATTGGTCAAGAACGAGAAAGCAAATCCTTAGTATCCATTTTCCAAGGTACCCTCGCGGATGCATCTTGATAGATTTTATGAAACCAAGGAAAACGTCAGTCGGGATGGTCTAACGGGAATTTGCATTAGTGCCCTCAGAGTACGTATGTGTTCAGTGCCTCATTCGTTTCGTTGTTTCGGGTCAGCAAGAAATTCCTCTTGCGACATTGGTTCCTATTTATATAGTCATACTAAATTTGCATTAACCACGCCGAACAATTACTTACTTATAAACTATCTGATAAAAATATCAGCAAACCCCTATGTAATGCGGAATTGGTCACTAGATACCACGAGTGGCGGTCCTATTAGTACACTACTGCCCATTAAAATTGCTACACCTCGAAGATGACGTGGTACAGACGAGAAATTTAACCGACAGGAAGAAGATGCTGCGATATGCAAATGATTAGCTTTTCAGAGCATTCACACAAGGTTGGCACTGGTGGAGACACCTACAACGTGCTGACATGAGGAAAGTTTCCAACCGATTTCTCATACACAAACAGCAGCTGACCGGCGTTGCCTGGTTAAAGGTTGTTGTGATGCCTCGTGTAAGGAGGAGAAATGCGTACCATAAAGTTTCCGACTTTGATAAAGGTCGGATTGTAGCTAATCGCAATTGCGGTATATCGTTTCGCGACATTGTTGCTCGCTTTGGTCGAGATCCAATGAGTGTAATCAGAATATGAAATCGGTGGGTTCAGGAGTCTAATACGGAACGCCGTGCTGGATCCCAACGGCCTCGTATCACTAGCAGTCGAGACGACAGGCATCTTATCCGTATGGCTGTAATGGATCATGCAGCCACGTCTCGATCCCTGAGTCAATAGGTGGGGACGTTTGCAACACGACAACCATTTGTACGAACAGTTCGACCACATTTGCAGCAGCATGGACTATCAGCTCGGATATCATGGCTGCGGTTACCCTTGACGCTGCATCACAGACAGGAGCGCCTGCGATTGTGTACTCAACGACGAACCTGGGTGCACGAATGGCAAAACGTCATTTTTTCGGATGAATCCAGGTTTCGTTTACAGCATCATGGAGGTCGCATCCGTGTTTGGCAACATCGCGGTGAACGCAAATTGGAAGCGTGTATTCGTCATCGCCATACTGGCGTATCACCTGGCATGGTGGTATGCGGTGCCATTAGTTACACATCTCGGTCACCTCTTGTTCGCATTGACGGCACTTTGAACAGTGGAAGTTACAGTTCAGATGTGTTACGACCCGTGGCTCTACCCTTCATGCCGGCCGGCGTGACCGAGTGGTTTTAGGCGCTACAGTCTGGAACCGCGCGACCGCTACTGTCGCAGGTTCGAATCCTGCCTCGGGCATGGACGTGTGTGATGTCCTTATGTTAGTTAGGTTTAAGTAGTTCTAAGTTCTAGGGGACTGATGACCTCAGCAGTTAAGTCCCATAGAGCTCAGAGCCATTTCTACTCTTCATTCGATCCGTGTGAAACCCTACATTTCAGCAGGATAATGCACGACCGCATGTTGCAGGTCCTGTACGGGCCTTTCTGGATACAGAAAATGTTCGACTGCTGCCCTGACCAGCATATTCTCCAGATCTCTCACTAATTGAAAACGTCTGGTCAATGATGGCCGATCAGCTGGCTCGTCACAATACGCCAGTCACTACTCTTGATGAACTGTGGTATCGTGTTGAAGCTGCATGGGCAGCTGTACCTGTATACGTCATCCAAGCTCTGTTTGACGCAATGCTCAGGCGTATCAAGGCCGTTATTACGGCCAGAGGTGGTTGTTCTGGATATTGATTTCCTTAGGATCTATGAACCCAAATTGAATGAAAATGTAATCACATGTCAGTTCTAGTATAATATATTTGTCCAATGAAAACCCGTTCATCATCTGCATTTCTTCTTGGTGTAGCAATTTTAACGGCCAGTAGTGTGTCGTCAGTATAAAAGTAATAACAGCAGAGTGGGTCGGTCACAAGAGCTCAGTGTCTCCGAGGGTGCACTAGACACTGGGTGTCACCTAAGTAACAATCCATCAGTGAATTTCATCCCTTCTAAAACTGCCCAAGTTCGCCATTGCTGATGTGACCATAAATGGAAATGCGAAGGAACAGCTACACCTCAACCAAGACCAGGCCGACTTCGTGTATTGACGGACAGGAACTGACGAGCATTCGGAGAGTGGTTGTAAAACATCACATGAAATTAGGGAAGGAAATCACTCGTGAGTTCCAAAGTGCTACTAGTGGTACATCCAGCACAGAAGAGTATGCTTAGGAAGTTAAAAAGAGTGTGGGGCCGGCCTGCGTGGCCGTGCGGTTCTAGGCGCTTTAGTCTGCAACCGCGTGACCGCTACGGTCGCAGGTTCTAATCCTGCCTCGGGCATGGATGTGTGTGCTGTCCTTAGGTTAGTTAGGTTTAAGTAGTTCTAAGTTCTATGGGACTGATGACCACAGATGTTAAGTTCCATAGTGCTCAGAGCCATTTGAATCAAAGAATGTGGTGCAGAAGTCGAGCAGCTCCTCGTAAGCCACTTGTAGTCAGTACTGACAGCGACGAGTAAGTAGTGTAAACAGCGACGCCGCTGGACAGTTGATGACTGGAAACGAGTGATTAAGAGTCCCTGTGTCGATCCTATGGGAGATTCTGGGTTTGTTGAATGTAAGGAGAAAGTTAACTGCCGTCACGTATGGTACCATCAATGAAATATAGAGGAGGTGGTACCACGCTATTGAAGTGATTTCGTGATTAGGCATGGTTTCCTACTGTGCTTAAGAAAGCGCTAAATGCAGAAGTACGGTACAGTTATAATTAAACTTTCGATATGTGAGAAGGCGCTAAGAAAGCAAGTGGTCGTAGGACAATAAAACTTTGGGAAAACATTTCTAAGGGCATGTGGAAGAGCAACAACGAATAAACCAATGAATGTAAGACATTTTAATTCCAATGTGATATGGAGTATATTTGTTAACTGCGTACCGTGTTTTCGTTCCAGGTTACAAATGTTGCTTAATGTGGCGGCTATCTGCATGTACAGCAGCCTATAGCCGCACTGGAGATACTATTTCAGATTGTTCGCAGCACTTTTCGAATGGTGGACCATGGAATGTTGAGCTGTCATGATAAAGCTCGTGCTCTGCTCAAAAATCGCACACTATGACGATGTTTGGTTGGTGGGGCGCCCAACTGCGTGGTTACCAGCGCCCGTACAAAGTCCCATTTTTTTTTACATAGTCCAATTTTTTACACAGTCCAATCTAACCACTATTACGAATGATGATGATGATGAGGATGACGATGATGATGAAATGATGCTGACAACACAAATACCCAACCCCGGGCAGAGAAATCCCCAATCAGGCCAGGAATCGAATCTGGGACCCCGTGGTCCAGAGGCAACAACGCTAGCCACTAGAAATCGCACACTGTGTCCAGAATTGTAAGCCATGGCGCTAGCAACTTCTTCGACAATTTCTGACACAATTTGGTCGCCTGCCTCTCCCCGGAACAATTCGTAAATCGCCAGTTAATTCGAACTCCCGTATCATGTTCTTCAATCTCCGTGTGGAAAGAGGACCTCTCTGTGTTCCTTTAATGCATCGATACTAGCGAAGAACCGTAGCACTATTGGCGCTATTCTGATAAAACTGTTTTACGAGTAAAGCCCTGCTCACTTTATCCAATCACATATCGATTGCCTGCAACTGTAATGTACACTGTGTTTTAACCCAACGTTGCCGTACGAGCATCTGTGCCTAATGGTAAGTCGTGACACTAACACTACTAACATCGCAAATCCTACAGTGCAGAGTCTGAACAAATGGTTCAAATGGCTGTAAGCACTATAGGACTTAACATCTGAGGTCATCAGTCGCCTAGAACTTAGAACTACTTAAATCTAACTAACCTAAGGACAGGACAACACCCCAGCAGCGAAAGCCACTACCTTCCTTACGTGCCAATATCCCCGCCAGCTCGGTTGTGAATCTACGTCGGCTTTGTATGGCTAATGTCGTTATCGGCAGGTGGTGCCTGCAGCTAAAAGTAATGCAAGTGCGCGTTTTCTGGAAGAGAGATTAAAGGTAAATAAGGCAGGGCGAGTGTTTCAGATTTTCAGTGCAGTGTGTTTCCGCCAGCGTAGAAGGACCGTCGCTCGCCCGTTAGTGGTAAATGCGAGTCTGTGCATGTATTGTGTCAAGGCGCTGCGGATCGTCAGCAAGGAGCGGCACGCGGCCACAGCGCTGCGTCAGTTCGCTGCCACCTGTTCTGCAGTCGCAGCAAGCAACAGCGGCGCGAGCGAGGTGAGCAACAGCTGGCATCTAAGGCACTGCCCCTGGCAACTCCGCGGACGGTGACACAGGTAAGGGAGCGTCGTCACAGCTGGACGTGGAGAGGCCGTGCGCTGCAGCGAGTTCATCCTCAAATGAGGAAACGGATGTAGCCAGATTGGCTACCGGCGAAGGAACGGTTTCAAATTCGAATGATAATTAATGCCAAGCGAAAACAGCAATAATTGCAGATGCGGTGGATATACGATAGCAGCACGAAGACTTGATGGCTATTATTGAAAATGCATTTTCTGGGCAAAACTTGACACAGGGAAGAGCATGCGAATTAAAAGTGGAATTAAAGGAGAAAATATCACAATGGGCGATAGAGCAGGTGTGCCGGCTGCGGTGGTCTCGCGGTTCTAGGCGCGCAGTCCGGAACCGTGCGACTGCTAGGGTCGAAGATTCGAATCCTGCCTCAGGCATGGATGTGTGTGATGTCCTTAGGTTAGTTAGGTTTAAGTAGTTATAAGTTCTATGGGACTAATGACCACAGCAGTTGAGTCCCATAGTGCTCAGAGCCATTTCAACCATTTGATAGAGCAGGTGTATTAACTGGCAAGCTGGAACAACTACGCAAAGAAAATGACAACGATACAGAAAATTCACAAAAAAAAAAACAGAGAAAACATGTGCAAGTGCATTATTAGCGATGTCATCTACAACCGAAACAGCTCCTGCTGCTGAAGTCGCAGCAGTACAAACTATGAAACAAATAACTTTCTTCATAACGTTGAGTGCAAATGAAGGCACAAAGATAGTGCAACAGAAACTAACGACCTTAATTAAACATCACTAAAGACAAAATTTCAATAAAGAAGATCAACCAAACTAACAATCAATTTACTTTGGAAACTGCTACACGAAGTGACATTGAAAATATAATGAATAACTAAAACTTGCAAGAGGCACAGCTGTATGAACGGCGTAAGAAAAGGAGACCATTAATGCTACTGTATGACATACCAGAGGACACATATGCAAAGACACTAAAATGCACTTTATACAGGGTGTCTCTCCTAAGAGTAGCCGGGGGCAATTTCCCTGGTGTTTCAGCAGATATTTGCATAGTTGTGTACATGGATTCAGCGCAAAGAAACAGTCGAATAGATAAAGCGGTCACAGGTTAGTCTAGTCCGCTATTCGTATTATCGTTATGTATGAACTGGGACAGTAAATCTGGAAGACTAACCAGCACTCCACCAGCGACAGCACTGCCCTGGCCCGCGCTGATTGCTACCACCAAACATACAACACTACAGAGCCGCTCCTGGATTGATGTTTGCCGGCCAGAGTAGCCGAGCGGTTCTAGGCGCTACAGTCTGGAGCCGCGCGACCGACCGCTACGGTCGCAGGTTAGAATCCTGCCTCGGGAATGGATGTGTGTGTTGTCCTTAGGTTAGTTAGATTTAAGTAGTTCTAAGTTCTAGGGGCATGATGACCACAGCAGTTAAGTCCCATAGTGCTCAGAGCCATTTGAACCATGTTTTTTGGATTGCTGTTTATTCTTCGAGTTTTGCTATCCATGTTAATATATTCCGGTAAAGCGAATTGGATTGGATTATTTGGGGGAGGAGACCAGACAGCGAGGTCATCGGTCTCATCGGATTAGGGAAGGACGGGGAAGAAAGTCGGCCGTGCCCTTTCAAAGGAACCATCCCGGCATTTGCCTGGAGTGATTTAGGGAAATCACGGAAAACCTAAATCAGGATGACAGGACGCGGGATTGAACCGTCGTCCTCCCGAATGCGAGTCCGGTGATAAAGCGAACATTGGACTGCATTGATTTGGGAGCGCTCTATCGAGACAGGACGCTAAACTTTCGATTTTAAAATAATTCCGTTTGAACTGGGGAACAAAACGACGATTTCTGTTGACACTGGGCGTCGCATGAAAGATGTGGCGCGCTGTTGTTGTTTGGATTGACTCTAGCAACACAATGCAAGGACGGCACTGAAAATGTATGCCGAAACACCAAAGAAAATGCACCGGATGACTCCTATGCGAGACATCCGGTATATGCAAAACTTTTAAGATGAATTGACAAAGGAAAGCTTTGAAAAGAGCTTTATAGTACAATTCAGAACAGGACATGTGGGAATAAAAGTGCTTAATCATGTTATCGAAGTGAGCTTGGAGGTTAGAACAGCTTTCATGAAGCGACAAAAAGTATATATCGGATTTCGTTCCGTTTCAGTGAAAGACTTCCTAATAGTGAGGATCAATGCCACGATCTTGGTCGTCTGGCAAAATATTTTAATAAACAAGTAGTAATTTGTGGACGCTGTGGGGAAGGATGCTACAGCAGGGAAACTCCCACAAAACCAAGCAAGGGGCAGTGTGTGTGTGCCATTTAAATATAATGGTGAAAAGTTCGCGGGGAACAGAGATGTACCACACCCTCCTATCAAGACAGATTTTAAGAACGAGCTATTCATAGGCACCTCATAAAACAAGAAAAAATGAGGATCCTAATGACACTGTTACGTGCCGTCTGTGTAATAAGATACATCACCATTGGCGAGGAAGGGGGATGCTGTAAGAGCGACGAATTTCTGGCAGAAAGTGAGCATCAAGGACCAAAAAAAAGAGCATGCGACTCAGAGAGAGGTAGAGCTTTATCCACCCGCAAAAAACGAAAAAAAGAAGTTTTTGGCGAAAATTCAGAACTATGTGACGTAACAGAAAACCAAGATCAAAGACTGAAGTAGAACTGACATGTGATACAGGAGAGCAAGATTTGGCGACAGAAACTGGGCAGCTGTATGTTGAATGTGACAACACACAACCTGAGGAAAATATAGTGCTGCCCACGGAAGCAAAAAATTTGTCGGTGAAGGATGTGAATGTGAAACACAAACAGCACGAGGCTCAGAACCACCTCGTATAGGGAACACCTATTACAGAGAAGTAGGCCACAGAACACAGACAGGAACATACTCGCGACTGATTTATGAAAGCATAGCGAACGTGTTGCACTTCACTAGGCGTCCGCCCCGATAATGCCGTAGCTGGTAGCTCAGCGTGTTCGGTCAGATGGTTCGCTATCCTTTGTAATAAAAAAATCTGAGTTAATCGATCAACAACGAACTTAGACGGGTGTCTTACGATGTCCGCACCGAGCAGATGCAACGAACGAAAGCGAACAAAATGAGATTAAAAAAAAAAATAGCTGAGTGGTCAGAGTGACCGATTGCCGTCCTACGGGCCTGGGTTCGATTCCCTGCTGGGTCGGGGTTTTTCTCCGCTCAGGGACTGGGTGTTGCGTTGTCTTCATCATCATTTCATCCCCATCCGGCTCCCAGGTCGCCCAATGTGGCATGGACTGTAATAAGACCTGCACCAAGGCGGCCGGACCTGCCCCACATGGAGCCTCCCGGCCAATGACGCCAAACGCTCATTTCCATTTTCACTTCACTAGGCTAGAAGACCCGATGATGCTTACTGCACCGTTAAGACATCTGGTAAGAAATGTGCTTCCAGGAGGACAATATATTATTTTGCCTGTACCTGATTGCGTGGACAGAATCCATCTCAAAGTGAAATACCTGCCAACAGAAGTGCGATACAGAAGAGGTTATTGAAACAGGTCTCTGACAAAAGAAACGAATTATTTCAATTAGATAAGTTGCTAAAGCACTTTGTGATAACGCATGGTCGAATAGCGTGGGGTTAAAAATGACCAGATAGTCTAATATATACCCACTGTCCCAAATGGAGATAAAAATGGGATAGCTTAATGCCATGAGAAGTGTCAGCGCACTACGTGGACCTAGAAAAGAGGCTAAAGAGCTGAAGTTGGATGTATTATGTCTCCAAGAACCATATTCTTAGGCCGGAAAGGTCCCCGGTATGCCAGTAACTGCTCAGATATTCACCCAAAGGCACCGTCTTATGGCAGCTATAATAATAATCACAGTGACAAAAATATCTCAGTGTTGTTCAGAATATGTAATATGTGTCTAAATGTTAACGAGAAGGGAGAGTTGCATCCTGGTTTCTATGCATTTTCAATTTAGTGGGGAGATCGGTGAGTATCTAAATGGTTCAAGTGGCTTTAAGCACTATGGGACTTAACATCTGAGGTCGTCAGTCCCCTAGACTTAGAACTACGTAAACCTAACTAACCTAAGGACATCAAATGGTTCAAATGGCTCTGAGCACTATGGGACTTAACAGCTATGGTCATCAGTCCCCTAGAGCTTAGAACTACTTAAACCTAACTAACCTAAGTACAGCACACAACGCCCAGTCATCACGAGGCAGAGAAAGTCCCTGACCCCGCCGAGAATCAAACCCGGGAACCCGGGCGTGGGAAGCGAGAACGCTGCCTCACGACCACTAGCTGCGGGCACCTAAGGACATCACACACATCAATGCCCGAGGCAGGATTCGAATCTGAAGCGCCAACAACCGCTCGGCCACAGCGGCCGGCGATGAGTATCTGCTAAAATGAAAAGATATTATTCACCTAGACGAAATATGCCTCTTGTGTACGCCATTGATGCAAACATTAAGTCAGTATTGTGGTACAGCTGCCTGAATGATGGTCGTAGAATATAATCAAAAGAAACCGTAATGGAACTCAACCTACAGGTATTGCATACCCCTCGCAGTTGGCCGACGTATAAAGGAAGGGACGGAGCAACGACAAACATAAACGTCACTCCAGCAAATATGGCAGTGGCGCGCGGTGTGAAAGTCTGGACGGTTGAGAATAGAATGCCATCGAGTGATCACAATATCATACACAGTGTCATCAGTTGAAGTGAAGTCCAATATATTACAGAAAGGTGTGCGTAAGGCCAAATACAACATTAAGGAGGCTAACTGGGTAGAACTTGGAAGGGTGTTTCATTGTCCAGGAAATCCATCGCTGGGTGATGATGTAGACGTTAAAGCGCAAGAACAGTACCGACCATACATTCTGCAATGGAGTTGTCGATACCTATCAGGAGTTTTCCTTCTAGAGGAATACCTTGCATCCAGCCCGAGGCGCTGCAACAATTAAGACGTGAAACGAGACAAACAGGAAGCTATAACAGAGCAGTATGACCCAAGAAGAAGGAATACGAAGGCTGCACAGGTACAGGAAAGTTAAACAACGTTTTAAGGAAGAGTTTTGGGAACACAAATTGAACGTAGAGACTAACCTAGAAACCGATCGCTGCGGAATACCATAGAAAATATTCAGCGAGAAAATACGATTGCCAACTGTCTCGTCCACGTTCAAAAGAAATGACGGGACGGTAACATAAAATTGGGGAATTCAGCTGCCCTGCTAATTGAAACATTGCTTCCTGATGACGAAGTAGATGAGACAGAAGATCAGCGTTGATTACGAACTGTTTTATGGGAATACTATAAGAACAGTACACTTGAGTATACCTTCGCACAAGAGGAAATTTGGGGCACAATTCTGAGGCTGAAGGAGAAAATGAATTCACCAGGACTTGATAGGATCTCTGCTGAAGTAAAATCTGAATTAAAGACACGAAGTAGAGCAGCAAAAAAATCTTATTGTTATATGATTATTACGAAACATCATCTTTGGCATACGCCTAAAACAGTACGTACGAGGCAAGTCATATTACTGTATTATCCAGGGTGTTTCCATAAGTGTGTGCAAAAATTCAACAGGATGCTCCACGGAACAATTTGAGGTAGGGAATCTGGGATCGGAGAAGCCAGCTTAAGGAGATAGGAAAAAAATCACGGTACTCTGAACTTTTTATTTACGTTTGTTACAGTTACTGCAAATACCATAGTTGACACAATGAACGTGTCATTTGTACTGGATCTTACAAAACTCAACCTCAATGCAAGCATGGCATCGACGAACAAGATTCTGACGCACCCTGTCAAATATCCCTGGAGTGTTTCGAATCATAACACAGGCAGCTACAATTCTGCCAACTAATTCCGTCTTCGTACCCACTGGGGTCTCATACACAAGTGACTTTAAATATCCCCTTAGGAAATAATCAAGGGGGATTCAGGTCAGGCGACATCGCAGGCGATGGAATAGGACATCCTCTTCCAATCCAGCGACCAGGAAATACTTTCTAGCAATCAGGCTTGTCCTCCTCGGTTCCTTGCAGGATATAAAGAAAGTACATGTAAATAAACAGCACAGTACATGTAAATTTGTACTCGTGTTAGCTGTAAATAAGCTGGAAAACAATAATGCTAGACAAAGCGGTAGACTAGTTTACTTCCATATCTCCTTAAGTTGGCTTTTACGACCCCAGATTTCAACACCCTGTAGAAAACCACATACTCATGACACACTGTATATTATAAGTAACATGTAAGAAATACTGTATTTACCTTCTGTTATGCGGATATTACGGTGATGGGCAAACGACTGAAACTAGTCCGATGAAATAAACTACCACAAAGAAACAACTTCCGTCAAGTACATTATTATTAACACTACAATTGTATTAAGGGATAGTTAGTTTGGTGGCGGGGGGAAATGTGGATGGTTGAAGCTGTAAAGCAGATCAAGGCTTGACTACAATAAACAATTTAATGTGGATGTAGGTTGTAGTAGTTACGCAGAGATGAAGACACTTGCACACGGCAAAGCAGCTTGAAGAGCGGAATTAAATGTCTTCGTACTGGACAACACAGAAGCAGCAGCAACAGAAACAGCAGCAGCGGCAGCAGCAGCAACAGCAGCAGCAGCAGCGACAACAACGACGACGACGACGACATTGGAGTTCTAAACCCTAATCTTCTTTGCATTTTTAAAGCTCTCACCAGTTAAGCCTTTTTCCACACGTCATGGGCTGTCTCACACATCAAAATTAAATATTTATGATGTCTTAAACACGAATAAATTATGTTGTGTGCATTACATTACTTTTTTGTCAAAGATATACGTGTTTCGAGACTTTGCTTATCTTTAGGTCACCGTTCATTGTGCATTAATACACTATTGGCCATTAAAATTGCTACACCAAGATGAAATGCAGAAGATAAATGGGTATTCATTGGACAAATATATTATACTAGAACTGACATGTGATTACATTTTCACGCATTTTGGGTGCATAGATTCTGTGAAATCAGTACCCAGAACAACCACCTCTGGCCGTAATAACGGCCTTGATACGTCTGGGCATTGAGTTAAACAGAGCTTGGATGGCGGGTACAGGTACAGCCGCTCATGCAGCTTCAACACGATACCACAGTTCATCAGGAGTACTGAATGGCGTATTGTGACGAGCCAGTTGCTCGGCCACCATTGAACAGACGTTTTCAGTTGGTGAGAGATCTGGAGAATGTGGTGGACAGGGCAGCAATCGAAGATTTCCTGTGTCCAGAAAGGCCTGTATAGGACCTGCAACATGCGGTCGTCCATTATCCTGCTGAAATGTAGAGTTTCGCAGGGATCGAATGAAGGGTAGGGCCAGGGGCCGTAACACATGTGAAATGTAACGCCCATTGTTCAAAGTGCCGTCAGTGAGAACAAGAGGTGACCGGGACGTGTAACCAATGGCACCCCGTACCATCACGCCGGGTGATATTCCAGTATGGTGATGACGAATACATGCTTCCAATGTGCGTTCACCGCGCTGTCGCCAAACACGGATGCTACCATCATGATACTGTAAACAGAACTTGGACTCATCCGAAAAAATGACGTTTTGCCATTCGTGCACCCAGGTTCGTCGTTGAGTACATCATCGCAGGCGCTCTTGTCTGTGATGGAGCGTCAAGGGTAACCGCAGCCATGGTCTCCGAGCTGATAGTTCATGCTGCTGCAAACGTCGTCGAACTGTTCGTGCAGATGGTTGTCTTGCAAACGTCCCCACCTGTTGACTCTGAGATCGAGATGTGGCAGCACGATCCGTTACAGCCATGCGGATAAGATGCCTGTCGTCTCGACTGCTAGTGATACGAGGCCGTTGAGATCCAGCATTGCGTTCCGTATTACCCTCCTGAACCTACCGATTCCATATTCTGCTAACACTCATTGGATCTCGACCAACGCGAGCAGAAATGTCGCGATACGATAAACTGCAGTCGCGATGGGCTACAGTCTGACCTTTATCAAAGTCGGAAACGTGATGGTACTTATTTCTCCTCCTTACAAGAGGCATCACAACAACGTTTCACCAGGCAACGCCGGTCAGCTGTTGTTTGTGTATGAGAAATCGGCTAGAAATTTTCCTCGTGTCAGCACGTTGTAGGTGTCGCCACCGGCGCCAACCTTGTGTGAATGCACTGAAAAGCTAATCATTTGCATATCACAGCATCTTCTTCCTAAATTTCGCGTCTGTAGCACGTCATCTTCGTGGTGTAGCAATTTTAATGGCCAGTAGTGTACATTGCTCTACTATTCGAGACGTAAGATCAACATTATTACGCAGAAGTTGCTAATGTTTCGCTCCTGGTGTACTTTGAATTTCTTTTCTAACGATCAGAAATCTCTATCGAAAACAATATTCCGCCTTTAACTATTTTTGTACTGACATAAGTTTTCGTCCTGTGCCTCATTATTTTAGACACACGCGCTGTTGCTGCTGCATGTTCATGTTGTCGCGTCCCGATAGGGAATGAGAGGGATACGTTGTAATTACAGGGCCTTACCTCGATCGATGTAATCGATGGGCGATTTTCGCGTAGGCAGCTTGCAGAACTGCAACCTGTAAAGAATATACAAGCTAAAGAGGGTGTTCAGGGACACAGAACTCGGTGTACATCGCAAGGAAACAGGTCTAATCAAACCCAAGTCTAATAAAGTCTATTGGAAGTTCACCTCTGGCACTACTGACTTTAGCTTCTTCTATTCCATGCACAATGTTACGATGTACGGCTTCACGCAACACTGCCAGCTGCCTTGTATCTCGCGGTCCTGAGACTATCTGGCACAGGGGTAGCGTCCCAGACGACTACCAAATATGCTCCCCACTTCGTTTGGGGCGGGTCCCCTTGTTACAACGCTCGTCGGGTTTCTAGAACATTCCCTCTGACGCACATCTCCAACAATTAGTGTACATTACCGTATATGGGAAACTCACGGGGCACTTGTGTTACAGTTACGAGCTGCTATACGGTACCTCGATCACTCGCTGGCTGACCAGTGACTGTTCCATGTACAATCCTGGAAATGGAAAAAAGAACACATTGACACCGGTGTGTCAGAACCACCATACTTGCTCCGGACACTGGCCGTCGAATGGCGCTAGCTGCGCAGCATTTGTGCACCGCCGCCGTCAGTGTCAGCCAGTTTGCCGTGGCATACGGAGCTCCATCGCAATCTGTAACACTGGTAGCATGCCGCGACAGCGTGGACGTGAACCGTATGTGCAGTTGACGGACTTTTAGCGAGGGCGTATAGTAGGCATGCGGGAGGCTGGGTGGACGTACCGCCGAATTGCTCAACACGTGGGGCGTGAGGTCTCCACAGTACATCGATGGTGTCGCCAGTGGTCGGCGGAAGGTGCACGTGCCCGTCGACCTGGGACCGGACCGCAGCGACGCACGGATGCACGCCAAGACCGTAGGATCCTACGCAGTGCCGTAGGGGACCGCACCGCCACTTCCCAGCAAATTAGGGACACTGTTGCTCCTGCGGTATCGGCGAGGACCATTCGCAACCGTCTCCATGAAGCTGGGCTACGGTCCCGCACACCGTTAGGCCGTCTTCCGCTCACGCCCCAACATCGTGCAGCCCGCCTCCAGTGGTGTCGCGACAGGCGTGAATGGAGGGACGAATGGAGACGTGTCGTCTTCAGCGATGAGAGTCGCTTCTGCCTTGGTGCCAATGATGGTCGTATGCGTGTTTGGCGCCGTGCAGGTGAGCGCCACAATCAGGACTGCATACGACCGAGGCACACAGGGCCAACACCCGGCATCATGGTGTGGGGAGCGATCTCCTACACTGGCCGTACACCTCTGGTGATCGTCGAGGGGACACTGAATAGTGCACGGTACATCCAAACCGTCATCGAACCCATCGTTCTACCATTCCTAGACCGGCAAGGGAACTTGCTGTTCCAACAGGACAATGCACGTCCGCATGTATCCCGTGCCACCCAACGTGCTCTAGAAGGTGTAAGTCAACTACCCTGGCCAGCAAGATCTCCGGATCTGTCCCCCATTGAGCATGTTTGGGACTGGATGAAGCGTCGTCTCACGCGGTCTGCACGTCCAGCACGAACGCTGGTCCAACTGAGGCGCCAGGTGGAAATGGCATGGCAAGCCGTTCCACAGGACTACATCCAGCATCTCTACGATCGTCTCCATGGGAGAATAGCAGCCTGCATTGCTGCGAAAGGTGGATATACACTGTACTAGTGCCGACATTGTGTATGCTCTGTTGCCTGTGTCTATGTGCCTGTGGTTCTGTCGTGGTGGTGGTGGTGGTGGTTAGTGTTTAACGTCCCGTCGACAACGAGGTCATTAGAGACGGAGCGCAAGCTCGGGTTAGGGAAGGATTGGGAAGGAAATCGGCCGTGCCCTTTCAAAGGAACCATCCCGGCATTTGCCTGAAACGATTTAGGGAAATCACGGAAAACCTAAATCAGGATGGCCGGAGACGGGATTGAACCGTCGTCCTCCCGAATGCGAGTCCAGTGTGCTAACCACTGCGCCACCTCGCTCGGTGTGGTTCTGTCAGTGTGATCATGTGATGTATCTGACACCAGGAATGTGTCAATAAAGTTTCCCCTTCCTGGGACAATGAATTCACGGTGTTCTTATTTTAATTTCCAGGAGTGTATATTTAGCCCATGTACCGACAGTCGCCAGTCTGTCGCTGTTTGAATACGCGATTGCCCCAACTCCTCCGTCAACTTCCCAAGCAGCCCGTCGCTTACAGCTTTGAATTTAATGCCGTATTCAATCCATTAATAGTGGATTTGGCGACAACGTGTAGGTCCTCTTAGACGAGTTACACATTCATATATACACATTAATGAGTAGCTTGCTTTGATAAAGTGAAAGCAACATGTTTTCAAAGCTAAAGAAGTATGTTAGCCATTACCACATTATATTAAAACTAGAACAAATACATCACACAGAGACCAGCAAGAAGCAAATGTTATCTTTAATGTGTGTGCATGAGAGGGTGTCTGGCTAAGGAAACCCGAGGAGCCAGAAATATGTAAGCAGCAGTAACAGCGTGGATGTGAGAAAGGAATGCGCAAAGGACGAAAAATGGAACCCCCACGTCACAATTATATTAATATTTACAGGTTTAGGTTTGGAACTGGTAGAAACTTTTTTCAAGCATGGACAGTAATTTTTTGTTATTCACCCACAACGAAATAAATATTTTAAGTGGTTGATCTCTCACAGTTTGCAGATATTTATCGAAAATCATTATGTACAATCGTCAGTTGCTATAAAAATCTTCGTTATTGTTACCAGTTTAGATTTCTACTAATTACATAATTTCTAAAACACGAACTGATCAGCAGAATTCAGTATATACAAATTAAAATAAAAGAAGTCCGGAAAATCCAATATGTCTGTACTATAACAGTACATTGTCTACAGCTGCTGGGGTCATGTAGAATCATGGAATGATTTCAGAGTCTGTTGTTTGAACCACCGGCTACATGTCAGATGAGGTGTAGATGTTACTGACATTTTTGAGCTGTTTAACGACTTTCAAATTCTATATAATGAGTTCGGTTGTTTACTCCGCCTTTTTGACGGTATACACTGAGGTGACAAAAGTATTGGGAAAGCAATATGCACATATACAGATGGTGGTAGCATCACTTACACAAGGCATAAAAGGGCAGTGCATTAGCAGATCTGGCATAGAGTCGCTGAGATGTGCAGCCGCGAGAAGGACGTACCTGCGCTTGCTAGCGACGCGAAGGGTGTGGCAGATCGCCGTCCGGCCGCGCTTGTGCCGTCGGCGGCCCCATCTGGCCCCCCACTTATGACGACCAGTGCTATGGCTATGGATTTGGTGGACACAGCTCCGGAAACTTTGAAGACAGCGCTGTCTGCTCCGCTTCCCGAGTCTGAAGATGAGAGCTCCACCGCCACTCAGCCACGTGGAAGAAGCGGGAAACAGAAGAGGAGGGCAACAGCTACGACGTCCGCTGTTCGCAGCTCGCCGATCGAGAAGAGGGCCAAGCCAGATTTCGCCCCTGACGCTGATGGGTTTGTCCCAGCCCGGCGCACTGCAAGACGCATGCAGTCATCGACGACGCTTCCAACTGCCGTTGCCAACTCATTCGACGCGCTCGCTGACGCGCCGGACCAGCTGCCGCGCGATCCTGCGCCGAAGAGACTCCCATCTTCCGCCGGTGGTCCTCCAGTTACGGCCGCCCTAAGGGGAACTGCAGAAGTTGTTGCGCAGCTGGACAACGGCCGTGTATACCGTGAAGCCTGCCGGACGAGACCTGTACAGGGTCACACTCCGCACTGCTGACGACTATCGCCGGGTCACTCAGGAGGCGTCTGAGCGTGGTATCCCGTTCTATACCCACGCTTCCGCACCTGACAAGGTCTTGAAGACTGTAATCCGGGACCTCCCATTCAACATGGAAGCCGATCACCTGCATCGCGAACTCGCTGACTTGGGCTTCTACATACGGGCAGTCGTGAAGATGAAGTCACCTAAATCACGTGATGATATGCCGCTCTTCCTGGTCCTCTGCTCCGACACCGTGGAGAACCGCAAACACTACCAATTGACGCGGTTCGCCGACGTTCCGGTTCAGACCGAAGATCTTCGCTCCAGGAGAGGCCCTGTGCAGTGCTTTCGCATGCCGGGGGATCAATCACGTCGCGCGCCACTGCTCTATGCCGGACAGATGTGTTAAATGCGCCGGCGCCCACGCAGGAAGTGCGTGCCCCCGTCCGCCCACCGAGAAGCCGACATGTGTACTCTGTGGCGGTGCTCACGTGGCCAGTGTGAGGTGTGGAAGCGTGCCATCGCTCGCCAACGTGGCCAAACACCAGCGCCGCGTCCGAAGAAGCCAGCAACGAGACGGCCCGGCGTCTCTTTCGCGGCGGCAACGTCAGGGGCGCCCTCCGCCGTCCCTGCTGCGTCGGCTGCTCCTGCTCCTGCCGCGTCCGATGCCGTGCCGATACCTGAGGCTCCTGCGCCTCCACCACAGCTGCTAGTGACGGACCTGGGTACTGCCTCTCCCGGGACGTCGGCCGGACCATGCCCCACCAATCGCCGACGCGGGGGTCAGCGCCCCGTGGGTACCCAGCGCTCAGCACCGTCAGTCGAGCAGTCCCAGGTGGACTCTCACAGCGAGTCAGCCACGCCTCCCCCTTCCAGCGACGGGGCCACGCCAGCTGCCTCCACTGCTGACCTGGCCAACCTCGTCGCGCAGCTCACTGCCTTGGTGACCAGTGCTACAAAGTTGATTGAAGTCCTGTCGCTGCAGTGCCGATAGCCTATCCAGCCCCGACCGCTGTCAACACTCACCAGCTGCAGCATGGGAAGCGTTAGAGGGCTCACGGTCGTCGCGTGGAATGCCAACGGCGTCCGCACTCAAGCTGGTGAACTTCGCCAATTTCTTCGAGATGAAGCTGCCGACGTCTGCCTTATCAACGAAACCCACCTGAAGCCTGGGGTCGACGTCAGGGCGGCCAACTACTCCAGCTATCGCACCGATCGACTGACGGCGGGTGGTGGGACAGCCGATTACGTCCGCAATGGCATTCGTCATCACGTGATACAACTTCCACCACTTGCAACCCTGGAGGCCACTGGTGTCGTCGTTCACACCTCGGCGGGCGCCATCATGTTTGTCGCTGCCTATCGACTGCCGTCTCGTCCACTGGACCATGCTGACATCGATGCTCTGCTCTGCTTGAGGGGGCAGGTGTTCGTCGCTGGGGACTTCAATAGTAAACATGTCTCCTGGAACTCCAGGATCACCAATGCCGCTGGCCGCTGCCTGCTCCGGGTAGCAGAACGCCACCAAGCGCTTGTGGTGGGGCCGTACGACCCGACAACCTTCGATGCCCGTGGCCTCCCGGATATAATCGACATCGCGGTCGTCAAGGGCATCCCTCATCAGATCACCGCC
Source organism: Schistocerca gregaria (assembly GCF_023897955.1). Lineage (NCBI taxonomy): Eukaryota > Metazoa > Arthropoda > Insecta > Orthoptera > Acrididae > Schistocerca > Schistocerca gregaria. Next base: position 281,433,727 of record NC_064931.1, read on the forward strand.
ACGACGAGGATGGCACTGTCTTCTGATCATGTCCCAGTGGTTTTTGATATCGACTTAGACGCCCTGCAACAGCCCAGCCGAGGCATCTCACTTGCTGGCATCGACTGGGGCAGGTTTCAAGCAGCCGCGACGGACTCTCTCGCCGCCGCGCCGGCCCCTGCGGAAGCTGGAGCGGACGCAACACTTCTGCACTTTGCGGCAACCACGATCGACGCTGCCAACATAGCAACGCCGCCCCGACCTCGCACTCCGCCTGACTACTCCCGCCAGCTGCCGCCGGACATCCTTGCGGCCATCACTGAGAAGAACCGGGTCTACCGGGAGTGGCAGCGGACAAGAAATGCCGACACCAAGCGCCTCCTCAACAGGATGCGGCGGGCATCCAGGTCGCCATTGACAACCATCGCAATCGCGACTGGCATAACAAGGTCGCCACCCTCTGTCTTGACTACGGCACAGCCTGGCAGACGACGAAGCGTTTCCTACGCCGCACGCAACGTATCCCCCCGCTGCTGGTCAATGGTCAGGCTGTCTGCGAACCAGCTGCGAAGGCTGATGCCCTCACAGACGTCTTTGAGGCTGCTTTTACGCCGATCGAAGACCCGACCGACGCTGTCCACGACGACCTGGTTGTTGATCGGCTCCCACGCTACTTGGAGGCACGCTACGACGATGACGTCATTGAAGAGACGACGGCGGAGGAGGTGTCGTCCATCCTGCGTGCCCTGAACCCCAGGAAAGCTGCGGGCCCAGACGAGGTTTCCAACGCCCTACTCCAGAAGTTGCCGCCGGTGGCTGTCACTCATCTCGCCGCCGTCTTTAATGTAATCCTCCGGTCCTGCAGTTTTCCTCAGTCCTGGAAGCATGCAGAGATCGTGGCGATTCCGAAGATGGGGAAGGATCTGCGTCAGCCCGCGAACTATAGACCTATTAGTTTACTGCCGGTCGTCTCCAAGGTCTTTGAAAGGATGTACATCAGGCCGCTGCAGCGCCACGTTGACGAGGAAGGCCTCCTGCCCGAAGAGCAGTTCGGCTTTCGCAGGGGCCACTCGGCAGCTCACCAACTCATACGGCTAGTGGAAGATGCGTTCGTCGCCCTCGAGCAGCGCGAGTTCTTCGGCGCGGTGTTCCTGGACGTGTCGCATGCTTACAACAGTGTGTGGCACCGCGGCCTCTTGTTCAAACTTTTTGAACTTGGGGTCCCGACGTCCCACGTCCGTCTCATCCATTCCTATCTTGCCGATATGACCTTCCATGTGCGGGCCGCACATGGCTTGTCCTCCGTACGCCGCATCAACGCCGGTGTGCCACAGGGCTCGGTCTTGGGACCACTCCTGTATTCGCTGTACACTTCTGATGCGCCGAAGACCGTGTGCGGCTCGCCCTGTACGTGGATGACACGGCTCTATATACGAGGAGCCTCAATGCCGCCATCATACGCCTCCGTCTGCAGCTCGCCGTTGACACACTGGCAGCCGGGGCCGTCAAGTGGCGTCTACAATTCAATGGGGCCAACACGCAGTTCCTGATCGTCACCAGGCGACTCGTTCCTGCAGGTCTGCAACCGCTCACCGTCGGTGGCAGCCCTGTCCCGTGGCGTCCCACGGCGCTTTACCTCGGCGTCACCATCGACCGCCGACTCACGTGGGTTTCGCACATCCGCGAAGTGAAGGCCAAAGTGCGGAACCGGCTCCGCATCCTGTACCCGGTGCTGAACCCCGGCTCCCGACTACCACCACGTCTGGGCATTACTCTCTACAAGGCGCTGCTCCGCCCTGTACTCCAATACGCCGCCGTCGTCTGGGGGAACGCCGCTGACACGAACCTGAAGAAGCTGGAGACACTGCAGAATCGCATACTTCGGCTGACTTTGCACCTGCCTTACGATTTCCCCACCGCTCATCTTCACGACATCGCGGAAGTACCTCTGCTCCGTGACCTCTTCCAGGCGGCCGCCCGCACTTTTTACGAACGTGCTGGCCGGTCACACAACGCCCAAATCCAGACGCTGGGCCGCAAACTGCCGCGCAGCGTCAACATCCACTGGCCACACCTGCTCGCTGCATAGGTAGCACTGCAGAACTGTGCTGAGGAGACACGCAAGAAGACATTCTACATGTGAAGACGCATTACATCGGCATGCATGGGAGGCAAAGCATTAACTGCTGCGAACTCCATCACACATCGGAAGAAAAGTTATCTCCGTGCAGATCCACGCGAGATCTGGCATTTGTAATCAAAGACGGGAATTATCTGACTTTGAAAGCGGAATGATAGTTGGAGCAAGATGCATGGGACAATGCATTTCGGAAATCGGTAGGGATTTGAGTATTTTAAGATACACATTGTCAAGAGTGTGCTGAGAATATCAAATTTCAGGCTTTACCTCTCACTACAGACAACGCAGTGGCCGACGCCCTTCATTTAACGTCCGAGAGCAGCGACATACGCGCAGAGTTTTCAGTGCCAACAGACAAGCAACAATGCGTGAAATAACAGCAGGAATCAATATTCCATGTATGTCGAACGTATCCGTAACGAAGTGCCTTTGCTTACAGCACGACATCCCCTGCAGCGCCTCTCCTGGTCTGGTGTCCATATCGGTTGTACCGTAGACGAATGGGAAACTGTGGCCTGGTCTTACGATTCCCTGTTTCAGTTCGTAAGAGCTGATGGTATGGTTTGAGGGTGGCACAGACCTCACGAAATCATGGACCTAAGCTAGACGCAGAACAAGCCGTTCGTGGCTCCATAATGGCGTGGGCTGTGTTTACACGGATTGGACAGGGTCTCCTGTTCCAGCTGAACCGACCATTGACTAGAAATGGCTACTTTCGGCTATCTGGAGACCATTTGCAGCCATTCATGTAGTTCATGTTCCCACAGAACGACGGAATGTTATGGCTGACAATGCGCCATGTCACCAGGTCATAATTGTTCGGGTTTAGTTTGAACATTGTGGACTATTCGTGCGAATGATTCGACCACCCAGATCGCCCAACATGAATCCCATCGAACATTTATGAGACACTCAGAGCGAGAAGGAACGTCATGTATGTATCCATACAGATAATGTAACTGATGGAACGAAATGTACAGTAACTCGACAAATGTATTGAGATACTCCTGTATAATGAGGAACTGACCACTAAATCTCACGACAGGCGGACCCGCAAGTGTGAAAGGAGACGGGGGGAAGGTGGGGGGGGGGGTTGATTTTGGCACAAGTAGAGTAGCAGAAACAAAAAAAAAACATGGGTTTGTCAGGAGAACCCAGTGTCTTAGAGGGAGGACCAGTCATTGAATGTCACCTGAGTAACAAATCCGTCACTGACGTTTCAATCCTTCTGGAGCTGCCCATGTCGACTTTTGGCGTTGAGGCAATGGTTTGTGAACAATAATGTTCATAAAATGGAATGGTCCGGCCAGAGTCCCTACCTGAACTCAATGGGATGACTCAGAACAAGGAGTTCGTTCCAGACCCTAGTGACCAACATCATCTGCTCTTGAGGAAGAAAGGGCTGCCATTACTCCACAATAGTTCAGACACCTCACTGAAAGTGTCCTTGGCAAATTTAAAGTTATGAAGAAGGCGAATCGTGGAAATACCCCAGGTAAATGTCCACTAACAAGTGTCCGTATACTTTTTATCAAATAGTTTGTGTATCCACACAGATACTGTAATTGAAAAACTTGTTGTGTCTGATTAGTAATAAGCGAAAATGGCAGCAATAATAATGTTCTCCGTAGTAGCCTACGGATGTGTAATATGATTTTTGACAGAATACATCAGGAGCAAAAACATTGGCAACAGAAAGTACTCACAATGACGCCTTTAAATTTAGATTTGCCTTACTTATGTATTCCGAATTGTCGACTGACGAAGAAGTTCCCTGAACCTAACCGTATTACACTGTTCTGGAAAACTTAAGGACGAGATAGATAAAGTAACATAACATGTTCACTACTAAGTGGACGTGAATGAAAGTGAGTGAGCTTGTTGTCAGAGGTGCCCCACTCGTGTTCAGAAATATCGGCGTTACATGGAGTTTGGTCAGCGTGACTTAAGCGCTAAATGCGGAGGATCCCGCAACACTGGGCACTTGAACGAAGGGGAAACCACTGTGTGCGTCAACCAACGAGCAGTTGCGTTGTACTGTGGTGATATTTGATCATTGCAACAAGGTCCGGAGACAAGTTTTGGTTGACTTCACATGGGGAAGAAACACCAGAAACTGGAAGAGGACGAAGTGTCGCGAATGTATCCCAGAAATTTGATACTGTTCACAGCACTGTTTCATGTGCATGGATAACGTTCTGAACCACAGGCACTGCTGTACGAAGGAGAGGCAGTGGTGGACCACTGGTCAATTACATCAGTAGATGATTGCTACATTGTGCAACAAGCAAGAAGTGACCCACATCAAACAGCGGGTGAAATTGCAACCACTTGTAGTAAGACTGTAAGGCTATCTCGCCCTCTGTAGTGGCACGGCGACAGCATGGGGTGGTCTCTTTGCGATGGTAGCAAGAGCATAGCGACTGGAACAGCGAGGAGTGATGTAGTGTGCTCTTCTACAATGAGAGCAAATTCAGTCTGAGTAGTGATTCTGGATCTGCCCTCATGTGGCGAGAGGTGGGAACTGAAGTGTTACGGGCTCGAAAAATGTTCAAATGTGTGTGACATCTTATGGGACTTAACTGCTAAGGTCATCAGTCCCTAAGCTTACACACTACTGAACCTAAATTATACTAAGGGCAACACACACACCCATTCCAGGGGGAGGACTCAAACCTCCGCCGGGACCAGCCTCACAGTCCATGACTGCAGCTCCTGAGACCGCTCGGCTAATCCCGCGCGGATTAAGTTCTATTTCCATTTATTAACAAAATTATTTTCCTCAGTTTAACACAAATGGTCTGACCGATAGTGAAGATCAGCACAAATTGCACAAGTGACAATAACCTGGAAGTATATCACAGACTAAACAGAAAGTTCACTGAATGCTTCATATCACACTCTTATTTCTGGAACACTCAAAAATACACTACTGGCCATTAAAATTGCTACACCAAGAAGAAGTGCAGTTGATAAATGGGTATTCATTGGACAAATATATTATACAAGAACTGACATGTGATTACATTTTCACGCAATGTCGGTGCACAGATCCTGAGGAATCACTACCCAGAACAACCACCTCTGGCCGTGATAACGGCCTTGATACGCCTGGGCATTGAGACAAACAGAGCTTGGATGGCATGTACAGGCACAGCTGGCCATGCAGCTTCAACACGATACCGCAGTTCATCAAGAGTAGTGACTGGCGTATTGTGACGAGCCAGTTGCTCGGCCACCATTGATCAGACGTTTTCAGTTGGTGAGAGATCTGGAGAATGTGCTGGCCAGGCCAGCAATCAAACATTTCCTGCATCCAGAAAGGCTTGTACAGGACATGCAACATGCGATCGTGCATTATGCTGCTGTAGGGTTTCGCAGTAGTCGAATGAAGGGTAGAGCCACGTGCCATAACACATCTTAAATGTAACGTCCACTGTTCAAAGTACCTTCAATGCGAACAAGAGGTGATCAAGACGTGTAACCAATGGCACCCCATACCATCACGCTGGGTGATACGCCAGTATGGCGATGACGAATACACGCTTCCAATGTGCGTTCACCGCGCTGTCGCCAAACACGGATGCGACCATCGTGATGCTGTAAACAGAACCTGGATTCATCTAAAAAAAATGACTTTTTTCCATTAGAGCACCCAGGTTCGTCGTTGAGTACACCATCGCAGGCGTCAAGGGTAACCGCAGCCATGGTCTCCGAGCTGACAGTCCATGCTGCTGCAAACGTCGTCGAACTGTGCGTGCAGATAGTTGTCTTGGAAACGTCCCCACCTGTTGACTCTGAGATCGAGACGTGGTTGCACGATCCGTTACAGCCATGCGGATAAGATGCCTGTCATTTCGACTGTTAGTGATATGAGGCCAAGAGGATTCAGCACGGCGTTCCGTATTACCCTCCTGAACCCATTGATTCCATATTCTGGTAACAGTCATTGGATCTCGACCAAAGCGAGCAGGAATGTCGCGATATGATAAACCGCAATCGCGATAAGCTGCAATCCGACCTTTATCAAAGTCGGAAACGTGGTGGTACGCATTTCTCCTCCTTACAAGAGGCATCACAACTACGTTTCACCAGGCAACGCCGGTCAGTTGCTGTTTGTGTATGAGAAATCGGTTGGAAACTTTCCTCATGTCAGCACGTTGTAGGTGTCGCCACCGGCGCCAACCTTGTGTGAATGCTCTGAAAAACTAATCATTGGCATATCATAGCATCTTCTTCCTGTCAGTTAAATTTCTCGTCTGTAGCACGTCATCTTCGTGGTGTAGCAATTTAATAGCCAGTAGTGTAGTCTCCATAGTATGATACAGTCCTGCCACTAGACAGAACCCTCGCAAATGTCTAAGTCCACACTTCCGCTGGGAGGCTTATTTCTGAACAGAATGAAACTTAAGGTTCGGACAAGACCGACCGGAATAATTTCAAAGCCCCTTGAGTCTATCCAAAAGAGACTGACAGTGACAAATGATACGAAGAGTTTCCGCGACCTCTTTGCCTAAGTTAGCGCTGTCCACCGGAGGCGAAGGCGGCGTGCGGGTCCGTAGTAGAAGGCATCCGTTGACTGGCTGCGACGGAACTGCCTGGATTGGGACCGGCTTAGTAATAAATACTCACACGGCAAAAGTATACTTGCATTCGATTGGAGGCTCGTGACACGGTGAATGCAGGAAAATGGTCCGCAGCAGGAGCGACCCATGCCGCGGTTGTGAGCGCCACCTCCTTTCGTGTCTGGTGTATGCGAAGGTCTTTTACTGGTCGAGCTGCAAATAGCTCATCTTGCTGCAAGATATGTCTTTTCAGGGATGCACTTGGCCTGCTTTTATTCTTATGCATACAAAACGCGACTGCATCAAACAACGCAGGTGGATAAGCTCTTGGAACGATAGAATATTCGGCAAATGGACTGGCCTGCCCGTTTCCCGACTGAATATGAATATTTTGTTTTGGGAGATGTACAATAGCACGTCCACAAGCACCAGTGACCATCCATCACTTGTCAGCTGCAGTGGTACAGGAGTGGTACACCCTACCACATGACCTCTTTAATAACCTTGTGGCCAGCATGTCAGCACGTTGTAGAACATACACTGCCGTCCGCGGTGATCACACATCCTGTTAAGTACTATGTCCCACCTTTTATAATGTTGAGGAGACCAACATAAATCAAGGTGACTTCGGTGTAATTACTGTTCTGGTACCGCGCGCCGCGGAATTTGAATCCGCGCCAGACGTTATGGACGTCGAAGAACCATAGAGGTCTCTGCACCATCGCGCCGTAATTCGTGGCGGCGCGCGCCTCCTGGCCCGCTTTTAGTGTGAGGGCGCCACAGTGAAACATGGTCCCAGCGGCCAATAGCGGCGCCCCCGATAGCGTACTTCGCGCCTGCCTCGCCCTCGGCCAGGTCTCCTGCCTCTTCGTGAACCCACTGATGCCACTCCTCTCTTCATCCCGCAGCTTCCCCAGCTGCCCCATGCTCTCCCCTCCTTTTCCATACTCTCTGACCTTTTCCCTCGGCAAGTCCCACCTGGCAGTTTGATTGTTCGTCGTGTGTGCTCCAAGTGGGTTTTAAGTGTGTTGTTGCGGAGTGTTTTTACTACTGTGGCCGACTTTTAAGCTGTGCCTGCGCATTCAGTGTCTTCTCTGTGTTTTAAGAATCGCCAACTGTGTTTTTTAACTTTCTGGTGACTTTTTTTAACTGTCCCCCATGAACGTCTCCATGTCAGTGTATATTTTACCTCCATTTTCTTCCCTTACTCTGTTTTATGTTCCCCTTTTGTATCTCCTTATGTATGTATCATTTTATTCTTGTTTTAGTTGTAGTGTCACTCAGCTGAAGAGCGGCGGATTGTGCCGCTGACAGCCCTCCGCTGCCCATATAGAGGAGGGGAATGAAATCACAATAAAGAAAAAAAAACCTCAGCCAGCCAGTCTAATCTCACGTACGTCGGTTTACACATCGCTTCACGCTAGACAGCTCACTTCCTTGTTCTGTGTACTAGTGGACGTGTTTGTTTTCTGGTGACTCCGTTGTTCACTCTTGTTGTATTCGTTCTGTCCTCTTCCATTGTGCTGCAGTTCGCGGGGCTCTCCGCGGGTCCCGCCGCGCCTTCCGTCATTGCTACCCCACGACTGTCCTGGTCGCAGTTACAACAACTGTCTCTGAATAAAAGTGACCTTTCTGTCCATCTCATTCCATATTACTTTCAGTTACCTTCTGTTCTGTACTATGATGGTCCAAGTTTCATCGAGCTATGTTACTCATAAGTGACACATCATGATGAAGTTAATTTCGTTTTGCAGTGTATTTCCATATGAGTGTCCCTTCGTATTATCTATTCTATGTAGTTTTCAGGGAATGCATTTATTGATGTTCTGCAGGCCATTTTTTCACGCCTACCACTTACAAAATTGAAATTTTGCCAGTTGATCATTGCATGCTTTAAGACTCCTCCAATGGTGGAAGTATTACTGGTGAAATACCGTGCAAATGAACTTACATATAAAACACAAATTCGATTATAAGTTTATATCCACCCTTGTACTAAGGGTTGCGTAAAATATCTTGCACTCAGCTTCAATTTCTATAAAGGCCGATCTGAGTTTGTAGGCTACTGCGACTAATACACCACCTCAGTTTATCAATACTCTATTCTTTCCATGTACACTTAAAGTTTCCTCCAAAATCTGTCAACTTAGGGTTTTAACCATCTCCCTGTACCGAGTATTTTGTGAGCTCCACCGCTTTTTAGGAGCACTTCAAACTCTGGCACTGTTGCTCCCAGTTCTTCGGCAGTTCGTCATTGTAATTTTAATAGTCTCACCTGTTGTGGGCATTTGTTTGAGTCCTATACTGACACTTTCGGGTCAACACAACTGTCGTTATCTGCAATGGATGGGAAGGTGCATAATCTAAAAAAAATTAAAAAAAACTTTATGTACACACCATACCAGTTTCCCCTAAGGAATACCATTATTCAATGCACGCTCATATTGGCGGCTATTAAGAAGTGCCTACCTTTTGAACTTCTCCCTGACATGTGGCACTACAGATTTTCGAACACGTGAAGAGTGCGTCACTGGCTCACCTCCGGTTTCAGTGGAAGACAGCAGCTCAAACTTGGTGTTTAGAGGATGGGTATAGCACCTCCAGTTTCCTTGGTCCCTGCCTCCCCTGTACTTGGCGTCTAACTATACCTCTGACTCTCCACTCACAGTCAAGAGGACGTGTACTGATAGCTCGGCATACTTCCTATTGGGTAGACCGTATCCACAGGAGAGGATTCTACTTGAGGTACCTCTGGTATGTCTAGTACACTACTGTCAGAAGCCCTTCCAATATATCCATTCACAGCAGCTTCCAATCGCTTGACTGCAGTCGGGGTGATTTCCAGCAGATTACAAACGTCAACTAACTCATCCCATGCTCGACAACAGCATTCACAACGAGGCTGTATTGTGGCTGGTGCAGTGTTTTACAGATTTGTAAACACCTAACTTTAAAATAAGCTTTCTGATTCTCCTTTTAATTAATGAATCTGTTAAGCGATTAATAATGTTAATTCTCTTTAAGAACTGAAGCAGTTACCATGCAATACCAGATTTCTATTAAGTCAAAGAAAAAACCTAAAATATAAGTTACTGATTTACTTAAATTTTGCTGACGTTATAGCGACTAATAATGTCGACAATACCGTTAATTTACGATAAACGCTGACAACGTATATTTTTGATGAAAAGGAAAACTAAATGTGACATAATATGTTAGTTACAAGATGTGCTACAACAACTGTAAATAACAAACGCCGAGTTACTACGAAATGTGCAAAACACTGGTAAATTCCGAAAATTCTCAAAAATGTACGTTTAATCGTGTTGATATACACACAAATTCGTGATGAAGGATTTCTTTGAACGAGGATGGTGCAGCTAAATTTGCATAAAGAACAAATATTGGTTATAACTGATGGGACGTTTTTCGTAGCTCTCAGCGTACGAAAACACACAATACATAGCGACTTATACACGAGACTTGATACAATAAACACGAAAAACACCTTTAAATTTAACGTTATGTTTCTGAATTAAGGTTTTTCAAGCCAGTCTATCTGATACACATGTTTGTGCTCGGACACATAGAAAATACCGGAAGTCGGCTTCTGTGCATAAATATACAGGGTGAAAAGTATTTAAACCGACCAACTTTGGGAGGTTGTAAGGGACATCGAAACAAATATTTTTCCGTAATGTCATTTTTTCCTATGAGGATTATTTAAACCGATGGAGGCCGTATTACGCTCTTCAGTTGTTAGAGGGCGTATTACGCTCTTCAGTTGTAGGAAAGTGCTGTCCACCAGTGTAGAAGTGCATTGTCTCTGTTTACTAATGGAGCGATACACTTGGACTGAGTACACTGACATGGTTGGTGTGTGCTACGTAGCGCACCACAACGGACGAGGTGCACAGCGGGTTTATCAACAACAATATCGTAATCGCCGTATCCCGTATCATACGACCTTTACTGCTGTGTACCAATGTCTGCGTGAGAATGGATCATTTAGCAGATTACCTGGACAGAGACGGTAAGAACTCTGTAATTTGAGGAAGCTGTCTTGCAGCATGTGGAGCGGGATCCTTCAATCAGCACTCGTGCAATTGCACGTAAAATGGGGACGAATCAGACGAGTGTAAGAACAGTCTTTCGAGAGCAGTTGTTACGTCCATTTCACTTACAGCGTGTCCACAACTTGGAACCAGTTGATTATCCATCCAGAGCACAGTTTTCGCAGTGGTACCTGAAACAGCGTGAAATGCATCCTACATTTCCATCCTCTGTGTTGTTTACCGATGAAGCAACGTTCGGGCGTGATGGAATCTTCAACATGCACAATTCGCATGTTTGGAATGAGGATAACCCGCATGCCACAGTTACTAGCGCTCATCAAGTGCGGTTCTTCGTTAATGTGTGGGTCGGTGTTGTTGGGGACTGTTTAATTGGGCTGTATCTGCTACATAGGCCATTAAATGGAAGGCACTATTACAATTGTCTCGCTAGAGCATTGCCAGAATTGCTGGAAGACGTCCCGCTCCATACAAGGCAACGCATGTGGTTCCAACATGACGGGGTGCCGGCACATTTCAGTCGTCGTGTGCGTCGATTCCTGGACCGACGCCGGCCGGAGTGGCCGAGCGGTTCTAGGCGCTACAGTCTGGAACCGCGCGACCGCTGCGGTCGCAGGTTCGTATCCTGCCTCGGGCATGGATGTGCGTGATGTCCTTAGGTTAGTTAGGTTTAAGTAGTTCTAAGTTCTAGGGAACTTATGACCTCAGCAGTTGAGTCTCATAGTGCTCAGAGCCATTTGAACCATTTTGAACCATCCTGGACCGACGGTTCTCATAAACGTGGATTGGCAGAGATGGTCCTGTACCATGGCCTGCTCGGTCCCCGCTTTTTTGTGTGGGGAACAATTCAGGACACTCCTGATGTTTTTTCCCGTGTCAGGCAGAACATGATCCGACAGTGCAACCTATGTTTACGTGTCAATGGAGACATTTTCGAAAATCTACTGTAATTGAAATTGGGTTGTGTTAATGTGGTGTCTCTTGGTCATAAAAAATGGAGAAGTTTTTGTTGGTTTAATTAATCTGCCGCCAGAGAAATCTTCGTCTACCGGTTGAAATACTCCTCATAGGAAAAAATGACATTAGGGAAAAATATTTGTTTTGATGGTCCCTACAACCTCCCAGAGCTTGTCGGTTTAAATATTTTTCACCCTGTAGGTACAAAAACGTAAGAATTTCACGGATTTTGCACTTAGCTGGTCTCATGACACCTTTACCCTAGAGCAAAAGATGTACCCTGCAGTATCAGTATCGCTCACAAAAACCATGAAAAATAATCATTTAACCTGAGGAAACCCCCGAGACTTGAAAAGATGCTTTGCAGTGTCATAGACGTCCGCCTGCTTAGCTGGATGGTAACGTGCTTGCCTCACATGGACTGAGCCCGGGTTCAATTCCCTGGACGGACCCGGTGGCCGAGCGGTTCTAGGCGTTTCAGTCCATCACCGCACGACTGCTACGGTCGCAGGTTCTAATCCTGAATCGGACATGGATGTGTGTGATGTCCTTAGGTTAGTTAGGTTTAAGTAGTTCTAAGTTGTAGGGGACTGACGACCCCAGAGCCATTTGAACCATTTTTTTCAATTCCGTGCCAGGTTGGAGATTTTCTCCGCTCGTGGACTGGGTGTTGTGTTGTCCTCATCATCGGCCACAATTGTGGCGTCGACTGAAATAAGACTAGCACTTGGCGGCCGAACCCGAGTGGGACCTCCCGGTCAACAATACCGTACGATCATTTCATTAGTGTCATAGACGAAACGTGAAAATAATTGTTTGTAGTTATGAGCATCTTCGGATAGTAAACAATAAACTAAAAAGGTATGGCATAGCGTGGAGTCTTATTTTCAAAATTACCAAAGGGCACTTTCCAACTCGAGTCAAAAAATATTACTTCATCCAGTCTGTATCTCATGTAATGTCCACGAGGAAAGAGACAGAGAATTCGAAAGTTTGCAGAGATGAATCAACAATACCTCGTCACACACACCATCTACGAATAAAACAGCAACAGAGAAATTGAGTCTGGTACTCCTTTCACCTCACACCTTACGGTCCGTTTTGGAGTACAACTGAGGATGAAGAGTTAATTTCTCCCACCTTCGTTTTCTATGAAAAAGTGGCATTCGTGGTGCCGATATCTGTATGGCTGCTACACTGAATTATTGCGTGATGAACGGTTGCCGAGCTGGCAGTAGCGCCGCACTGATTGGCCCGCACCTGCTGGCGCCCTCGCTTCGCACCGGCGCAGCCAGCGCCTGCCTAATAACAGGATTACGGCCGAAATTTCGCCATTTATCTGCTATCGGCTGGTTGATTACCAGGCTGCATCGAATGCCATCAAGCGGCGCGCTAGCGGTGCTGCCACATCCCGCCTTCCAGTCATTTCGCAATCCATTTCCATTTGCTGTTTACCTCTATGTTAAATTATCTCTCTCGGGCAACAGATTGTATAGCTTGTCAATATACTCACCTTCATCGGCGCTAATTGTCACAATACTTTTACTCATAAATCTACCTGAAACAAAGCAGTTTGCTTTAATAGAGCACTAACTATTTCATCTCAAACGTTTTTTGCTGCATTAAACGTACCGACAACAATTTACTTTAATTTTGTCAAATATTCATAAGATCGCGTGAGGCTCATAAAATAATGACGAATATATTTCCGTAACCTTGTTGTCCAACATGATATAGACGAAAATATTTTTCAACTGACACCATACTCTTTCCGCGGAATTCTCTGGCTGTGGAATAGTTTTCTCGACGAGACAAATTCTACGATATATATATTTTGTAGATGTGATAAGTAATTACGAAGAAGACGTGTGTTTAAAATTGAGATTCTACTGTAGTATTTTTCATGTGTTGAACGATGGACTACAAAGTAATCACCACATACTCAATAATACATTACGAAGGTGAAAAAAAAAACCATCAATTCTGTGTTGATCTTCATAAGATTTGAATAATGTGCAGTGTAACCACTGCATACGTACATCATATGTGTGGAGACACAGGTCGAAATTAATTTACAGTGGCTCCTACCAAAACAACTGCGTTGCTAGAGGACACATTGACTGATGTGTAGCTCTTACGAAGTGAGATACAGAAACAGTGGTACCTTTGTGTATATAATATGTTCTTTTACTTGAAAAGAGTCTATCTTTGCAATATTTTAGTAGTACCAACGACAAATGCCAAATGCATATAATTCTACACTAACGAGGAAAAGCATTATGACCACTATTCTCCATAAGATTGCATGGCGTCTGGTGACATTGCGAGCACGCGACGCGGTAAGAAAAATACACTACTGGCCATTAAAATTGATACACCACGAAGATGACGTGCTACAGACGCGAAATTTAACCGACAGGATGGAGATGCTGTGATATGCAAATGATTAGCTTTTCAGAACATTCACACAAGGTTGGTGCCGGTGGCGACACCTACAAAATGCTGACATGAAGAAAGTTTCCAACCGGTTTCTCATACACAAACAGCAGTTGACCGGCGTTGCCTGGTGAAACGTTGTTGAGATGCCTCGTGTAAGGAGGAGAAATGCGTACCATCACGATTCCGACTTTGATAAAGGTGGGATTGTAGCCTATCGCGACATTGCTGCTCGCGTTGGTCGAGATCCAACAACCGTTAGCAGAATATGGAACCGGTGGGTTCAGGAGGGTAATATGGAACTCCGTGCTGGATCCTAACGGCCTCGTATCACTATCAGTCGAGATGACAGGCATCTTATCCGCATGGCTGTAACGGATCGTGCAGCCATGTCTCGATCCCTGAGTCAGCAGATGGGGACGTTGGCAACCATCTGCACGAATAGTTTGACGACGTTTGCAGCAGCATGGACTATCAGGTTGGAGACCATGGCTGCGGTTACTCTTGGCGCTGCATCACAGACAGGAGCGCCTGCGGTGGTGTACTCAACGACGAACCTGGATGCTGTAATGGCAAAACGTCATTTTTTCGGATGAATCCAGGCTCTGTTTACAGCATCATGATAGTCGCATCCGTGTTTGGCGACATCGCGGTGAACGCACATTGGAAGCGTGTATTCGTCATCGCCATACTGGCGTATCACCCAGCGTGATGGTATGGGTTGCCATTGGTTACACTTCTCGGTCACTTCTTGTTCGCACTGACGGCACTTTGAACAGTGGACGTTACATTTCAGATGTGTTACGACCCGTGGCTCTACCCCTCATTCGATCCCTGCGAAACCCTACATTTCAGCAGGATAGTGCATGACCGCATGTTGCAGGTCCTGTACGGGCCTTTCTGGATACAGAAAATGTTCGACTGCTGCCCTGGTCAGTACATTCTCCAGAACTCTCACCAATTGAAAACGTCTGGTCAACGGTGGCCGAGCAATTGGCTCGTCACAATAGGCCAGTCACTACTCTTGATGAACTGCTGAAGCGTGTTGAAGCTGTATCAAGGTCGTTATTACGGCCAGAGGTTGTTATTATGGGTACTGATTTCTCAGGACGTATGCACCCAAATTGCGTGAAAATGTAATCACATGCCGGCCGGTGTGACCGAGCGGTTCTAGACGCTTTAGTCTGTCTACGGCATGGATGTGTGTGATGTCCTTAGGTTAGTTAGGTTTAAGTAGTGCTAAGTTCTAGGGGACTGATGACCTCAGATGTTAAGTCCCATCGTGCTCAGAGCCATTTGAACCATTTGTTTGTAATCACATGTACTATAATATATTTGTCCAATGAATACCCGTTTATTATCTGCATTTCCTCTTGGTGTAGCAATTTTAATGGCTAGTTGTGTATAAAACGCGAGCAGAGGCGAATGAGGTATCATTCTATTGACGATAAGGGACGCAAATAGAGAAATCCCCTGACATAAGCGTCTTTGACAAAGGAGACATTCTTATGACCCGCCACCAGGGAATGAGAATCTAGAAAATGGTGAACTGATTGGCAGTTCTCGTGCTACTGCGATGAGAGTCTATGGAAAATGGTTGATGGACAGTGAAATCTCGAGGAGGCAGTAAGGTGTTGGACGTACATATCTCTTCACAGAATTTGGATGTCGGGGGTTTGTCCGCTCTGTAAACCAGGATAGGCCGCGATCTGTGACAGATCTGAAGATATAGTACAATGCTAGTGCAGTGGCAAGTGTTTTGGAGCGCAGTATTCAACGCACATTATTAAACATGGGACACTGCAGCAGACGAACTAACGTTTTCACATGTTGGTCCAACGAGATCGTTCAGTCACAATTGCGGCGGGAACGCATGAAAAGGTGTTGCCTGGTGGTCTGAATCGCGATTCTTGCTACAGCAGGTGATTGGATCGTATCTGGTCAGGTGTCATTCAAGCCCAGTTCGGTGGCGTCAATAATTATGCTGTTTAGGGGTTGAGTGGGGAGGTCAGGAGCCTACACTTTGGTTTCGAAGAGATCTGCGGTAGTAATCGAAGGCGTCATAACAACTATGGACTGCGTGAACACTGTTGAAGACCACCTGCATCCCTTCAAGTTTGGTACCTTCCGCTATGGCTTTATAGCAGAATAACTGCTTGTCGCAAGGCTAAAATCGTGTCACAGTGGTTTGAAGAGCGTGGAAATACGCTCACTTGGATAACTTGGCCACCATATTCGCCCGATCTGAACCCAAGGGAACACTTCTAGGCCAGCTCCACGCCCATAAGCCTGCGACACGCAATTTATGGGATGAGTAGGCATCTCACGTCGCTTGCCTGAAGAAACCTACCAACACTATTGGAAATCGTGCTACTTAGAATCGCTGCTATGTTGCTGGACTAACACGCTATTAAAGAAGTGGTCATAACGTTTCAACTTTCTCATTGTATGTTGATAAGAAAACTGCTATTTTTTGTGAGTTCTAACATAATCGTGCCATTAGAAACTAGTCTTAATTTATAAAAAAATATGACTGTACGTCATATCAGTTGCTGAGTTGGTGGTCGATAAGGCAATGCATGTTAAACTTAAATTGCGCGTTAGAATGACCTTCAAGCAAATAATAAATGCAGCTTGACGCACACTAAAGAAGAAGGAAACAAACCTAGGGGATGTTTAAAAAATAGGACTGAATCAGCGGTGTCAGTGACGAAAGGTGCTTTGAGGCAGAAAGGAGGAAGGAAAATATGTGTTAAAAAGCCCAGGGTCTGCCAGTGCCAGAAACATCTGATGGAATAATTCCTTTCCTAATTGCTGAATTTGCTGGGCTATCAGCGACTAGTTCGTTAGCTACGAGAGCTCCTGTCAGAACTCAACCAGTAGAGGATACCCGAAATGATGAGAAGATATTAAAAGAAGTTCAAAGGCGCAATATGGCCACGGAGGCCACCGCTGTCAGTAGAGGTCTATATTTAAAACCATACAGGAGAGGGCTTGGGTTGTACATAAACAAAGAAGAAGGTCCACAGCGATACTACAGGACGGACAGCTTACAAGCACAGATCTGCTTAAACTCGTAATAAAACTGAAAACTCCAAGATTTTGTGGCGTGTTTAGGAGGGATACATTGCCCGAGGGAACGTGGAATTCCATAGAATGTGGGATTGTCAGTTCAGATGTTGTGGGAGGATGTGGAACCTACTGGGTTGCCTATGTTAAAAAAATGAATACCATCTACTGCTCTAACTCATTCGGTGATTTAAGGCATAATGGTTCTCTGGACAGCTGCATAAAAACAAGTAGTATTCACGTCACTGCATCATTTGTGGCTGATATGTGATGTTGCTCACTCTAACTCTAAAAGAACGTTCTTCTAAATTAAAAGCGAACTACTTTCTTCCAATATATCTGAACAGTGGGAAGTGATGTACGGCATTGATATGTCTGGAAACAGGCAACAGCATAGCTAATGTCACTGAGGTAAATAGTAAACTGCATCTGGGGAGTGGGGAAGTTGTGGTAATACCTCCTGGCTGCGATTTAAATCCATGTATAAAAGGATTTATAAAATGATTTGAGTTACATGCAAACGTTAATGCGATTGAAACAAAGAGAAAAACGGCAGAAGACACAGTGGACTTAAATCACAAAGGTTCGATACGATCGCTGCTAGGTTTCTCGAAGAGACAAGTGTTGGAGCATATTACTGATAAAATTTACGAGTCGAATCAGCCAGTGGACATACTGCCAATCAGCACAGTTCGCGTAGCGTGTAATATAATGACGTATTCGTACAGTAACGACGGATAGGTCCATACTATATATGGACTTTTTCCTTCAGTGGATCCTGGTTATAAAATAGCGGAGATTCCCAGTAATCCAATATGCCTCCTTGTCCTTGCGTCAGACCACGTCGAGCTGAATATCGTAGATCAGAACGAGAAACTTGTCGATTTTCGCGGCGAGGAAATTATAGTATGTCTTCATCAGAAGCAAAATTATGGGTGTTAAGTATAAATACGTCTTCCCTAACTATTAGAAGGCCACTTTGCAACGGAAGCAGACTGTGAAAACGTACGAGAATTGCGAGCAGCTTAAATCCGTTGGACTGAAACTTCACAATAACGGTACTTGAAGTAACGACTCCAATTCAATATGACTAGTGTATCATTAGCCAGGAATATTATTATCACAATCTGTCGCCTCAGCAATGTGTAATAATAATGATGAGGTATGAAGTATCATTCAGCAACACTTCCAACAAGAGCTTCCTATGTTAAGAGGGGGGTATTTATACCTAACAAAGTCATGGCGCAATGAGTAACATCGCGCCTTACACATGATGCATTCGCCTTTCTGTTTCAGGAAATCAGGGACAAGCCTGATGAAGCTGAAATCAACCGCACCAGAAACGTGGGATCACATCTACACTCAAGACATACGTCTCTGCATCAACACCGGATCTGAATGCTCTACATAACGCAGGATGGTTCATAGACAGTACGATAGACAAATCCTTTAGTGTGTGCATTCCACTCAAAATGTTAACGGGCTTCTTTGAAGACAGCAATCGAATTTTGATGAACGCTGCCAGGAGCTGATTCTAGCTCGAAGAGCTACAGATAACAACTCGTACATTCTAGGGCAAGGAGAAGAAGAGCATAAGATTGCGCTGAATAAATTGATATGGTAAGTAATACACCTATCGTTATCAGGCGAAGAGCATCTGAAACTTTTGCGTGTTCTTAATTCAGGACTGCAACTGCCCTTAACTTTCCGTTCTTGGGAGTTATTTGAATACCTGATCTTCCCATGCATATCGTCAGGCATGGACTCTTTAAACGTTCCAGCCAGTTAGAAGTGCTTCGCTTTATTATTCGAGCACTGCGGAAGGCAGAAAAGGGAGTCCTGAAAAAGATTCAAGAATGTTTGACAACCGTAATCTAACCAATCTAAAATGCAAATTTTTCCCGTAAGATAATTTACAGCTCGACTGGAGCAGAAATATTTATGTACTATTGTATGACGTGTATGCAAGATTTTACACGTCATGTTATGAAACTGACAATGGTTTTGGATGCACGCTTAGCCCACAGAAATTTAAGGAATTGTCACACATAGTGGTGACAGATTGTTCAAAGCAACGCGAGGTGGGAAGGCTGGAACTGTGGACGTTCGTGTTGACTTTGAATCATCCAAAAACTTTCCTGCGAGCACCGCAGCGTATGCATTAATACTACACGACCATCTCATAAACTACTAAGAAATGTATAACACGTGGTATAAATGTAGATACATTACACAACATACAATAGATTACACAACGATGCCTAAAAGAGCAAATATAGATGCGAAGACACAAGGGTTTTACGACGAGTGTGAACGATTTGTGTTTAAAAGTGTGTCATTCCTTGCGTTCTCCGACGTCGGACAAATAATAACGAGATATTCAAGAATTGTTCCGTCACCCAAACTGTTTAGCTCAATGCAGTGTTCTAAAACTTGAAAATGGCGGCGTGGTTGACTCAGTTTTACTTCACGAACTGCTGGGACAATGAAGGGATGGTGTATGAACATATGGTATTGTCGCTCCGTGCGTACGATCATAGAGGTACACGTAGCACAGTTTACGTCAAAGGTCATGAGAAGATTTTCTGGTTTCAAGAAATTTTATGACTGTGCGTCAATCCAGAATCTGGAAACAGAAGGATGTTCTGCCCTCAAGCAGTTGAAGAAGTAGAGATACGAAGAACATGGGTCTATGAACGCTTTAGAAAACGTACAACTGTTATTAGCTGCCTTACTAATAAATAAACTGTTTCTTTAAAAAAATTGTGTTTACTTACTCACTTAGTATTTTCCACATCCTCACCTGCACGTTTTAGGTGAGTATTTAACTTACGCGTTCGGCTGTACTCCTCTTAAGAAGAAGAAGCGCGAGGAGCTCCTTGCCAACAGGTGCTTCGTTAAGAACGAGACGTCGTATCAGTAGCCTCTGGCAAGAAGCAGCAGGGCCAGACATACAGAGTGACCTTGGTGAGATTACACTGGAACGTTATTGCGGTACCGAATAAGCACCATGGACAGAGGCACTGGATTATAAGTACCGTGAATATGCACGTAGCAGTGTCCACTCAAGAATGTATGTGAACCACAGCTAACTCCTGCTCTCACGAAAAGTGCGTACGTAGTGGTACATGCAGACGTGAGCCTCTCTCTACTACGAAAAGTGTGGTGTCACCGCCAGACACCACACTTGCTATGTGGTAGCCTTTAAATCGGCCGCGGTCCGGTAGTATACGTCGGACCCGCGTGTCGCCACTATCAGTGATTGCAGACCGAGCGCCGCCACACGGCAGGTCTAGAGAGACTTCCTAGCACTCGCCCCAGTTGTACAGCCGACTTTGCTAGCGACGGTTCACTGACTTCTACGCTCTCATTTGCCGAGACGATAGTTAGCATAGCCTTCAGCTACGTTATTTGCTACGACCTAGCAAGGCGCCAGTGTCTGTATTATTGATATTGTGAATCATGTACCATAAAGAGGGACGTTCGTCATTAATGGATTAAAGTTAAGTATTCCACCAGCTACGTCCGTTTTTCTCAATTCTAATTCCCTTGTCATGTTCCAGACCTCACGCCAGCCTGCGTGAGCTGAGACGCGTGCATTTCGGCCTCCTTTAGAAAAACACGGTTGGCTCTCCTGCCAACCACAACATTTGGCGACGAGGCACAATCGCGTTCGTATCGATATTGCCCTGATTTACTTGTGTAATGGCTTCTCCACAATCTCCAGATGTACTGTCCGAATTTTATCGCTTACGGAATCAGCAGACACAGGCCTTACTGGATGCTCTTGGACAGCTCATCCAGGGTCAACGTGCGATGCAAAACGATGCGGCAGCAGCCGCTTCACCGCTAACGCAGCCACAACACGCTGTTGCACCAACTTTTCGACCTTTTGATGCTGCACTGGAAAGCTGGACGGAGTGGTCACGCCAATTTGGATTCCATCTCGCCGCCTACAGAATTCAAGGTAACGAGCGGCAGCCTTTCCTCCTTTCATCCGTGGGTGTGACCAAGTATCGTGAGATAGTCAAATTATTTCCCCGACGCGACGTAGCAACTCTGTCCTACGAATAAATTTTGTCTGCATTAGATGCATATTTCAAAGAATCAGTCAATGTAGTTGCCAAACGGTATACCTTCTTTCGTACAAAACGTACGGCAGGTCAGACTAATCGGGAGTGGCTTGCAACCTTGCAAGACCTTAGTAGGGATTGTGCTTTTGAGTGTCAATGTGGACTCCCTTATTCAGATACTATGGTACGTGACGCAATTGCACAGAACGTTTCTGATGTTCGTATAAGGGAACAGATTTTGAAACTAGCAAATCCCTCCCTTCAACAAGTGATGGACATATTGGATCGGCAGGACACACTTGACTTTGCTCAGGAATCATTTGAAACTTCGCCCGCAGTGTGTATGCTTAACCGGCCTGCCGGGCGAGCTGCACGGAGCAGTGAACAGCCCTCGCGCCCCGCCGCGCCGCTGCCGCCAGGCTCTCAACCACGTGTCCCGCGCAGGCAAGCTAATGCAGTGATCAAATCATGCCCGCGGTGTGCTACTAAACATTCGCGTGAGAATTGCCCGTCACGACAAGTTATTTGCTTTTATTGTAATAAAAAAGAACATGTTCAGAGTGTTCGCCAGAAAAAGCTCAGATCGGAAGCTCAAAACCGTTCCAGGCCCTTTGCTTCGAGCCGGAATCGGAATCGATCCATGGATACTCTGGCTCGCGAAACTTCGCGCATGGAAATTCATGTAGTTCATTCCACTCCGTCCAGTGCCACTCTCTCTAACAGTGAATGTGTTCGTCCCAAAAATAGTGTGCGTCAACATCGCTGGAGCTACCGTCAAGTCGCAAGTGAATATGTACCAGCGTCAGTTAACGCTGCACGAGACAGTCGCTCTAGTCGTCAGCAGGACAATAAACTTTTTGTGGGCTTGGACATTAACGGCAAAGTGATACCATTCCAGCTCGATACCGGAGCTGCAGTTTCACTGATCAATCAAGACACTTACAAACTGCTCGGCACACCTCCGTTGCGTGCCGCAAATGTTACGTTAAGAAGCCATTCAGGTCCACGGATCCCTAAGTTAGGACAGTGCAGCACTCTTGCAACATACAAAGGACAAACAAAACTTGTGTCTTTTACGTCCTTCGTTCTTCTTCTGCAGTGAACTTGTTTGGTTTCGATTTATTTCAGTTGTTTAACTTGTCTATAGTCAATCAGGTCCTATCAGTGAACCAGACGGTGCCTTCAGACAGTGTTTCTCGTCTATGTGAAGAATTTGCAGACATTTTTGCACCGGGCCTCGGTTGCGCTAAGAACTATAAAGCACGTTTGGAACTGAAAGTAAACGCGCAAACGAAATTTTTTAGAGCGCGCAATGTTCCCCACGCATTGCGTGATGAGGTCGCAAAAACATTACACGATTTGGAATCACAAGGTGTGATTAAACGTGTGCAGGCTTCTCTCTGGGCATCACCCTTAGTAATTTTGCCACAACCTTCATGAAAATTGAGACTTTGTGTGGACTTCAAGGCAACAGTGAATCCACAACTAGTGATTGCAACTTTTCCTTTACCCCGCCCGGAAGATCTTTTTGACAGACTGTGCACGGGTAAATATTTTTCAAAGTTGGACCTCGCAGATGCGTCCTTGCAAATACCGGTGGACGAAGAATCCCAGCGCGTTTTAGTGGTTAACACTCATCTTAGTTTGTATCGATTCAAACGAGTGCCATTCAGGTGTGCATCCGCCCCTCCATTGTTTCAGCAATACCTACAAACTGTTTGTGCGTCGGTCCCTACTGCAGCAAATTATCTGGACGATATTGTGGCCTCCGGAAAAACGGAAGAAGAACATTTGGCCAATCTCAGAACATTATTTCAGGTCTTGCGACAAAATGGTCTTCGCTTGCGGAAGGACAAATGTGTGTTTTTTGCTCGGGACTTACCATACCTGGGACATGTAATCAATGCCCAAGGCATACATCCCAGTCCCACGCCTCTTCGTGCCATACAAGACTTGCCGCCGCCTCAGAATTTGAAGCAGCTACAGAATGTGCTGGGAAAAATCAACTATTATAATAAATATGTGCAGCATACCTCTTCCATTTCAGCTCCGCTTTGTCGCTTACGCCGTAAAGGTGTTCCGTTCGTCCGGACGACGGAATGCGACCGCGCCTTTCGCCAGTTGAAATCGGCGTTGCTTTCCAATACTTGCCTTACGCCATTCGATCCCCAGAAGCCCCTCTTCTTGATGGTGGATGCATCGGATTTCGGGATCGTTGCTGTGCTTGCGCACACAGATGGATCGCACGATCGCCCTATTGCCTTTGCGTCCAAATTGCTCTCGTCTGCGCAAAGAAATTATTCACAGATCGAGAAAGAAGCATTGGCTCTCGTATTTGGTGTTACAAAGTTTCATGATTTCTTGTATGGTCGTCACTTTATGATAATCATAGACCATAATCCGTTGACATCGCTTTTTCATCCGACCAAGCCTGTACCTCCACGTACAGCGCAGAAATTCATTCGCTGGTCTATTTTCCTCTCGCAGTACCGCTACGATATTTTGTATCGGTCCACTGCTAAGCACGGAAACGCCGATGCGTTGTCCCGCTTGCCTGTTACTGAGGATAGGGCATTCGATTCCTCCGAAATTGCTTGCATGTTCATTGATGCGGAAACCGATGACGTGGTCGAATCGTTTCCGATTGCTTTTCGTCGTGTAGCTACAGCCACAGCTGCCGACCCTGTCCTTGCTACCGTTCTGCGTTTTGTTGCTACGCAATGGCCCTTGTCAAAGTCACGGATCGGGGAACCGTTGGTTCGCCGATTTTTTGCTCACTAGGAGAGACTTTTTGTACGACGTGGTGTTTTGCTGTTGCGTTCTGATAATGATCAGTCCAGGGTCGTGGTACCACGTTCGTTACAGTCCTCTGTCTTACAGCTTCTCCACTAAGGACATTGGGGTATAGTGAGAACGAAACAACTTGCTCGTCAGCACTGTACTTGGTTCGGAATCGATGCCGCAATTAAGAATATGTGCTTCTTGCATGGTGTGTGCCGAACGACAATCAGCACCACCGCGGAAATTCTTTCCATGGCCAAAAGCCACTTCCCCGTGGCAACGCTTACACATCGATTTTGCTGGTCCATTCTGGAATGCTCGATGGTTGGTTGTGGTAGATTCATTCAGTAATTTTCCTTTTGTTGTCCGGATGTCTTCCACGACGTCATCTGCCACCATCCAAGCGTTATCTGTTATCTTTTGCATTGAAGGTCTTCCTCAGACTATTGTTTCCGACAATGGCCCACAATTCGTGTCAGCAGAATTTGTCATTCTGCAGGGCCAATGGTATTCAACATCTGACGTCCGCGCCGTTTTCGCCACGATTGGTCAGGACTTTCAAGTCCCAGATGTTGAAGTTGAAAGAGTCGCATTCTCGGGAGGACGCGTTATTGCTCTTTTTGTCCTCGTATCGCTCTCAGCCTCGAGATGGTCGCTCGCCAGCTGAGTTGCTCCACAGTCGTCATCATCGAACCTTGATGTCTTTACTACATCCGCCGCATCAGGTTCCTGTGCAGCGGCAGACACCTGCTTTTGCTCCAGGCGACGTTGTCTACTATCGCCACAATCGAGGTTCACGGCGTTGGCTCGAGGGCCGCATTCTTCGCTGCCTCGGACACGCTATGTATCTGGTTTTGGGGGCCTCTGGTGAGGTGCGTCGGCATCTCAATCAGCTGCGCCTCTGTCATCGCACGGGATCTGCCGCTCGCCGTCTGCTTTCAGCGACGGTGCCGTCCGGTCAGCGCCCCGGGGACCCATCTACTGGCTCGCCTCAGCCCCAGGTGTTACCGACGCTGCCTTCCATTTTGCCCCATGGCGACGCGCCGCCGCCGCCGCCTCTTCTCCAGCCGGCGACGCCCGCAGTCGGCGCGTCGCTGCAACCGCCGGGCGCCTCCCTGGGTCACGCGCCGCCGATCGTTTCCAGTGACCAGTTGTCCTCCGACATGGAACTCTTGCCCGCTCCGGACCATGTGTCGTCTTCGCCCGTCGAGTGCCCCGGCCCGATGGAGGTCGACACTTCGGCCCCTCCTGTCTCTCTACGGGCGCATACACCGCATGTTGGCGTGCACCCTGGAGCAGGTTTTCAGGCGTTTCCTAGCTCCCCGCGGTCCGAATAGCAGGGTGCGGGTGGCACAGCCTCACCTGTTGTTAGGCTCCCCACCTCGTCGCATACGTCAACATGCGGTCCTCCCCAAGGCGGGCGGAAGCCTTATGCCACAACCGTACGCCGATTTGCGGGGGAGGAATGTGGTGTCACCGCCAGACACCACACTTGCTAGGTGGTAGCCTTTAAATCGGCCGCGGTCCGGTAGTATACGTTGGACCCGCGTGTCGCCACAATCAGTGATTGCAGACCGAGCGCCGCCACACGGCAGGTCTAGAGAGACTTCCTAGCACTCGCCCCAGTTGTACAGCCGACTTTGCTAGCGACGGTTCACTGACTTCTACGCTCTCATTTGCCGAGACGATAGTTAGCATAGCCTTCAGCTACGTTATTTGCTACGACCTAGCAAGGCGTCAGCATCCGTACTATTGATATTGTGAAGCATGTACCATAAAGAGCGACGTTCTTCATTAATGGATTAAAGTTAAGTATTCCACCAGCTACGCCCGTTTTTCTCAATTCTAATTCCCTTGTCATCTTCAAGACCTCACGCCAGCCTGCGTGAGCTGAGACGCGTGCATTTCGGCCTCCTTTAGAAAAACTCGGTTGGCTCTCCTGCCAACCACAACAAAAAGCACGAACGTCAGTGCTGTGTACGCAGACCTGTGCATCTCTCTGTACTTGTGTACCTAACCCAAGAAAACACGCAACCTGCATATCAATCAACGCTGAATAGCTCCTTCTCATTTCAGTCTGATCAGCCATGAATCTCTTTGCACAATCTGATGACGAAAGTGCTGACAAATGTGCTACTATGTCAGACGATGGCAGCTTGGTTCCAAGTGTAACACGTCATTTCGGATGAAGAGGCTATGGAATTACTCATTCTACATCTACATCTTCATAGATACTCCGCAAGCCACCGTACGGTGCGTGCCGGAGGGTACCCTGTACCATTACTTGTCATTGCCTTTCCTGTTCCACTCGCAAACAGAGCGAGAAAAAAACGACTGTCTATATGCCTCCCTATGAGCCCTCGTCTCATATGTTCATGGCCCTTACCTGCAATGTATGTTGTCGGCAGTAGAATCGTCAGCAGTCAGCTTCAAATGTCGGTTCTCCAAATTTGCTCTATAGCGCTTCTCGAAGAGAACGTCGCCTTCCATCCAAGGATTCTCATTTAAATTCCCGAAGCATCTCCGTAACACTTACGTGTTGTTCGAACCTAGCGGAACAAATTTAGCAGCTCGCCTCTGAATTTCTTCGATATCATTAATGATTTACGTAAAGGCATATATATATATATATATATATATATATATATATATATATATATATAATAAACCATGAGTTAATTAGCCATATTTGTGATATTATTAGTATTAAAAAATGGCTCTGAGCACTATGGGACTTAACTTGTGAGATCATCAGTCCCCTAGAACTTAGAAATACTTAAACCTAAGTAACCTAAGGACATCATACACATCCATGCCCGAAGCAGGACTCGAACCTGCGACCGTATCGGTCGCGCGGTCTCAGACTGTAGCGCCTAGAACCGCTCGGCCACCTCGGACGGCTATTATTAGTATTATTTGATCATTTCATGATTAAAGTTATTGCAGGGTGGAAGCAAATTAGAGCAACTTTAAACAATTTTGTTGTTGTTTTGCACATAATCAAGTTAGCTTTACAGAAAGATCCAAATAATGGTCTTTTATAGTCTTTGTGTGCTGGCGTAAGCTGGCGCCAGCACATCATCCGGCAAATAGGTTGCAAAAAAATCGACGGATGCCAAACAGACTCGCAGGAAACGCCGTCAACGCCCTCTCGGAAGCAAAGTATTTAGGATCGCCGTCGAGGACTAGAGGGCTAGTCTGTCGCAGCCTGTCGCACAGAGCAGTTCCAGTGTCATCAGTCGCAGGCAGCGTGAATTGCAGTAGCCGTTAGCTCCGCCGCTAGCTCAGACAGGCAGCACCTATAATAGTGGACATAGAGGACATTGTACTTCGCCAGCAGTGAGGCTAATGTGGACTACACAGAAGAGCCGGTAACACAACGAATATTGTGAGATAAGTAACTTTCCATTCTTATGAATAAAGAACATAGTTTGGGTTATAGATAGAGGATACCGGCCACCAGACAACATCCTCTCCTCGATTCCCATTGTACAGCTCTACAGAGACAACGACACGACATAAAACTTTGAATTCAGCCTGAATTGTAGTCAAGCCTATAGGTAGGTGCAATTACATATATGGGCATTTATTCAGTAAATTCATCCTTCACTGATTTTATGGATTTTATAGTGGACAGGCACTTACCCATTGTTCCAATTGATCAATATTTACAGTGTTATTGCGCAAATACTCAACGAATTCACAGTACCTTCCTCTCACAAATTGCAACAGACGACACAGTCTATCAATGGAAATTGATAATGTGCAGTACAGGTCTTTGAGTTTAACTAGACGTGGACGTTTCAGAGATATTTTCGTGTCCAATGAGATTAATTACAAGCATTGCCTCACCATATGTATCTACTGTAGACATTTTACACCCAGAGTGTGAACAGGGGTGTCAGACGCGTCATGCTCGTGTGTCATCTTCCTTTAGCACTGCTATTGTACATTTTATACTTCTATAAGTACTTCAGAGTCATTGCCAGGTTCCAAGCCTACATTTACACATTTAGAATCACTGACAATAACATTGTATGTGTTAGCAAAAAACGATTCTCTTGTGGGACTTGTTTGCTGTGGTTGTGCTATGGCATAGTCAGATGACACCAGGTTGAAGGTTGGGAGACTTCTGTGGGCTTCAACTGAGTGAGCTCATTCGGCATTGGATCACACACTCGTTGTGATTGCTATGCTCAAGCAACAGCATAGTCTAACAATGCTGAGCATTGTATGGGCTGCAGCTGTTGCTGTGCATCTGCAACAATTATAGCAGAAAAACTAAGTATAATGAAGTATTCACATTTAATAATAATAATAATAATTAAAGATCCCAACACCACAAAAGATAAATGCAGACTTTGCAAACATCAAACAGAAACTGTAGATCACATAACAAGCGGATGTACAATACTAGCAAATACAGAATACCCCAGAAGACATGACATTGTAGCAAAAATAATACATCAACAACTTGCCATACAACGTAAACTAATAAAACAACGTGTTCCCACATACAAGTATGCACCACAAAATGTACTGGAGAATGATGAATACAAATTATACTGGAACAGAACCATTATAACAGATAAAACAGCACCACATAACAAACCTGACACCACACTCACCAATAAAAAGAAGAAATCAACACAACTAATCGAAATATCTATACCCAATACAACAAATATACAGAAGAAAACAGGAGCAAAAATTGAAAAATACGTCCAACTGTCTAAGGAAGTCAAGGAGATGTGGCATCAGGATAAAGTTGACATTATACCAATTATACTATCAACTACAGGAGTCATACCACACAATATCCACCAGTACATCAACGCAATACAGCTACATCCAAACTTATATATACAACTACAGAAATCTGTAATTATTGATACATGTTGAATTACCCGAAAGTTCCTAAATGCGATGTAACATATATCGTACAGTTACAAGGAAGTCACGCTTGATCAAGGTCCGTGTCACTTTACATTTTTAACCCCACCAAAGGTCTGAGAAAGGAAAGAAGATAATAATAGTAATAATAATGCTAATAACGAGAGATGAACTGTTATAACACATACCCAATATTCTTCTTCTTCATCTCATCTTATTGCAGCTCCTGGTGGTGCATCATGCTCAACGGCAAATGCTGGTGTGCATGTAGTCACATTATTATACAAACAAAAATGTTCAAGAGGTAGAGGTCTGAGTTTGCATGCAATTATCTGCAAAGTGCTCAGGGTGGGGGGTACTTCATGCTACGTTTGCAGAAGTGCGGCAGGAGTAGGAAGGCCCTCCCCTCCTTACCCATGGCATGTGGGTGGTTGTTGTGATTCCTGGATTGACCTTGGAGATAAGGAAGTGGTGATGCTTACGTCAGCAGAGTATGACATGTGCAGTTATCTCAGCTGTAATATGACACCACTGGTAAGGAACTGCTGATGTTGATGTCAGTACGTCTCTGCCCAGAATGTCCACTGCCATCCTACTCAGACAACGATGATTTCTCTGGACTTCATATTGCGCAATAAGAATTGCAAGAATTCCTATCAAATATTCCGGAACGAACGTATAAATTACGATTTTTGTCATTGTGCACGACATAAACATGCTTATTTCTACTGTAACATCCAAAGGAATCTTCGCTTCCCATCCTAGATTTTCAGAGATAATGAATAAATCTGCGTTCTACTACAAGGTTACCTATAATAAAGAGCATGACCCGAAAACAGTCAACTACAAATGTAGAAAATTACGAAAAAGGACACCACCTAACGCACTCTGCAACACAGAAATGACTTACATTGACTATCTTCATATATAACACATTTCTTGGAAGAATAGTACAAAAATCGACTTCATAACGACAAATAATATTAAAACACCAGTACAAGGTAAGCCACCGGAGAATAGCAAGCGCGAACGCTCGAGAGTGTGAGTTTTCAACTGACCTGTCCTCATGCTGTTTACTATATAAATCACTATGACGCTATTAAACATTGGAGACAGTTGGGCGATGCACTGCTCTGTTTAGAATATTGGCTCGATATCGTCATGTAGTCGAGCCACACAAAGTCTGCTTTCATGCCCAACAGCTAAAATCGCTGCAAAGATAGTATTGTCCTGTAATTATTAAGTAAAATTTTTGCTAACATCGGTAAGTAATGCGAAATTAAATAAATGAAATTTACCATTAAAGAAAATACTAATAAAATGGTAAAAAGGGTTATAGTCGCCCGAAGAATTGATGCAACCAACACCAAAACGTTTCTATTGTAATGAACTGATTTATTCGATTAGTAACGTATCAGAGTTCGCTTAATCATGAGCGTATTACTGTAGTCTGTTCAATATTACAGCTAACAGATGTATTATACTATGTTGTGTCTCAGAAATACTTCTTATTCAGTAATAAATGATGAAGACCAAAAGAAGAGGCTACATGAGAAATAGCCTTACTAGGATCTTAGCCGAGATTTTGATCAACAGCTTAGAAGAAAACTTCCTCCAGACAGAAGTGAATTGATGAACTGGCGATTCTCTTACAAAATATATGCAGATGAGTTCATTATTAAATTCCACAATAGTCAAAGTTCAACATTCGAAACGTTAAAGTTCCAGCTGGGTTAAGATTCTAAGAACCATTTCACTCAAAATTTTTCTAAGTACAAACAGATGTTAGAGCAACCGCGTGGCCTCTTACTGCCCAAAACCTGTCACTTTACAAGTTCTAAAACAACGCTGTCAGATCCTCAACGTTCACGTTACCTCCGTGACCGATCCGCACAGCATGACCACCTGACACAGTTCTCTCTCTCTCTCACTTTTTTTTTTTTTTTTTTTTTTTTGTTCATACGGATGGAGTGTGTGGTTGACAGAGATCGGGCGCTTATCAACCATTGCTTTGGTTTATGCTGATTTGGCTCCATTTATTTCTTGATTGCGGAGGGGAGAATTCAATATCTTTATTATTCTTATTTTCTTAATTTTGTTCTCAGATCCAATTTTATTTTGTTCTAATTCTGAATTTGTGCTGAGGGTTGTGAGTACTAATTCAAGCATTTGCTTACAGACTAGGGAAACTCTAAAACCTAACTTAGGTTTATGTTGATAGTTGATAGACTCACAGTTCTTTTCTATTTTCTTTTCTTTCTTGTAATAAGCAGCTGCTACCATAGTTTAGTTCAATCTGCAGCTCATTTTCATTGTTTAATTATACTGACTTTCTTATTGCTATTGCAATAAGTGACTGATGTTGTTGGCTACTCCAGTTTGTAGTTGTATTTCGTTGTCATTTTCTTCTGTTGACGTTACGCATTGTGCTATAGTGTGTGGGAGGTAGATATTATAGAATCTTGGAAGTTGATGGTCATCACGTTATCTTTGAGAAGTTCTGACGTTGAGTTGTTCCCGCATAGTCTGTTTAGTCCAATATTGCTTGTGAGTTCGGCGGACCTGCGTTGTAGTGGTTTGATATTTGCTATTTCATATATGACGCTGTTTGACGTGATTATATCGAATCTAGTGGCAGCTATCAACGTTTTTCTTTCAGACTTGAGCATTCTGCTCGTTTGATTTTGGTTGGACATCGAGGTAGGCGTAGCGCATTTGAGTATCGGTCTTGTGAAGCCTGTAAACGGTTATACTAGAGTGTTATTTGGAGTTACCTTTATGCGTTCTTTAATTAGTTTAAGAAGTTCTTGTCTTCTGGCTTTAATAATGATGTCGTCCATGTGAGGGTTCCATGAAAGTCTCCTACTCATAATCAGTCCTATGTATTTAGCAATCGTCTTAGCAGATATGTCTTGTCCCCACAGACTTAGTTTTACTTCTTCTGCTGGTGGTGAAGTTTTTGTACATGAAGATGATGAAGATGACAAGTTGGTTTTTTTGGGCGTTTAGCTTGATGAGCCACCTGCTGAGTCTTTTTCATGTTTATTAACAACATGCATGTTCATGAATTGTACGAATTATTGCTGTCTTTCAATGACACCAGTAGACGGTGTCATCGGCGTACAGTAGTAGACCTTCTTTTCATTGGGAGTGGTGACGTATGTCGGCAGTGTCTATGTTGCATAATAACGGTGGCAATATGGCTCCTGTGGCACCTCAGCTCCGGGAGTGAACATACTAGAACATTTACCGTCCTCTGAGACTATTGCGTGTCTGTTGTCTAGAATGGACCTTAGTAGTAGCAAAGTTTTGAATAGGGGCGCCGAAAGTGATAAGTCTGCGTGCAAAGTCCGTGGATCCAAACTCTGGCGAAGACTGTTTCTGCGTCTAGATAGAGGGCTGAAGCTCAGTCTCTGATGTCTATTGCTTTTGTTACGTTGCTGTATATTGTCAACATTGAGTAGATGGATGAATGTTGTTTTCGAAAGCCAGCTTGAATCTTAGGGATTACTTTTGGTGGTGGTGCTGGTGGTGGTTAGTGTTTAACGTCCCGTCGACTACGAGGTCATTAGAGACGAAGCGCAAGCTCGGGGTAGGGAAGGATTGGGAAGGAAATCGGCCGTGCCCTTTCAAGGGAACCATTACGGCATTTGCCTGAAACGATTTAGGGAAATTACGGAAAACCTAAATAAGGATGGCCGGAGACGGGATTGAACCGTCGTCCTCCCGAATGCGAGTCGAGTGTGCTAACCACTGCGCCACCTCGCTAGGTTACTTTTGGTCTTCTGAAAACTGTTGTATGTGTCTGTTGAGGATAGCCTCGAAACATTGGTCTGTTACCAGAAGAAGTGTGACGGTTCGATACAAAGTTCGATTGTTTAGAGACTTTCTGGTTTTGTTAGCATTATGACCGTAGCAGTTTTCCAATGGTGTTTGTTTCATTTGCATTGCACCATTGAAGAGGCTGTGGAGCGCTACCGTTTGATCCACTTATAAGCCCTTGGCGTCCGTGCCAAAATTCACAACAAACACAAAATACAGGAATTTTTAGTGACAGAACCTTCATCCAAGTACTGGAGCTCAAGCCAACGCTCACCTCACCTCTTCCACATCCTGGTAAAACCCACCTCCGGTCCCTTAACTTGCTCGTGACGGTTGTGGTAACCCTCAGATCACAAGACGTCATGCAAAAGCGCCGCCATTTTGACGTCATACGCTGTACCGAAGACTGAAAGGGTTTTCTATCCACTTTCGTGATCGGTTCACAGCACGTAAGGCGATCGTGGTCTTCAAACAAAAACATTCGCCTCAAGTAGAGGGATGTGAACGTTACCCTTTTACTTTACTGCAGGGTACGTAAACTTCGAAGTTACATTGTTTATAAATCATGTTCGGCATTCATGGGTACTGGGCTGTGTATAAGGAAGAGGTTAGAGTATTTAGAAGAATTAATTCTGAAACTTACTAAACAGTTTACTAACTACACTCCTGGAAATTGAAATAAGAACACCGTGAATTCATTGTCCCAGGAAGGGGAAACTATATTGACACATTCCTGGGGTCGGCCCGAGTACAGTGTATATCCACCTTTCACAGCAATGCAGGCTGCTATTCTCCCATGGAGATGATCGTAGAGATGCTGGACGTAGTCCTGTGGAACGGCTTGCCATGCCATTTCCACCTAGCACCTCAGTTGGACTATCGTTCGTGCTGGACGTGCAGACCGCGTGAGACGACGCTTCATCCAGTACCAAACATACTCAATGTGGGACAGATCCGGAGATCTTGCTGGCCAGGATAGTTGACTTACACGTTCTAGAGCACGTTGGGTGGCACGGGATACATGCGGACGTGCATTGTCCTGTTGGAACAGCAAGTTCCCTTGCCGGTCTAGGAATGGTAGAACGATATGTTCGATGACGGTTTGGATGTACCGTGCACTATTCAGTGTCCCCTCGACGATCACCAGAGGTGTACGGCCAAACACGCATACGACCATCATTGGCACCAAGGCAGAAGCGACTGTCATCGCTGAAGACGACACGTCTCCATTCGTCCCTCCATTCACGCCTGTCGCGACACCACTGGAGGCGGGCTGCACGATGTTGGGGCGTGAGCGGAACACGGCCTAACGGTGTTCGGGACAGTAGCGTAGCTTCATGGAGACGGTTGCGAATGGTCCTCGCCGATGCCCCAGGAGCAACAGTGTCCCTAATTTACTGGGAAGTGGCGGTGCGGTCCCCTACGGCACTGCGTAGGATCCTACGGTCTTGGCGTGCATCCGTGCGTCGCTGCGGTCCGGTCCCAGGTCGACGGGCACGTGCACCTTCCGCCGACCACTGGCGACAACATCGATGTACTGTGGAGACCTCACGCCCCACGTGTTGAGCAATTCGGCGGTACGTCCACCCGGCCTCCCGCATGCCCACTATACGCCCTCGCTCAAAGTCCGTCAACTGCACATACGGTTCACGTCCACGCTGTCGCGGCATGCTACCAGTGTTAAAGACTGTGATGGAGCTCCGTATGCCACGGCAAACTGGCTGACACTGACGGCGGCGGTGCACAAATGCTGCGCAGCTAGCGCCATTCGACGGCCAACACCGCGGTTCCTGGTGTGTCCGCTGTGCCGTGCGTGTGATCATTGCTTGTACAGCCCTCTCGCAGTGTCCGGAGCAAGTATGGTGGGTCTGACACACCGGTGTCAATGTGTTCTTTTTTTCATTTCCAGGAGTGTATTTTTCATAATATTTCTTCATCAATCCCCAAAGTGAGACCACTTGTTGATTTACATTCAAAAACACGCTGAAGTCAATCAGCAGTGAACCCAATAGCGTATACATTTTACAGCGTTCATTAAGGTGTCTTAAATACATAAGCTAATTTTCAGAAACTCTAAAAACAAATTTCAGGAGTTGGGCGTTAATTGAAAAGGGTGGATAGCCATTGTGGCAGATGGATTAAAGCAACAGCTCATTTCTCTCATGTCCTGTGAATAAATGCTGTTTTAAAACATCATGACATTGAGGATCTTTCGAAAACGCGTCGGTATTGGCAAAATTTGTTTTAGTAAAACGACAAATAACGTCGTGTAGGTAATTAAAGAGGTACTTTAGTTGTAGAATTCTTTTTTGGAGAAGAAATGTCCTAAAAGAACTAGTTCGTAAATTTTCTTTCATACGTCATAGGTCACTGAGGCTGAGCTACCTTTTAATTCTTTTGCAAGTAAATCAGTCCTGTTTAACCAAATGATTAACGTGTTTTGAATATTTACTCGCTTTTTCATCTTAATTTGTGAATTATTGACAGTAACAACTCACTCCTGCGAAACAGAGAGAGAGAGAGAGAGAGAGAGAGAGAGAGAGAGAGAGAGAGAGAGAGAGAGAGAAAGCGACAGATATACTTCGATATATCATACTTTGTGCTGCACCGTAGATATCATGAAGGCTTTAAGCAACGATTGGTTATTCTTCGACGTTTAATTATAACAAATCGTACCAAGAACGATGTATTTTTATAAGTCTTCAGCTTCTCGTTGCCTTGAAACAGCACACATTATAACAAACAAGTTATGACACGAAATATTCAACTACGAAGTACAAAGTATTTCCCAAGCACCCCGCATCGAACACTAAGCAAAGTCTACAGCATTTCCAATGGTCTTCGATAAATGCGTGTGGCGCCAAAATGACATAAACCTGTGCTTGAAGTATTGTGAACTGACAAGGCGACCGAGCCTATTCGTCATCACCCATTTTTTCCAGACTTACGGTATATGCAGGAGTCGTGGGGTCCGAGTCCTTTAGTGGAATCATTTTTATTTTTAGCTTTTAAGCTACGTATACTGCAAATAAACCTAAATAATGATTAATACATTGAATTTATTAATATTTCCATAAAACACATGAAAAGCAAAAGCTAAGGAAAATTTGGGGTTTAAATAAGATTCGATGAAGGGATTTTAATGCGTACACCAGAACTTCTTGCAAAAAATTAGATAGTTTTATTGTTTTACAATTTATAATTTACAGGTACTGGAATGATATTCGTTGTATAAACAGAGGAGAAATGATTTTCTCGACATCTCGCATACTTTATACACCCAGCGCTGTTGTAATTACACGGTTGCCCTGTGTGCTTTTTCTCCAGTTACCACTGTAAGACGTGTATATTTCTATTGTCTATTGTCAACCCACATTTTATGAAAGATGTTTATATTTTATTAATAGGATTATGTAGGAATAATTAATATTTTTCATGTTGGAAATAATTGTGGTAGCAGGAAATGTCTGCACCAAAGTATTGTTGACAAGAGAGACCGCAGATTAATATAATTTTAAAAGGGCGGGAGAGACCGCGTATGGATACATTTTAAGAAAAGAGCGGGGAAGACCGCGCATTGATACATTTTGTAATGTTAGCAGGGATTGTCTGCACCAGAAAGCATTGTTGGCAGGAGAGACCGCACTTTAGCGTTCGTAGGAAGTCAGTAGTAAGCGAGATGTGAAGCGAGTTGGTAACAGGTCTGAAGCAAGAGGTTGAGAGGAGCGGTGTGCCTGCCAGCCACTAGCTATGATTTACAATAGATTATAAACGGATGTATAGAGTCACCAGCTAACTATTATCATAAGAGGAACTAATATTATTGAAATATTTTTTGAGAAACTCAAGACTACTGAAGGTATGTCTGCGCAATGCTAGTTGCAAGATTACTGTAAAAAGTAAGTCTCATTTGAACGTTTGTAACATCATTTCATTCAGAATGTAATTAATTTTTGCCATAAATATTGCATTACTGATTATAATACATCCCAAAAACCATCAACGTAAAACTTTGCAAAATTTTATTGTTGTGAAGAAAAAGTTTAACTATGAATTACGTAACGTCAGTCAAATTAATTGAAGAATAACGTCAGCTTTGCTAATAAATACAGCCACTTATTATGACAGCCCACCTGCACCTAATAAAGTATAGTAAAACAGAGTAATTATATTCATGTCAGTTCTATGTAGCAGTCAGATGGCAATCCAGTAACAGTAAAAAAGGCAAGGAACAGTTTTGGTTTATTGCAGATAACGACTGAGGGCCACGACGAAAACACATTCTATGTTTCTTCGAAATAATCAGAAAATCACTTTTAATAAGCAGCAATTAAATTTGTATATGAAGATTGAGAAAGAGATAGAAATCCTAAAGAAAGGTTTCATAGGTTATTGTAAAAGGGAAGGTTGCGTAACAAAAGAGAGATAGAGGAGACGGGAAGGTTTCACCACTACTCTGTCCACTTGTGTTCATGGAAAAAAGACGTGGACTACAGAAAACTCAGAGCTACCGCTTCCACTAAGTTATGATTTATGAACGCACTTCTGTTTCCTATGTTGTCAATAAACTACTGAATGCTGTAACGTTACACAGTCACTATAAATGACGTCATGTTGATTCAGCTTTGCCTGGCAGAGAAATATCTGCTCCGGTTTTACAGTTATTATCTGCCCTCTTGATGAAGCTGACAGGTCAGGAATTCCTGGTAGCTGCAGAATTATTAGAAGCGCCAGGAACTCGGTCTGTGGCCCGCGCATCCGGACGTCTCCCGCTGCAGCACAAAGCTGGCATTCGAAGCTCTCAGAGGGGCTGCTGTGTGTTAGCCACCCTCTGCACACTGCACAGCAACAGAGGGCCTCACCGCTGTTTGTCAGCGTTTCGCAAGTGAATTATCAGAGGCAAATCCGCTAGCCGTGAAATATATTTTTATTTTTGATTCACATAAACGTTAAAAATCAGAATTAGTCCATGAGACTACAGCTGAGAAGAATATTTATAGAGATGCCTCGTGCATCCCTCGTTATGACATAAATACAGACGGTACCGGTCACGCGCTATTTCCACTCACGGCACGATTTATCACCGGTCATGTCCTGAAAGGGCGATAAACGGTCGTTGAGGGAATTGCAGCGCTCATTTTCGTAGAAAGTTCGGTAGTATTACGACCGAAGGCAATTTGGCGTTTTAGAGGATTGCATCTCTGTCTCTGGGCTAGTTTCTTTTTGTCAGTAGTTTTGCTTCGTTACCTGACCTGTGTAATATCTCTTTATATTCTACTAATTATCCCGGCACAATTCTATAAGTGAATTACGTTTCCTACTTGACCATCTATATAGTCGCAAAATCGATGCGCAAAGTAGTACAGTACTATTACTATTCCATGACCGCATAATTACTCTTTGTAATATTCTCTCTGGTGTGTTGAGAGGACTTCTAGGATCTTCTCCTTGCCGAATAGCCGCATTGAATAATTTTAATTTTGCTATCGAGATTACAGGACGAAAGAGATTGAAAATACACTCCTGGAAATTGAAATAAGAACACCGTGAATTCATTGTCCCAGGAAGGGGAAACTTTATTGACACATTCCTGGGGTCAGATACATCACATGATCACACTGACAGAACCACAGGCACATAGACACAGGCAACAGAGCATGCACAATGTCGGCACTAGTACAGTGTATATCCACCTTCCGCAGCAATGCAGGCTGCTATTCTCCCATGGAGACGATCGTAGAGATGCTGGATGTAGTCCTGTGGAACGGCTTGCCATGCCATTTCCACCTGGCGCCTCAGTTGGACCAACGTTCGTGCTGGACGTGCAGACCTCGTGAGACGACGCTTCATCCAGTCCCAAATATGCTCAATGGGGGACAGATCCGGAGATCTTGCTGGCCAGGGTAGTTGACTTACACCTTCTAGAGCAGGTTGGATGGCACGGGATACATGCGGACGTGCATTATCCTGTTGGAACAGCAAGTTCCCTTGCCGGTCTAGGAATGGTAGAACGATGGGTTCGATGACGGTTTGGATGTACCGTGCACCATTCAGTGTCCCCTCGACGATCAATAGAGGTGTACGGCCAGTGTAGGAGATCGCTCCCCACACCATGATGCCGGATGTTGGCCCTGTGTGCCTCGGTCGTATGCTATCCTGATTTTGGCGCTCACCTGCACGGCGCCAAACACGCATACGACCATCATTGGCACCAAGGCAGAAGCGACTGTCATCGCTGAAGACGACACTTCTCCATTCGTCCTCCATTCACGCCTGTCGCGACACCACTGGAGGCGGGCTGAACGATGTTGGGGCGTGAGCGGAAGACGGCCTAACGGTGTGCGGGACCGTAGCCCAGCTTCATGGAGACGGTTGCGAATGGTCCTCGCCGATACCCCAGGAGCAACAGTGTCCCTAATTTGCTGGGAAGTGGCGGTGCGGTCCCCTACAGCACTACGTAGGATCCTACGGTCTTGGCGTGCATCCGTGCGTCGCTGCGGTCCGGTCCCAGGTCGACGGGCACGTGCATCTTCCGCCGACCACTGGCGACAACATCGATGTACTGTGGAGACCTCACGCCCCACGTGTTGAGCAATTCGGCGGTACGTCCACCCGGCCTCCCGCATGCCCACTATACGCCCTCGCTCAAAGTCCGTCAACTGCACATACGGTTCACGTCCACGCTGTCACGGCATGCTACCAGTGTTAAAGACTGCGATGGAGCTCCGTATGCCACGGCAAACTGGCTGACACTGACGGCGGCGGTGCACAAATGCTGCGCAGCTAGCGCCATTCGACGGCCAACACCGCGGTTCCTGGTGTGTCCGCTGTGCCGTGCGTGTGATCATTGCTTGTACAGCCCTCTCGCAGTGTCCGGAGCAAGTATGGTGGGTCTGACACACCGGTGTCAATGTGTTCTTTTTTCCATTTCCAGGAGTGTATGTTTGTTGCTCTTACTCTGTGGGGTACTGGAAATAGGAGGAACGTTTATGATGGAGAAGTTTCCTTAAGATTTCCACATTCAATTTCGATATGGATGCTTGTAGCTCTGTTACATAAAAGGTAACACGCTGATCTCCAGCAAGATTTTGGTCCTGAGCTAAAAATCATTTACCTTATGGCACGGCCACATTACCTCAGAGCTATGGAAAAGCTGTGGCATTCCTCGTTTCCTTACTGTGGTGGCTAGGAAAGCTAAATAGCAATGTAAAAGAAGAGATTAGTTTGCAATTCCCATGTGGAACAATTTATCTGGTCTGAAGTCTATAAACTGGTTACCTGATGTCACACCTTAAATGATAAACACTCAGAGTATTCAGTGTAAATGGCAAGAAAACTCAAATGAATTTAGCAGAGTAATTCCGTGCCATCCAGGAAATTACTCGACGATCACACGGTTGCCTAATGTAGTCCTTGTTGTTTCCAAGTTTGAGTTATGCTAGCTATAGAAGAATTCGTTTCCAAACCAATGTGTTTTTTCAGCAAGCTCAAAAGTGAGGACATCTTGCATCTCACAGATATGGTTGCTCAGGGCCAGAATACTGGAAATGTAAGCCAGGGAGATTTATTCCCACTTCTGTAATTAGGTTTAGGAACTAGAACTTAATTATTTGTAATACTCAGAGGTACTAATTGAAAACTCTACATAGTAAACTAATAACTGTCACAGTTATATTTGTTTTCTGTTTCAAACATACTGAAGACTGAATAATTCATTCACCAGACGTGATTTACAATTTTGCACACCTTCAGTGGTAATACCATAAACATAACGAGTAGGCAACATATCTTTTCTCCGTCACAGTCGTGTAAGATGTTTTTATGAAGAAGGCTATCATAGGCACTACCCCAAAAAGAGAGGAAAACAGCAGCGGCTGAAAAAATTAAACATTCACAAAGGGAATTCGTAGGGTACAGATAGTATCGTTCTGTCAGCAAATTATCATGTTTCTGTGGAAGTGATAAACATGTATTGCAGGCGATCATACCATCGTTCATACCCACTCCCTCTCCACATACTCAACAACCACTGTGAATATCTCAGAAATTATGACACTGGTCACAGATCTGTACCTACTTTACTGGATTCTGGTTGTGAGCTGTTCTGAGTGGGTATTCTGATGTTGCTCTGAAGATGGATCGTTGCAGCAAACACGACGCTACATATCAAACAAACCATGTTTCCATTATTCCAGCTCCATTATTAGAAATAGTGAAAATAAGTAGCAGAAGAGCACCTACAAACCAATAAATAACTATATAGCGAAAATTAGCGAAGTTAGGCGAACCCTTAAGTCTGCTGGCTATAAAGAAAAACTTCATTCCTTATATACATTACACTGAAGTATGATCTCAAAGGTTTTTAGAATTCCATAAATTAATGTGGTTGTGTCTGTTTTCATTCATAGTAGAGGAAGTTGAAAAACATCTGACTTGAAACATTTTTTCAGTGAGATTTTAATTTATGGCTACAGCTGCAGAAACCCACAGCTAGCGTGGCAGTGGTCATTCTCTCATTATTGTAGTAGTGGCTAAGTCAAAAAGAGGCAGATGTCTCGTGAAGTATAAGAATAAAAACATGTGTTTTACACACAGAACAGTCTTCTTGCAACAGAAAAATTAAATTTTTAACTGAATGTCGCATATTATGCAAGAATTTTCAGAATATCTCATCAGAATTACCTAGCGAACGTATTAGGATAACTCAGCTCCAGTACTGAAGGTTCATCAATTATCGAGTTGGCAAACTTTTTCCAAATTGCTCTTTAGACATATACTGTAGCTCTGGTCAGGTGTACTGATCTGTGCCTGCAAATGAGCTGACCTCGCACTTGTGCCAAGACACGTGTAGCTGTCACCCTCTGACATTCGGAAAACACA
Organism: Schistocerca gregaria; assembly: GCF_023897955.1. NCBI lineage: Eukaryota > Metazoa > Arthropoda > Insecta > Orthoptera > Acrididae > Schistocerca > Schistocerca gregaria. The sequence continues at coordinate 281,475,395 of NC_064931.1, forward strand.
ACGCTCAGCATCTATACCTGCAAACTTGAAGGGCCAGAAGAACAGCAATAACAGTGTGTAGATTGTCGGGTAGTTCTTTTTTCCATTCTTTATTAAGTTATTAGTTTTGGCAATTTGAATGGAGGTAAAACGTTTGTTGTATAGTTTTTGTATTATTGAAGTAGTAGGGCAAAGGGGTTTCTGGCACACTTTTGAACTGAAATTGGTATCAAATTAATTGTTGTTGTTGTTGTCTTCAGTCCTGAGACTGGTTTGATGCAGCTCTCCATGCTACTCTATCTTGTGCAAGCTTCTTCATCTCCCAGTACCTGCTGCAACCTACATCCTTCTGAATCTGCTTAGTGTATTCATCTCTTGGTGTCCCTCTACGATTTTTACCCTCCACGCTGCCCTCCAATACTGAATTGGTGATCCCTTGATGCCTCAGAACATGTCCTACCAACCGATCCCTTCTTCTGGTCACGTTGTGCCACAAACTTCTCTTCTCCCCAATCCTATTCAGTACTTGCTCATTAGTTATGTGATCTACCCATCTAATCTTCAGCATTTTTCTGTAGCACCACATTTCGAAAGCTTCTATTCTCTTCTTGTCCAAACTATTTATTGTCCATGTTTCACTTCCAGACATGGCTACACTCCATACAAATACTTTCAGAAATGATTTCCTGACACTTAAATCTATACTCGATGTTAACAAATTTCTCTTCTTCAGAAACGCTTTCCTTGCCATTGCCAGTCTACATTTTATATCCTCTCTACTTCGACCATCATCAGTTACTTTGCTCCCCAAATAGCAAAACTTCTTTACTACTTTAAGTGTCTCATTTCCTAATCTAACTACCTCAGCATCACCCAACTTAATTCGACTACATTCCATTACCCTCATTTTGCTTTTGTTGATGTTCATCTAATATCCTCCTTTCAAGGCTCTGTCCATTCCGTTCAACTTCTCTTCCAAGTCCTTTGCTGTCTCTGCTAGAATTACAATGTCATTGTCGAACCTCAAAGTTTTTATTTCTTCTCCACAGATTTTTACCTACTCCGAAATTTTCTTTTGTTTCCTTTACTGCTTGCTCAATATACAAATTGAATAACATCGGGGAGAGGCTACAACCCTGTCTCACTCCCTTCCCAACCACTGCTTCCCTTTCATGCCCCTCGACTCTTATAACTGCCATCTGGTTTCTATACAAATTGTAAGTAGCCTTTTGCTCCCTGTATTTTACCCCTGCCACCTTTAGATTTTGAAAGAGAGTATTCCAGTCAACATTGTCAAAAGCTTTCTCTAAGTCTACAAATGCTAGAAACGTAGGTTTGCCTTTTCTTAATCTTTCTTCTAAGATAAGTCGTAAGGTCAGTATTGCCTCACGTGTTCCATCATTTCTACAGAATCCAAACTGATCTTCCCCGAGGTCGGCTTCTACTAGTTTTTCCATTCCTCTGTAAGGAATTCGAGTTAGTATTTAGCAGGTGTGGCTCATTAAACTGATAGTTCGGTAATTTTCACATCTGTCAACACCTGCTTTCTTTGGGATTGGAATGATTATATTCTTCTTGAAGTCTGAGGGTATTTCGCCTGTTACATACATCTTGCTCACCAGATGGTACAGTTTTGTCAGAACTGGCTCTCCCAAGGTCTTCAGTAGTTCCAATGGAATGTTGTCTACTCTGGGGGCCTTGTTTCGACTCAGGTCTTTCAGTGCTCTGTCAAAGTCTTCACGCAGTATCGTATCTCCCATTTCATCTTCATCCACATCCTCTTCCATTTCCATAATATTGTCCTGAAGTTCATCGATCTTGTATAGACCCTCTATATACTCCTTCCACCTTTCTGCTTTCCCTTCTTTGCTTAGAACTGGGTTTCCATCTGAGCTCTTGATATTCATACAAGTGGTTCTCTTTTCTCCAAAGGTCTCTTTAATATTCCTGTAGGCAGTATGTATCTTAACCCTAGTGAGGTAAGCCTCTACATCCTTACATTTGTCCTCTAGCCATCCCTGCTTAGCCATTTTGCACTTCCTGTCGATCTCATTTTTGAGACGTTTGTATTCCTTTTTGCCTGCTTCATTTACTGCATTTTTATATTTTCTCGTTTCATCAATTAAATTCGATATTTCTTCTGTTACCCAAGGATTTCTAGCAGCCCTCGTCTTTTTACCTACTTGATCCTCTGCTGCCTTCACAATTTCATCCCTCAGAGCTACCCATTCTTCTTATACTGTATTTCTTTCCCCCATTTGTGTCAATTGTTCCCTTATACTCTCCCTGAAACTCTGTACAACCTCTGGTTCTTTCAGTTTATCCAGGTCCCATCTCCTTAAATTCCCACCTTTTTGCAGTTTCTTCAGTTTTAATCTACAGTTCATAACCAATAGATTGTGGTCAGAGTCCACATCTGCCTCTGGAAACGTCTTACAATGTAAAACCTGGTTCCTAAATCTCTGTCTTACCATTATATAATCTATCTGATACCTTTTAGTATCCCCAGGGTTCTTCCATGTATACAACCTCCTTTCATGATTCTGAAACCAAGTGTTAGCTATGATTAAGTTGTGCTCTGTGCAAAATTCTACCAGACAGCTTCCTCTTTCATTTCTTAGCCCCAATCCATATTCACCTACTGCGTTTCCTTCTCTCCCTTTTCCTACACTTGAATTCCAGTCACCCATGACTATTAAATTTTCGACTCTCTTCAGTATCTGAATAATTTCTTTTATTTCATCATACATTTCTTCAATTTCTTCGTCATATGCAGAGCTAGTTGGCATATAAACTTGTACTACTGTAGTAGGTGTGGGCTTCGTATCTATCTTGGCCACAATATTGCATTCACTATGCTGTTTGTAGTAGCTTACCCGCATTCCTATTCCTATTCATTATTAAACCTACTCCTGCATTACCCCTATTTGATTTTGTGTTTATAACCCTGTAGTCAGCTGACCAGAAGTGTTGTTCCTCCTGCCACCGAACTTCACTAATTCCTACTATATCTAACTTTAACCTGTCCATTTCCCTTTATAAATTTTCTAACCTACCTGCCCGATTAAGGGATCTGACATTCCATGCTCCGTTCCGTAGAACGCCTGATAACGGCATCCTCTTGAGTAGTCCCCGCCCGGAGATCCGAAGGGGGGACTATTTTACCTCTGGAATATTTTACCCAAGAGGGCGCCATCATCATTTAATCATACAGTAAAGCTGCATGCCCTCGGGCAAAAATTACGGCCGTAGTTTCCTCTTGCTTTCAGCCGTTCGCAGTACCAGTAGAGCAAGGCCGTTTTGGTTATTGTTACAAGGCCAGACGGTTGCCCTTGCAACTACTGAAAAGGCTGCTGCCCCTCTTCAGGAACGACACATTTGTCTGGCCTCTCAACAGATACCCCTCCATTGTGGTTGTACCTACTGTACGGCTATCTGTATCGCTGAGGCACGCAAGCCTCCCCACCAACGACAAGGTCCATGGTTCATGGGGGGCTCAAATTAATTAAGTGATAAATTAATTACCTTCATTCACTGATGATGTATGGGTGTTCCTCAGCCAGTGAACGTGTCTTTCCACTACCACCCTCTGTTTAATCAAGAACCCTTGCCCCTCCCTTTCCATCTCCCCACATTCCACCCCTTCTCTCACCAGCCCCCAACCCCTGGAATTGGTGGGAAACTCGCTCAGTCTGTGTTAAGCTGCCAAAGTGGGAGGATCACTGTAGTATTTATTGAAGCAATTTCACCCTGTTTATTTATTTACTTACATCGTTAGGAATGCCACCACCAGGTGACATCCCTCCTACCAGGAAAGAATGGCAGGAAAAACCTCTCAATCTGAGCTGGATTACTGGATTGGGACGATCTCATGGCAATATGCTAATGTATCATAAATCACATTGCATTAAATAATTTAAGGCAGTGGAATATTGTTTAAACAATTTGCAGGAGACAAGGCAGTACAGAACATTGTTTAGTCAGTTTGCAGCGATGAATTTTATACAGTTTATTTATTTATTTCAGAAGATCACAACACAGCTTGAAATTGATGATGTCACATAACTGGTGGTAAAAATATTTCCAGTATTACTCGAAACTTGTAGCAGGCAGACTCAAACTGTACACAGAGCACTCCCTTGACTTACAGCTCGAAATAAATAAATACACATTTCTGGAACTTTAAATAGGATGATCGCCACTTTTCGAGTTTTAGTTGCTTCTTTGAAAGTGCTGTCAGAGAGAGAAAAATTCTTGAGTCCTACAGCTGCTGTGATGTTCATCATTTTTCTGAAACGCTGAATGGGCTTAGTTTATATTTGCTGCTAGAGTCATGGATGTTAAGGGTCTTACTTTTTTCCCTCACTTATCGAAGCACACTGGCATCTAAGCACAGACGAGAAATTCAGAAATATTACATATCTAAAAGTTCATGATATATTTCCAAACCCACAAACATATTGAGGAAAAAATACAGAAACAATTCGAATCACCCCACCTGTATGAACCAGAGGAAGCTGGCCAGCCAGGACTTGTCTCTGAACATTTGAACTAAGCAGACATCACGTGAGTTTCAGATGTCATGGAACTTTTCGTAGAGGCGTTGGTCTTCTCCTGTCCTGTTTGAATCAGTCTGTGGACACTCCTATCCCCCCCCCCCCCCCCCAACACACACACAAATGATGTCTTGCGACTCTCTGATGTCATGGAACTTTCTGTGAATGGAGCATTCTGATTGGTCCTTACTGAATTTACCGCCAAACTGGTGCTGCTGGTGTGTGAGTGCTGTCTACTACTTTCTACAGATGGACATGTTACAGAATTTCAGCGAAGACGTATTTTGTGCAGATTGGAAAAACATACATGGTCATATTGCGCTGACAGGTAAACCCTGTAAAAATCGTCTACAGATCACGAGATACGAAAACTATTGCCAAAGACATTTCGTCAATCACATTACTCTGCTACTGTCGAGGAAAACTTGAATTTTTCCACGTGAAATCGATCTCCAAGCAGGCTACATCACCACCAACGACTGTAAGACCATACCGTATCATTGTAGTAAACACATAATTTGTATATGGCGCCATACAAAATCATCACTTCTGCATCCTGTAGATAGTTACTGTATACCAGACATTTATACATAAACCGCAAAGACACACAGGTCCCAAAACTATAAGCACCTGCACCGTATATAGTCACAGCACCAGATAGTCTCTGTGAGGGCAGTCAATCATCCACCACAGCCAACGGTCATGAGGCAACTACTCACTGCACACGCTGCCAGATGTGCAATCAGAGAGCCATCCGCGGACAGAGGCAACTCTCCAAATTTGTGTTCATAGGCTGGGCTGGTTCCCACAACACAAAGGTGCCCAGTAACAGGGTTGTTACCAGTCTGGCCTGCTTGTTACCATGGTTTCTGTAACGAGTTGCTACCATCTTCAGACTATGGGGTAACAAGAACATTTACATTCTGAGCTCTATCGGTGAGAAATGCTTCGTGAATTAATTTGAGTTTCCAAACCAATATCAGCTGCAACATTTGATCTCACAAAAAAAAAAAAAAAAAAAAAAAAAAAAAAAAAAAAAAAAAACACGTTTTTGTGACACTCTCAAGGTGTAATCAGAATTTTCAGAATTTCGTGTATTTTCACATGGCATGCCAGAATATCATACCATTTAAGCGATTGTTCTCGATATCAACCTCATAGCAGTATGTTTCCGATCGCTTGCTCAGTATAGTTCCGAAGATAAAGAGTGGAAAGTATATCTGTAGAAAGTAATAACTTTACTCATGTCGTTGTGTGATACGTGCCTCAAAAAATTGGGTAGCTAGATACTTATCACATCTGCAAAGATTTTTACGTGATAAATCGAAAATAGATGAACCTGCTAGATCCACTCGTAGTTTTTAACGATTACCGATGACATTGATATAACATATACAATTATTAAGTGCCAAACATCTCTATATTGAATCTTCTCAAATTACCACATAACAATTCGAGAATACTACCAACTAAAGCCATCACAAAGGCTGCCCTATACATGCTGAGTATTAGTTCGCTATTCTCCCACCTAGAGGGTGACCCAGATGGCTCAATTGCATCCCCATTCCCAGTCTGACAAGATATGGTCTCAAAGAAGTGGCTTACACCTTAAGCCAGAAATATCGATTCGTTGCGGTCACCAGCTACCTCCACCACGCACCCAGATAGCTGCCTGAGTTGTTCTAGGAAACCACCCACATGTTTCTCAGCGTAACTGCAATTAAATATTAAGACTGAAGCACTAATTTGGCGACACTAAATAAAGAATGAATTATCGCAAAAACCCACTTCTAACGTCTGTGGGTCTGGATATATCAATTGCCCATGTTAACCTATATCCTTCTTATGACTGAACACAACTCCATGTAAAACCTTTAGTCCCCATTTCAGCCATCGGTTTGTGGAAATCGCAATTTTCCACATCAAATCCATACCTCCCTTACGATCGGACATAGTCATTTTCTTTGCACATCTCGGTACAGTGACCACACTAACGTTAAAGCTCAACACATACTTTATAAGCCTCCTGATCACAGTGGATCTATCACACATCCCTTCTACATACAGTACTTCTCCAGTAACTGAATGCTGGTATCACCAAACAATATTGAGCGAAAATTCCGAGATGGATGGTCATGCTCCATTTATTTTTCTTGTGAGTGGTACCAGGGTGTCTTAGGAAGAGAGACGTAATCGTCTAATAAGTGACGATCTATTAAAAACACGAGCGCAACAACTATGTTACTATCACCCAACATAAAAAGTGGCCTTGGTTCTATCACTAATGATGTCCATATTGAAAACTATACATGCTTTAAAATTGAAGATATTGTATTGCTTCCCAATGAAGTGGAATTCCACACAAGTACCGTGACACTGTATAAAAGTGGTTATCGCTGTGGTGTGTACTAGCAGACTGAAAGTGCAGGTGCACACCCCCAGTGGCATAAGCTAATAATACAAGCACCCTTCTCAACGAATTTAGAAAGTGATTCGGCCAAGGAACGTGGTGTTAAGCCAATATTTGCTATTCCCTCTTGCCGCTGCTAGATATTTCTCAAGCCAACAAACAGTATTTTTAAGGCATTCTATCTCACTGCCATGTAGACAGTGTAACAGAGGTTCTCCAGTATATCCAACAGGTTAGGGAAAGATGGAGGATGATGGGTAACTGAGAATATTCACAGATAGTCGATGGTGTGCTAAGGGAGGAATAGCTTCAAAAATGCAATAATACGTGGGCTATTCAGAAAGTGAGGAATGATCGGTCGCGAAATGGAAACCAATGTGAACATCCAACGAGGCTTTTCACAGACGTTTTGAGCAGTGTCTCTAGTATGCCCGTCGATCGGATCAAGACGCTCTTTTCAGTTGTGAGCACAGTGTGAGCAAGTAAAGGTGCCTAGAACAACCATGTCTCCCGCCAAGTAGGAGAGCCCACTGGGAGGCTTCCCCCTAATGAATGCAGCCCACCTATCACTACTGCCATGCATGGCAATTCTCAGCCGCACTCTGCAGGGACAGTGAAGACGCACCTGCAGCCTTTTCGATGGGAGGTGTTCAATTACCCTAACACAGCCCTAACTGGAGCGTTCTGAGTATCATCTTTATTCACATGAAATGCTGGATATGAAGACAACACATGGGCACAGGCGCAGTCTATGCACTATAAACCAGCACAGGGAATTATTGGAAAGCACAGTGATGTGCTAGGGACCTCATAGAGTAAAATTCCAGTGTGGTTTTAGACTGTCTGCCTGCATCGTGTATTGTTCTTCAGTCTCTACCCCGCCCTCCCTGTAGCTTTGTGCATGTGACCATTCCAGTTTATGTCAGAACTGAGCGGAAGTCAGAGAGCGCTATTTCTACCACATGGATAAACAGTGTGAGTTGAGTTAATATGACAGGGCCGTGTTTTGACCACTCAATGGAAATGGGGACTTGTTGTTGTAGCTCCACCAGCTGTGTACAATGTGTAAGGCCATCACGAAACGAAGCTTTATTTTGCAACATGAGGTAGTAGAAATGACCGTACAAGCAGTTACAATGATGTTTCGTATTGGGAAAATTAGGAAGGCTTCACATCATACGGGATCTGCAAGAAGGATAACGATTTTGCTACTGCATTGCAGCAAGTTTCCAAATTACAGACAGGTTCTGCAGTCCAAAGGAGATCTCTATCTCTCATGGCGCATTGATTTCTGTCACGCAATCGTTTCTCTCTCTCTCTCCTCGTTATTTTGTTCCATCCAACAGAGAAAGACTCCAAACTTTATGCAACAAAACTTTGACGTTCCATACCACGCACTGTAATAACACTTTGGTAAGGTCGCCTGCTAGAGAACTCAATGAGAATTTACCTAGTCTCTCCCTTACGATATGTAGAAACCAAATACAGCCTGTATGTCAGCATCGAGCATATGATGCGATCCCATTAAATATACATGTATTGATTCATTGGAGCAGGTGGTGAGTTAACAAAGTCGCTCTCGGAGACCTGTGTAGAGTTTCATCGCCTGTACCGGAAGAAGACCACATTCCGCAGACTATAATTTACAATGAGGTTTCTTGTGTTAAAGCATAGTAAGCAGTTTCATACAATGTTTTTTCGCTGTAACACAGAGAAGCAGAGTATGACAAAAGCTTTTTACAGAACCATATAATTTGTTTTTTCCATCATTGGTTTGAGGTCTATGTCAGGTGCTAAGACAACATTAACATGCTTTGATCCATTGACCATCACAGAAAGCTGAACATTTCACAGTGTAAGGTAAGCTGCTCCCACAACACACACAGGTTGGCAGAAAAACAGAGGCGGTTTTTGTTATTGACAAAATGTGGAAAACATTGCAACATATGAAAACTAAATATAAGACGTAAGCAATACACTCCGCTATTCTGCTTTTGAAAGAAAATGATATGTGTTCCACAGTGGTATAACTGGCCGACACCAGTGATACACACTGGCATTCTCATCCCAGTATCGTACCTACCATTCAGCTTACCAGTCTTACTCACAGCACTCATCCAAGTATATATGATCTCTCTCTCTAGATGTGCTTACTGAGGAGGTTACCACTCCTTATTAGTGTATAATAGATATGAGCCAAGAACATATGACAGTGTTGTGGTGATATAAGTGTTAGTTAAGAAGAAGAAGAAATATTTGGTTTATTATGATGGGACTCCAGATGGACAGAGTTTACATAAATAACTTATCCTATCAATTCTCGAGTATTGTTCTAGTGGCTGGAGGCCATATAAATAAGGTACTGGAAAGAGAGAAATGATCTTAAAACATAAACACACATTTCTTTGGCTACAGAGGTCAGCACTCAAAAACACTATAATGTTACAACAGTGTGATTTTATGATATGTTACTCGTGTGGAAATATATTTCCAACACCTCAGTTACATTCAAGTCGAAAGTTCTGTACCTCACTCACTAAGGCAAGAAACTTTAAAATGATAAAGTTGCTTACTACCTTATACACCAAAGAAATAGTATACAATCTGTGTGATACATACACTGCATAGCTCTCCAGTGTAGCACCCACCTTTCTCAGCAGATTACCATTCAGGAATTATGCTGTGCACACATCAGTCCTATAAAATGATTGTCACCAAAGGAAAATGTATGAAATAGCTACATTTTATGAGTAAATAAACAAATGCGTAGCAGATCCGCTTCACATGTGAAATTACACATCATACTGCACTAACTCCACTTACAACTGTCAAGCAAATGTATACACAGGGTTTGCAGTACCTCAGAAACCACTGTCACTGCCGGCCGGGGTGGCCGAGCGGTTCTAGGCGCTACAGTCTGGAACCGCGGGACCACTACGGTCGCAGGTTCGAATCCTGCCTCGGGCATGGATGTGTGTGATGTCCTTAGATTAGTTAGGTTGAAGTAGTTCTAAGTTCTAGGGGGCTGATGACCTCTGAAGTTAAGTCCCATAGTGCTCACAGCCATTTGAACCATTTGAACCACTGTCACTGAATTAGAAAAAGAATTTGAAACATTTTATGTAAATCAGTTGTACTAGTGATTCTGAGATATTTTTCCAGTGTTTGGTGTCCGTACCAAAATGGTATTGGAAAGAGAGAAATGATCATGGAACGTAAACACATTCCAAGGGCTACGCAGTTATGCACTTAAACACGCTATAATGCTAGAGCTATGCGGTTTCTGATCTATTAGTCATGTGGAATGCGGCGCTGTTAATATTCCAGTGTAAGAAATATATTTCCAGCCCATGACATACACTTTCTCTGAAAGGTTCCCTCCAATAAATTATGGTGATAAAACAACTACCTTGCACACCAATGGAAATAACCATTCTTTATAAAACAAACGCCACATACGTTTCTGGGGATGTATGACTCCTGCTGTTTATGAAGGTTGAGCCTGATTACAGTTTGAAAATTATGATATGTCCACAGCAGTTCTGTAAAATGATCGTCAGCAACTGAAAATGCATGTTAACAAACATCAACATCTTATGAAGAAATAAACACATCGATAAGTAGGCAGAGGAAATGTAACAATCTAATCGCAATTTACCACCACCTCTTGTAACCTTATTCTTGCATACAGAAGCCAGGTTCGGTGTTAGGTTGTAATTCTCATGTGTGAGAACACACCTAACACAACCTAACATCGGACCATGGCTTCTGTATGTAAGAATAAGGTTACAAGAGGTGGTGGTAAACTACATTGCCATTCCGCCTTGACACAACGTCTTTAGAGTGCCTCCTCTTTCCACTATTAAAGCCTGTATGTAGAATCAGTCCACTACCCTCCAGAACACGCAATTTTATTGCTTTCGGTCATTTCATGATATTTTTCTCTAATTTCATGTATCTGTCTGTTTCCATAAGTTTGATCGGTTTTCGCAATTTTACTTATTTCGTCGTATTTCCCTCAATTTTATGTATTTCACTTCCATTTTTCGTGATTATACCAGGTTATCCTCGAATTTTATGGGTTCTGTGTCATTTTTCATGTAACTGTAGATTTCAGGTAGATTTTTTTAACCCCAGTAATAAGTTATTCGTTAGTTGACAGTGTGTCAAATGCAGGGAGTATCTTGGGCCATAAGAGTAGTGTGTCTCCCTGGCATTGTCATTTATAGACGAACAGTCAGAAAATTATGTGTCCGAATCACAATCATCCACCACTCATACCTCTTCAACCATACACATACAGTGTCTGCACATATATTACCAATCGCAAAGTTTCGATTTCAACTATTTGTACGTTATTCGACAATGCTAAAACTCTGCAAATAGCGAAATACTCTTCGTGAACAGTTCTGCAGCGGGTGTGAGCGCATTAAAATTCATCTTGATATATATGATATCATTTATGTTAACATTATTTGTAACGAGATTGTCTAGATTCTCCAGTAATAACAATCATTCAAGGCATCCCGCTGCACCTATCAAACCTCTTTTTATACTCTAAAGATCCACGATGACGACACACAATCACCTCAACCACATTATTTTTGTGCTAGATGTCCGCTGGATGGAGGGAGACAGTCCTTCATGACTATCATTCTTGTGTAAGAGGTAGAACAGCATATTAGTCGTAAGGTACAGTATAATACTGTACTCGAATGTGTCCATTCACTTCTAAATCTAAATCTGCATCTACATGGATACTCTGTAAAATCACATTTAAGTGCCTGGCAGAAGGTTCATAGAACCACTTTCACAATAATTCTCTATTATTCCAATTCGTACAGTGCGTGGAAAAAACGAAAACCTATATCTTTCCATGTGAGCTCTGATTTGCCTTATTTTAATTGTGACGATCGTTTCTCCCTATGTAGGTCAGCGTCAACAATATATTTTCGTATTTGGAGGAGAAAATGGGTGATTGAAATTTCGTGAAAAGATACTGCAGCAGTGAAAAACGTCTTTGCTTTAATGATGTCCACCCCAAGTCCTATATCATTTCAGTGACATTCTCTCTCATATTTCGTGATAATACAGAATGTGCTGCCTTCCAACCACATATTCTACAGTAGCTGTGCATTTGGTCTATTTTCTGTATGTCTGTGTGTCACAGATGGCTCCCATAAACCTGACTCAGTCCTCCCTGGGGAGACTCAACTTCTGACACAGAACACATCTCCCAGCCATAGCGCGAGGTGGTTCCACATTCGAAACCTCTCCTGGACACAATGCACTGTGGATCCACCTCTAGAGACTGTTGCAGACATTATGTCAGTTGGATCCACATTCGAGCCCTATTCTGGATGTAGCGTATTGTAGATCCGCCTCAAAACATCGCTCCGGATATAGCGCACAATGGACCGAATTTCAAACCCTATCCCAGGCGTAGTGTATGGCAGATCCGCCTCTGAACATCGCTTCAGATATAACGCATGGTGGATCGACACTCAAACACTAACTTGGGTCTGCTCTGGGTCATGGGAGCCATCCACGACACATGGACAAGCGATGAAACGTTACACATGTCTGTGGGAGCGACTTCGAACACTCACCACCAGCTGCAGTGAATTAATATGTGTACACTTAATGGGATCACAACATATGCTCGATGCAAACGTGCAGACTGTGTTTGTTTTCGGTATATTGGAAGAGAGGGACACGGTAAACTCTCATCGAGTTCTCTACCAGGCGAAGAAGAGGGAGAGAGAGAGAGAGAGAGAGAGAGAGAGAGAGAGAGAGAGAGAGAGAGATGTTTGGGTTACAGACATGAATCCAGCCTGAGAGACGCACATTTCCTTCAGACTGCAGTACCTGAATGCAGTTTGAAAACGCTCTGCAATTCAGTAGCAAAATCCTCAAAAGTCAGCACTGAGTAAAAGTCAGAGAGGGCTATTTCTACCACTTTCCGCATCCCATGGAGAAACAACTGAATTAATACGACAGGACCGTGTTTTGACCACTCCATGAATATTTAAACACATTGTAGTAGCTCTACCAGCCATGTACAAACGAAGCCATCTCCTGCGAACACGGGATAGTAGAAAAGACAGTACGAGCAGTTACGGCAGTGCTAAGCAGAGAGGTTAGAAAAAGGTGAATAGTGTCGAGATTTGAAAGTGCCCCAAATATGCTTCACCTGTGACTGTAATCATTAAAAGATATCTCCATAGGAGCCAACGCAAGTATTCTGCTGAATTGAGAGACTTGATTCCAAAACGCAGACAGCATTTCTACCAGAAAGCGTAACACTATATATATATGAAAAGCCACTCTATTGGTCATAGGATTTTGGAGATTTCTTAAAATTTCCATCTATTATTGCATATTTTTTGTGTTTCCTCCCATAGCACACCATCGACTGTCTGTGAACATTCTCAGTCAACCATCATCCTCCATTGTCCATAACCTCATGGATATATCGCAGAAATTCTGTTACACTGTCTACATGGCATAGAGATAGAATGCCTTACACATACTGTCTGCTAGAGTGATAAATATCTAACAGAGACATGAGGGAATAGCAGATATCGGCTTAACACCACATTCCTTAGACGAATCACTTTCTAAATTCGGTGAGAAGGGTGCTTGTATTATGAGCTTGCACCGCTGACGACATGCACCTGCACTCCCGGTCTGTTAATAGACACTCCAGTCATCATCATCTATATTAGGTGTCTCGGTATTTATGTGGAAGAGTACTTTCTAGTATTGCGACTATATATGTGGCATGTTCTTATGTTTTTGGGATGTGTGTGTCTTCACAGTATATGTATCTGATGGGTGATAGCTAAATGCAGGGTGCAGAAGTGATGATTTTGTATGGTTCATACAGGTGTGGTGCTTCGAGTTCAGTCTGCGTTTTTTTACTCCTAGATATGTTTGTGGGTTTGGAAATATATCATGAACGTTCAGATAAGTAATTGTTCTGATTTTTCCGTCTGTGCTTAGACACCAGTGTGCTTCCATAAGTGAGGAAAAAGAAAAATAATAGCCTAACATTCCTGACTACAGCAGCAAATATAAACTAAGCCCACTCAGCGCTTCAGAAAAGTGATGTACATCACAGCAGCTGTAGAACTATGAAATTTTTCTCTCTATGACAGCACTTTCAAAGAAGCAGCTAAAACTCGAAAAGTGGCGATCATACTATTTAGAGTTACAGAGATATTTATTTATTTATTTCGAACTCTGTGTGAAGGGTGTGCTCTATGTAGACTTTGAGTCTGCCTGCTACTAGTTTCGAGTAGTACTGGGAATTTTTTTAACACCAGTTATGTGGCATCATCAATTTCAAGCTGTATTGTGATCTTCAGAAACAAATAAATAAACTGTGTGAAATCAATCTAGCAAACTGGTTAAATAAACAATATTCTGCACTGCCTTGTCTCCTGCTAATTGTTTAAACAATATTTCATTGCCTTAAATTGTTTAATGAAATGTGATTGACGATATATTAGCCTAATGGAATGAGATCCTCCCAGTCCAACAATCCAACTTACACTGAGCGGTTTTTCCCGGCATTTTTTCGTACGAGATAGTGATGTCCTCTGGTGGTGGCCTTCCTAATGATGTAGGTAAATAAATAAACAGGGTGAAATTGCTTCAATAAATATTACAGTGATCCTCTCAGTTTAGTTGCTTAACACAGACTGAGCGAGTTTCCCATCAATTCCAGGGGTGGGAGTGTGGCAGGAGTAAGGACAGTGGATGAGAGGGGGGAAGGAATAGGGGGGGGATCAGGATTTCAAAGAGTGTGGTGGGGAAATGGACGTAGGTGATGGCTGGATAAAACCCATGATGTCATTAGGTTGAGTGGGTAATTAATTGATCAATTAATTAATGTACATAATTAATTTGATATCAATTTGGTGTCAGTGGTGTGCCAGAATCCCCTTTGCCCTACTACTGGCGGATATCTGCAAGCGAACTGACGCCACACTTGTTACCATTGTACCATCTTATGGTGCAACTTCTCAATGACCTGATAATTTGACTTTGATTTCCGTTTAATTTTATACTTTGTATAGTACGTAGTTCATTATTATACAGGAATATTAAATACATATATTTTCTTAGTGGTTCCAAGTGAGAAAAAGGAAAAACAGAAAAGGTGTTTAAGGCGACCATTCACTATAAGCGGGAATTCCGGTTTCGAGATACAGCCAGGCACAAATTTTCGTGTGTTGCAAACAACTGACGTCAATGCATAGTCGCAGAATGCGAAACTACTTTGTAATTGGCTAAGGCTGACTGATTCCAAGAAATTTCATTTCTCTCGGTGCAAATTTGACTGATCTATTATTATTGCTTGACGTGATCTCTCTGAACTTCGGCTGTAGTCCTTTTTGTTATGACGAAGTTTTCAGTGGAAGCAGTTAGAAGCCAGTTGGAGGCAGCGTCAGAACTATTAGCGCTGTGAATTTTCCAGTCCAGTGGTCGGATCTTGGAATCTTCCTGAGAGTAGTTAATTACCTACAGCGCTTTTGATTAACTGTAGAGCAGCGAGAAGTTAAATCCTGCCTCGCAGGTCAAAGCGACGCTGGCGGCCCTTATTTAGACTGATGTTAGTAGTGTAGTAGCACAGATAATTAATCCGGGTCCGCCAATAAACGCATCCGAATAAACCTGCGGAGTAGCGCGTTACATAATTTGTCTCGTAGCTCTGAGTGACCTTTAGCCGTTGCCGCACGTAGGAGTTCGCGAGTCGCAACACAAGCATCGAGCATAGGCGGACGTTTCAAACTTACCTTTCTCTGATCGTTATAAGTGTGTAAAATGAAAAAATTCTTTTGCTGTACGAAAATAACACTAATATTTTGACTATTCAAAATAATAATAATAATAATTATTATTATTATAACTATTGTTATTCTTGTTAGGGAAGTTCTTAGTGTTTCATTACTTCGATTTTTTCTCTTTTAAAGTATCCTGGATATGATATGAAGTCTTCAATAATGTTTTATGATAGAAACAATATTACAAAGAAAAATGAATTGAATAAATAAATAAATAACCAAGATATATGAAATTAGTATTGTACTTACGCATTTCCTGTCGTCCTCTTGTGTTTCAGAACTTGTTCAGTTGAAAAACGAAGTATGATCCAATTTTTCTTCAGCCTACCGAGTGACTTGGCGCAGTGGTTGTCATACTGGACTCGATTTGAGACCAACCTCCGACCATCCAGATATAAGTGCGCCGTGGTATTCCTTAATCTAGATGTCGCGATGGTACCTTCAAAAAGGACATGATCGCATTCCCTCCAAATTCCTTCCCCAGACCAGGATTGTGCTCCTCCTCTTATGGTCTAGACGCTGACTGGACGTTAAACACTTGTATTCTTCGCGCGAATGTCCACCGTTTCACTTCTGTGTATAATCTGCTTCCCGAGGTGGGGACTCTATGCCGTCTGTGGCATACGATAATCGGTTTTTAATTATCCTGAGACCAAACACAGAATAAAAAGCAAAATTACATCTGTTTTCACCGTTCTTGTAAAAGAGCTTTACCAGCAGCATGCGGTCGTTTGTGCAGTCATTCGTGTTGGGCGTCTTGGATGCAAACTGTGGAACAGCCACATGTCGCGCGTCCGCTGGTGCGCATATTCTGACGCTTACAGCGCCATCTATTGGTCAAGGTAGCTTTGTTTTTCTGTTTCATGACATTTCCCCCTGCGTCAGTTACAATTATATGCTGTTCAAATTTTACGTCATTCTCAGTGGTGGTTCTCTTTATACAGCGTTTTGAAACTGGAATTTTAATTATTACGTAAAACTTGTGGTTGGTTTAAAACTTGTGGTTGGTTTCCTATTATCGGTCTAAACTCTATAACATGTCAATTTTTATTTTGTTGTGATTGCTCATCTGAAACTTCACTAATGAGTACTATTGGATTGTAAATGTTGATCTTCTTTTAAAAGTACTTGGAAAAATGCCATTCCCTGTCCCAACAGTAATTACGTAGGAAAGAACATAAGAAAATAAGTTACACATGTCGTTAAACGCTAAGATCATTGCGTAACAAGAGCGGCGCAGTGTTGGAAGAGAGTACATGTTCCTGCTTCCAGCAGACACATCTCTGCTGCGGTACGCATAACAGATGGGACTGAAATGGCGTGGTAACTAAGAACGTACTGTAAAGTTGAAGTGCGAGGAACAGTATGATTCTTGTGGTCAAAACGTCTAAATTGTACACAGATTCACCTTGAAATTCTTGCGGTATATGGACCAAATGCTACGTCACGATGCTAATCGGAAAGTCCGGATCTTGCATCATTTGGTTTCCATCTTTTTTGACAAGGTGAAAGGATTTCTGGGGGGGGGGGGGGGAGGGGAGAGGGCTGGGGGGGGGGGGGGGAGAGAAATTTTACAACGATGAGGACGATCATAAAAGCGGTTCTCCAAAGGTCCGCGACCAAGGAGTGGATTACTATCGCCGAACTACTGGTAGAACTTTCCGACCGTTGTTTGTAGAGAGCTGGTGACCTTGGGAAAATACTGTTGTGCACTTGTGTGGTTTTGACGTATAGTGCAACTTCCAATAAAAGTTGCTTGGCCTGCCATTACAATGTGTAGCTTATTTTTTGAAGATCCCTCGTGTTTTTGTATACATTCCCAAGAGTAACAGTAGTAGATGATACTTCCTGGCAGATTAAAACTGAGCACTTGTCCGCGAAAGGCAAAGGTTCCGAGTTCGAGTCTCGGTCCGGCACACAGTTTTAATCTGACAGGAAGTTTCATATCAGCGCACACTCCGCTGCAGAGTGAAAATCTCATTCTGGAAACAGTAGTAGATGTTCTGTACTTACGCTTCCCATCGTACTGAAAATTTTGGATGTGTTTCTTTGAGGTTTGTAATTATATAAACTTTTTTTCACATCTGTTTCAGTTCACTCCTCTCTTGTATAGCAAGTTTTCATACGCAAAACGAGACTTAGTAAAAAATATTGCGTTACTGCACTCATTGAGAGATGCTATGTCACCGACGCTGCTCACTTGTTCATCGCTTTGTTTAGTGTCCATTGTTGCGCTAATTTCAAATATTTAGTGCGAGTTTCTGCGGCGCAGTAGTTGGGAGAAGGCATATTTGATTTTCATACCTGATGAGGTTTCTACGAATGCTTTGCGGAGACAGCACCAAAGATTCCCGCAAACAATAAACAATAATGGCTTCGATCTATCAGAGAATGAGACAGCAGAACTATGCGGTGGCTAGCTAAGTGATTGGCAGCACGCCGTGTGGAATTAGCTGTGAACTTGGACGGCGGTGCCGGCGTCGGCGCTGTGTGCCTCGAGTGCAAGGCACACAGCCCTCCCTTCTCAGCCGCCGGCTCTCGCCCGTTAAGCACTCCAAGCTTTCTGCAGCGCTGTCGGCCTTGCTACCACACAAGGGGCTACGTATTTTCTTCGCGTCTATTTGATATAATTGTTTGTAATGTTTGTGAAACCGTTGTGTTAATTGCTGCATCTTTCCAAAACTACACAGATATAGTTTGAGAGTGGACATAAGTTTTTCTCAGTTTTCACCAAAAGTCCGACGTAAAATTTTTTCTTGGTTTGAAAGTAGGATTAACAGAATGCTACAGAATAAAGTAGTTAGTAAAACATGTTTCAGTTAAGTGTCTGAAAGAGAGATAATTGCTAAAAGAATTTGAATATGGAATACCAATTGGCAGATACTGTAGGAACGGCGCTTCCGTTCCCTTTGTCCGACGGAAAAGACTAATTATAAGTTGCGTGTGGTTTGAGAGCTCAGCATAGAACACTAATTCCGGTCTGGTTGCGGTTACACAAAAAATTAATACTGCAAGTCCGTGGGTAAGGCCGAAGTCTTTTGTACAGCCATGAAAAATTCTGCCTTATCAACAAGTGAGTAGTACGTTGTGTGTGGTAAAAGTATAGACTAAATTCGACACTGGCTTCCTGTTTATGTGCGGCAGCCTTATTCCACTCGGGAGAACATGACCTGATGTAAACTAGTCTTTTAATGCTATAGGTAGTTTACTCCTCTTTATAATATTAATCCAGTTCTTCAAACACTCTGCGCATGCCATAAGGAGGAACAGACCGAGTGAGGTAGCGCAGTGCTTAGCACACTGTACGCTCATGCGGGAGGACGACAGTTGAAACCCGCGTCCGGCCCTCCATATTTAGGTTTCCGTGATTTCCCTAAATCGCTTAAGGCAAATACTTGGATGGTTCCTTCGAAAATGCATGGCCAACTTCCTTTTCAGTTCTTCCTTAATACATGCTGGTGCTCCGTTTCTAATTGCATCGTTGTCGACAGGACGTTAAACACTAATATCCTCCACCTCCTTCTTCATAACGTGAAGTAAACAAGCACAAACTTAAATTTCAGCGCTAAAACAAATTTACGCGACAAATAGCAACACGAACTTCATAAAAATGCCAGCTGAGTGCTCGGAATTGACCAGATGTGTACAGTATTTATTCCAATATTTTATTAGTGCATTTTCTCCTTCCCCCTTTCTGTCCACCTCCTCCTTCCCCCTTTCTCCATCCACCTCCTTCTTCCTCTCCCCCCTGTCAGTCACCCTCCATCCCCCCTCTCTAACGACATCCTTCACCCTCCTCTCTCTGTCCATCTCATCCTGCCTCTCTATATGTCTAAATCCTGCTTTTCTCTCTCTATCCACCTGTTCCTCCCCCCTCTGCCCATCTGCTTCGTTTCACTCAGCATTCAGTTCATCTTCTCCCCCCCTCTAATTCCATCTCCTCCTCCCCCTCTTTCCCATCCTCGCCTACCTCTCTCTCTATCCATTTCTTCCTCTCCGTCTTTCCCTGTCCATCTCCTCCTCCTCCTCTTGCAGTTCCTTCTCTGCCTCCTTCCTATGTCTGTTCATGTCCTCCTCTTTCCTTTCTCTGTCCATATCTTCCTCACCTCTCTCTCTCTGTCCATTTCTTCCTCTTCCCTTTCTCTGTCCATTTTTGCCTCCCCTCTCTTTGTTCATCTCCTTATCCACCCTCTCTCAGCACAACTCTTCTTCCCCCCCCCCCCCTTCCCATCTCTGTACTTCTCGTCCTCTTTCCTTTCTCTGTCCATCTCTTCCTTTCCCCTCTTCCTCCCACTCTGTCTATCCAACTCCTCCTCCCCCCTTCTCTTTCCACGTTATAACCCCCAACCCAATAGGAGGCTGGTAGATCTTACCGCCCACACTATTTCTTCCCAGATTGTAACTAATATCTGTGTCAAATTTGATTGAAATCGTTGCAGTAGTTTATGATGAGCTTCTTACCGGTGGGTTTGCCCACATAAGTACATATCAAATATATTTCACATATACTGAAAATAATTCACACGTATGCGTAACACATATTTTACCTTCACCTCTAATGAATTACGCCCTACAATTTTATCTTCACTCAGCTCAGTGTTTACAGCGTCATAGCTCCTGAATTTCGTGTCGCGTAAGGATATGGGATCTGGATAAACTGAAAGAACCAGAGGTTGTACATAGTTTCAGGGAGAGCATAAGGGAACAATTGACAGGAATGGGGAAAGGAAGTACAGTAGAAGAAGAATGGGTAGCTCTGAGGGACGAAGTTGTGAAGGCAGCAGAGGATCAAGTAGGTAGAACGACGAGGGCTAGTAGAACTCCTTGGGTAACAGAAGAAATATTGAACCTAATTGATGAAAGGAGAAAATATAAAAATGCAGTAGAAGCAAGCAAAAAGGAATTCAGACGTCTCAAAAATGAGATAGACAGGAGTGCAAAATGGCTAAGCAGGGATGGCTAGAGGACAAATGTAAGGATGTAGAGGCTTATCTCACTAGAGGTAAGATATACACTGCCTACAGGAATATTAGAGAGTCCTTTGGAGAAAAGAGAGCCACTTGTATGAATATCAGGAGCTCAGATGGAAACCCTGTTCGAAGCAAAGAAGGGAAAGCAGAGAGGTGGAAGGAGTATGTGGAGGGTCTATACAAGGGCCATGTACTTGAGGACAATATTATGGAAATGGAAGAGGATGTAGATGAAGATCAAATGGGAGATACGATACTGCGTGAAGAGTTTGACAGAGCACTGAAAGACCCGAGTCGAAACAAGGCCCCGCGAGTAGACAACATTCCATTAGAACTACTGAAGACCTTGGGAGAGCCAGTACTGACAAAACTGTACCATCTGGTGAACAAGATGTATGAGACAGGCGAAATACCCTCAGACTTCAAGAAGAATATAATCATTCCAATCCCAAAGAAAGCAGGTATTGAAAGATGTGAAAATTACCGAACAATCAGTTTAATAAGCCACAGCTGCTAAATAGTAACTCGAATTCTTTACAGACGAATGGAAAAACTGGTAGAAGCCGACCTCGGAGGAGATCAGTTTGGATTCCGTAGAAATACTGGGACATGTGAGGCAATACTGACCTTACGACTTATCTTAGAAGAAAGATTAAGGAAAGGCAAACCTACGTTTCTAGCATTTGGAGACTTAGAGACAATGTTGACTGGAATATTCTCTTTCAAATTCTAAAGGTGGCAGGGGTAAAATACAGGGAGCAAA
Organism: Schistocerca gregaria; assembly: GCF_023897955.1. Classification (NCBI taxonomy): domain Eukaryota; kingdom Metazoa; phylum Arthropoda; class Insecta; order Orthoptera; family Acrididae; genus Schistocerca; species Schistocerca gregaria. Next base: position 281,496,925 of record NC_064931.1, read on the forward strand.
AGGCTACTTACAATTTGTATAGAAACCAGATGGCAGTTATAAGAGTCGAGGGGCATGAAAGGGAAGCAGTGGTTGGGAAGAGAGTGAGACAGGGTTGTAGCCTCTCCCCGATGTTATTCAGTCTGTATATTGAGCAAGCAGTAAAGGAAACAAAAGAAAAATTCGGAGTAGGTATTAAAATCCACGGAGAAGAAATAAAAACTTTGAGGTTTGCCGATGACATTTTAATTGTTTCAGAGACAGCAAAGGACTTGGAAGAGCAGTTGAACGGAATGGACAGTGTCTTGAAAGGAGGATATAAGATGAACATAAACAAAAGCAAAACGAGGGTAATGGAATATAGCCGAATTAAGTCGTGTGATGCTGAGGGAATTAGATTAGGAAATGAGACACTTAAATAGTAAAGGAGTTTTGCTATTTGGGGAGCAAAATAACTGATGATGGTCGAAGTAGAGAGGATATAAAATGTAAACTGGCAATGGCAAGGAAAGCGTTTCTGAAGAAGAGAAATTTGTTAACATCGAGTATAGATTTAAGTGTCAGGAAGTCGTTTCTGAAAGTATTTGTATGGAGTGTAGCCATGTCTGGAAGTGAAACATGGACGATAAATAGTTTGGACAAGAAGAGAATAGAAGCTTTCGATATGTGGTGCAACAGAGGAATGCTGAAGATTAGATGGGTAGATCACATAACTAATGAGGAAGTATTGAATAGAATTGGGGAGAAGAGGAGTCTATGGCACAACTTGTCAAAAAGGATGGACCGGTAAGTAGGACATGTTGTGAGGCATCAAGGGATCACAAATTTAGCATTTGAGGATAGCGTGGAGGGTAAAACTCGTAGAGGGAGACCAAGAGGTGAATATACTAAGCAGATTCAGAAGGATGTGGGTTGCAGTAACTACTGGGAGGTGAAGAAGTTTGCACAGAATAGGGTAGCATGGAGAGCTGCATGAAACCAGTCTCAGGACTGAAGACCACAACAACAACATGATATATTTTTGTAGGTGTGTTCTGCACCTTATGTGGAAGCTGTCTGCGAAATGTGTTGCGAGTATAGGAGGTAGCAAAAAGTAACTAATTTAAACGCTATGCATGATGCATCAGTTTTTAAAGTATCTCACTGTTTATTACGTCTTATTTCCTAAACTATCTGTCGTACAACGATATAATTTTGCAGGTACGTGCTGTGGTATGTATGGATACTATTTGCAAAAAGTGTCATCAGTGCAGTCAGTAGCAAAGGAGTAATAAATTAAAACGTCATGCTTCACAAGGCAGTTTTTCTGCATACTGAAATCGGTGGAGTGGTTTAGAAGGTGATGCGGAGAATACATACATGGATACGTACATCCGGTTTTATGATATTTATTATATACAGTGCGTCTCAGCTCAGAGTCGTCAAGCACATTTTCCCTGGTATTTCGGCAGATACTTGCAATTTAATTTTTTCAACGTGTAGTTGGAGTCAGCCCACAGAAATACAGATCATCACGTCTTTTATGTGACGACTAGCGTCGATGGAAAGCGTCGGTTTCTTTCTCGTTACAAACAAAATTAAAGTGGAATTTTTCGTGTCCATTCGACAGAGAGGTCCCAAATGAAAGCGATATTCGTTTTATCGTAGTAGAATACATCAGCTGCGGCAGCACAGTCCTTCCCACGCTGACTGCTACCGCCTTTCAGAAGCGTTGCTCAGTCGCTGCCTCAGTAATAATTATTCTTCCTGTTTTACTGCTCCTGTTAACACATATAGATAAAACGAACAAAGCAGCAGAATAATTTTGAACCGCTCTATCGAATGGACACGTAAAGTCTGATTTAAAAAATCGTTTTGTTTCTAATGGGAAACAACTCGTCTTCCGTTTACGCTAGGCTGACTCCAATTACAATAACTTCTGTTACAATAACGAAATGGCAAATATCCACCGAAATACCAGAGAAAATGAGCCTGACGACCCATAGCAGAGACACCCGGTATCTGGATGTTTGAATTCGTTTTCGACTGTCCACAATTCTTTGGTTCAAGTGGCTCTGAGCACTATGGGACTTAACTATTAAGGTCATCAGTCCCCTAGAATTTAGAACTACTTAATCCTAACTAACCTAAGGACGGCACACACTTCCATGCCCGAGGCAGGATTCGAACCTGCGCGCGCTTCTAGACTGTAGCGCCTAGAACCTCTCGGCCTTCGCGTCCGGCACACAATTCTTTCTTTCTCTATTTGAATTCGAAGATGACTGACAATAATACTTGCGCGATGAAAGTGTGCAAACCCATCGATGCCCTTGAAACGTCTAGTCTGCAAAGATATTACAATGCTCAGACAAAGCGCGTGGCTTGCTCAACCTTTCTAGCCGGTGGTATCTTAGTCCGACAATAGCAACAGTATTAGGATTAAGTAGATATTAATGCATCGCATTTATTTCGAGGAATTGTATTCTCATCTTCTACTTTCAGTTTGTTAAAATACAAAATATGCTTCATAATACCTACTACAATCATAGAAAACGCGAAATATAAAATATAAGTAACTATTTCTGTCATCACATAATTTTAAATCCAGATCTTTATGTTCGTACTGTAGTAGGTCATACGTAAACGGATCACACAAATCGTTATTAAACTTGTAAAGTAGTTAATGAGAAAGAGAATAAGTTATATTAATATTCTTGTACATGTACATTAAGAACTGCGGCAATCCTCCACAGTGTTAGCCATCAAAATTCAATATTCCTGTCGTTGTAGAAGACCGTGACGAAAGTAACTCGACGTTAGATATTCGGTATCACAAAGATTTGTTGAAATTTTAAACAGATCAAGAGAAAATTCCTCACTTTATTTGTTTAGAGATCGAAACTAACACGAATGTAGCACTAAGCTAGTAAGAAGAATCATTGTTCTAGAGCAAATTTTATATTTTCGAACCTAGGTGCACTACATAAAATACTCCCAAACGTTCTAAAGAGCTTAAGGTATCAGAGCTAGGTTGGGGAGGTTGAAAAGTGCTAAATATCGAAGCCATGAGTTACTTTCTTCCAGAATAATCGAAGCTTGAAGTCTCCAGAAGAACAGCAGACTGGATTATCCATTTTATCTTTGTTTCATCATCTGAGACAGAGTCAGACAAAAGGAGAGGTAGGAAAGAAAACGTCAAAAGTTAAGGAACTGGCATGAGGTAGGAGAGGTGAGTCGGTCCAGAGCAGCTAGAGACACCTCCCCCCCCCCCCCCCCCCCTAAAAAAAAATCTAGTCTCCAGCGGGAGGTGAACTACCCCAAGTTATTAATGTAGCAAGCATGATCACAGTATCCACATCAGTAAGCTTTCTCAGTCTATCAGTCAGCATCAAATTTGACTATCTTTTATTCTGAAATAATTTATATCATTGTTCCATTGGATTATATAACAAACAATATTGCTCACACAACGTATGTCAATAGGTCCCGCCTTTTGGCAGCTGTACATTAATCATTGTATTTTGTTATGGTCTGAAGATGGCTTGTACGTAAGCCGAAACAAGTAATCAATGCTCAAATGGCTCTAAGCACTTTGACACTTAATATCTAAGGTCATCAGCCCCCCAGACTTAGAACTACATAAACCTAACTAACCTAAGGACATCACACACATCCATGCCCGAGGCAGCATTCGAATCTGCGATCATAGCAGCTGCGCGGTTCCGGACTGAAGCGTCCAGAACCCGTCGACCACAGCGGCCGGCCCAGTAATCAATAAAATTATATTTGCAATCTGACTGTTAAAGGTATTTCTGAAGCCACAGCTTTAATACAACAAATCGCTTATCTCCAAATTTGACCATGTGAAATAATTAGATTACTGTCACCTTCGAGGTGCCCCAGAGCATGAATTTCTCACAGCTGAAGATATTCATGAGATGAACTGGGCAGTGACGTCTTCTAATCTGAAGCCTGTAAAGAATATCTGGGATGCATTAAGAAGACATGTTGCACACTGTCAGACTTAATCAAAGACTCTTACAGACTCACGGACGACTGTTCTTCAGTAACAGCATCAACAACGAACAGAACTTTTGAGCGACCAATTAGATGGTATGCCACGTTACTGCAAGCGCACTGGAACCTTTGGCTAACTAGATTCCTCCTTAACTGCGTTGTTGTTGTTGTTGCGGATATGGTATTCCGGTTTTATCACTTATACAGAATATGTGTATTTTGTTTTAAATTTTTTGTAAATGTTTATTGTGAGCATCGTTGTTGGCCAAACGTCTTGCGAGTAAGATTTACCTCGTAGTGTACTAATTCTAACGTTCTAATTAGTACTTACATTTCTTATGAAAAATGAACGACTGAAGCATCAGAATTTTGTTATGTCCATCTGAATAATGTTTCATTACATGTACCTCACTGTCTTAGCTCCTTCGAAATTGAACCAATCGATTAATGATAAATGAACGACAATATCTGTCGCTGCACTGATATTTGTCCGTAACCTTTTTGGCAAAGTCACAACTCAGAGAAAAGTAAGTGATCTACATGATATTTCCGTTATTTCAAATTTATCAATGAAAAACACAAACTGACTGTATAAAATCCGCAGTTAGTATTTTTCGTTGATAAATAACATAAACGAAGGAAGGTGATTCAATAAAAACTTTCTAGAAAGTTATCAGCGTGTACTCGTAGGGTACCTGAGTTGGTTTTCTCCAGAAGAAACGTAGTTCACAGCCAACAGATTAACGCGAATAGTTTCCCCAGGAGATTTCATTGCCTAAGCGTTCATGGATGTATTGATTTGATTTCATATTTCTTTCGTCTCAGTGTAAAGCCCCATAAAGTCAATACTGAAGATCCCACATACTGAAGGTAGACAGAAAATGTGGAAACACCAAAACCACAGCACATTACCGTGCCTAATACCGTGTAGGAAATCCAAACAGCTTCCAGTCGTCTCGGAATGTGTAAATACATGTCCTACATGGTTTTCAAGAGACTCTTATACCATTCTTCCTTTTAACGATGATGGAGGTAGATAGCGATCATGCAGTGTTCTCTCCAACGTAGACCACAAAGGTTCAAGCCGGCCGGAGTGACCGAGCGGTTCTAGGCGCTTCAGTCTGGAGCCGCGCGACCGCTACGGTAGCAGGTTCGAATCCTGCCTCGGGCATGGATGTGTGTGATGTCCTTAGGTTAGTTAGGTTTAAGTTGTTCTAAGTTCTAGGGGACTGATGACCTGAGCTGTTAAGTCCCATAGTGCTCAGAGCCATTTCAACCATTTTTGAACAAAGGGTCAATAATATTGAAATACTGAATGTGATGATTATGGTGGCCAAGGAGGAATCGACAATTTCTCCTCGTGACCCTTGGCAGTAATGCGTCGTTACAGAGCAGTCGTGAGGCCTATGGAATACCACGATATGGTTACCCAAATTATCACCGAACCCCCGTCATGTTCCACTATTGGGACGTAAACTCGGCCAGAAGTTGGAACCAGTGTGCAAGAGACTCATCCGATCAAGTGATTTCTTCCATTGCTCCATAGTTCTGATTTTATGGCTTCGGCACCACGTTTTCCTGTTACGAGCATTCCCATCACTGAGAGTGACTTTGGAATTACAGCTCGCCCTGAAGTTTTCTGCTTCTGGAGCTCCCATCATGTTGTTTTGGTGTTGACAGGATTCGCAAGTGCGACATTCAGTTCTGCAGTGCCTTTTCAGCTGTAGTCCTCTCATTCTTCGTACCAATACCCTTCAGTAACAGTCTGTCATGGTCACTGAAAACGCCGTTTCTTCCACTTTGTTGCTTCTACATCTACATGCACATCTGTACTCCGCAAACCATCTTGATGTGTATGGCGGGGGGTATGTTTTGTACGACTGTCACTTCCCTCTTTTTCCTGTTCCATTTGAAAATGGTTTGCGGTTAGATCGACAACCGGTAAGCCTCCGCGTGGGCTCGGATCTCTCTAAATTTATCTTCATGGCGGTTTCCCGAGATACACATAGGAGGGACCAATCCATGTTTTGAGTCTTCTAGGAACGTACGCTCTCAGAAATTTAACGATTAACCACACTGTGATGCAGAACGCCCTATGCAGTGTCTGCCACTGGAGCTCGCTGAGAATGTCCGTGACGTTTTCGTGCTTTCTAAATGAACCTGTAAGAAAACGCTATGCTCTTCTTTATACCTTCTATATTCCTTCTATCAGTCCTATCTGGTATAGATGCCAGACTGAAAAGCAACGTTCAAACATTGGTCGAACGAGTGTTCTGTAAGCTACTTCCTTTGTTGATTGACTACATGCCTGAGGAATCTTCCAATGAATCTCAGTCTAACATCTGCCTTACTCGTGATATGTGATTGTTCTACTTCAGACAGCTCCGTACGCATACTGCTAGATATTTTATTCAAGTAGCTGCTTCCAGTAATTGTTCTGAAATTGTGTTACCATACAATTAAGGATATTTCTGTTTATAAATTCGCAGTTTCATTTGTTTTTGTTGCCAATCCCCGCACCAAGCATCGATTCTCTGCAGGCCTCCATGCAATTCGCTGCAATTTTCTAAGGTTGTGACTTCTCTGTTTACAACAGAATCTTCACCGAAAAGCCTCATGGAATATCCGACGTTATCTACTAGCTCATTTATACATATTGCGAAAATTAATGGTCCTATAACATTTCCCTGGGCCATACCCGAAGTTGCTTTTACCTCTGAAGACTTCCCTCCGTGCAGAATGACAAGCTGTGTTCTGTTTGCGACAAACTCTTCAGTCCTGTCACACAGTTAGTCTGATATCCCTAGACCCGTTTTGTCCATTAGGCGGCAGTGTGGAAATGTTTCGAATGTTTTCCGGAAGTCAAGAAACACGGCACCTACCCAGGCTCCTGTATTAATTGCTTTTTGTGTCTCTTGGACGAACAGAATTAGCTTTGTTTTCGAAACCCATGGTGGCTCATGTAGAGGGGATATTTGCCCCGCTTCCACGATATGAAGCTCCAACACAGTGTCTATTGAAACACCAAACAATTCTTCTCGCTTTGTTACGGAGGCACTCACCATACGAGCATAATAATCTGCCAACGTTTGGACATAGATCAGACATAATGCACCCACAACTACACAGAACGATGTTCTGACCGTCCGCCTGCGTAGCTGACTGATAAAGCGTTTGCTTACCATGCAGCGGTCACGGTTTCGATTCCCGGCCGGGTTGGAGAGTTTCTCCGCACATGGGCTGAGAGCTGTGTTATCATCATCTCATCGCCACCGACACGCAAGTCACCCAGTGGGGCGTCACGTGAAATAAGACATGCAACCCGGCGGCCGAATTTGCCCGGGTAGGGCCTCCCAGCAAACAATGCCACTGGATCATTTCATTTTTTTTACTATTATGACCACAACTAACATTTGGAACGTATTGAAAACACTGCATAAGCATCGTTCGTGGTCAAATATAACAGCGCGAACTCCAGGCTTGACTAGCATCTGCATTTAAGTTCAAGCAGGCAGTTCTCTTTGTTTTTCCATATTTTTATCGAGCCTGTGTCGTAAATTACTGGTGCTTTCCTTGCAAGTAGAAGTTAACTTAGTTTCAAATTTGCTCAGAAAGGTACGTAAATAAAACTAGAGTACTTTTAGTCACAATCTCTACAAAGTTGAGACAAATAAATTCTAAATTCTTTCGACGGCTACAGCAAAGACGGATCGTAATTGAGAACGGATACACTTTCCTGTTTCTTCGAGAGCAAACCAGTAAACATTGTACACCTAAGCGCCAAAGAACGTGGTCTAGGCATGCGTACTCAAATACAGAGATATGTAAACAGCCGTATTACGGCGCTGCGGTCGGCAAACTGTATAGAGGACGACAAGTGTCTGACGCAGTTGTCAGTTCGGTTAGTGCTGCAACAATGGCAGGTTATTTACATTTAAGCAACTTTGAACGTGGTGTTATAGTCGGCGCATGAGGGATGGGACGCAGCATCTCCGAGGTAGCGATGAAGTGGAGATTTTCCCGTACGACTGTTTCACGAGTGCACCTTTAATATCAGTAATCCGGTAAAACATCTCCGACATCGCTGCGGCCGGAAAAAGATCCTGCAAGAACAGGACCAACGACGACTGAAGGGAATCGTTCAACGTGACAGAAGTACAACTTTTCCCCAAATTGCTGCAGAATTCAGTGCGCGGCCAGCATGCTAACCATTCAAAGAAACATCATCGATATGGGTGGGCTTTCGGAGGCGAAGGCCCTCTCGTGTACCCTTGATGACTGGACGACACAAAGCTTTACGCCTCGCCTGGGCCTATCAACACCGACACTGGACTGTTGATAGCTGGAAACATGTTGTCTGGTCGGAGAAGTCTCGTTTCAAATTGTATACAGCAGATGGACGCGTACGGGTATAGAAACAACCTTATGAATCCATGGAACCTGCATGTCAGTTCAAGCTGGTGGAGGCTCTGTAATGGCGTGTGCAGTTGGAGTGATATGGGATCGCTGATACGTGTAGATACTACCTTTGCAGTTGGCACGTATGTAAGCATCCTGTATGGTCACCTACATCCATACATGTCCATTGTGCATTCCGAGAGACTTGGACAATTCCAGGAGGACAATGCGACACCCCACACGTCCAGAATTACTACAGAGTGGCTCCAGGAAAACTCTTCTGAGTTTAGACACTTCCGCTGCCCATCAAACTTCCCAAATATGATCATTATTGAGCATATCTGGGATTCCTTGCAAAGTACTGTTGAGAAGAGACCTGCAAACCCTCGTACTGATACGGGCTTATGAACAACCCTGCAAGATTCATGGTGTCAGTTCCCTCCAGCACAACTTCAGACATTAGTCGAGTCCACGCCAAGTCGTGTTGCGGCACTTTTGGGTGCTCGCGGAGGCCGTACGCGATATAGGGTAGGTGTTCCAGTTTCTTTGGCTCTTCAGTATAGTTATCCACAGTTGCTAATCCTTATGATAGAGCTTGTGATCAGAAGCCCATGAACATCGTAAGTGTAAGCTCCGTCCACAGGCCCTAGAGTGCCCATCTGCACCGACCGACTGCAGTGTCATCTTTACCAGTATCGTACCTTAATTTAAGTATTAACCGGACTTCTCTTACTTCTCACTTCTTCTTCCGTGTGTTTTTGCTTTTAGGAAGTTTTAATTGTCGAGTGCTATTAATAGTGTTCCATAGATTTCGTGTTTGTTTTGAATACCGTCAGAGAGAGTCCCTTTAGTCAGCCATAGTGCCAGTAGTGCTAGTGTTTGTTTTCAATACAGTCCAGAGACACTCTGTGACCAAAATGGTACTGAAACAGAGGATGACAGACTAAAGGCCGAAATACTAAATGTCTTTTTCCAAAGCTGTTTCACAGAGGAAGGCTGCACTGTAGTTCCTTCTCTAGATTGTCGCACAGATGACAAAATGGTAGACATCGAAATAGACGACAGAGGGATACAGAAACAATTAAAATCGTTCAAAAGAGGAAAGGCCGCTGGACCCGATGGGATACCAGTTCGATTTTACACAGAGTACTCGAAGGAACTTGCCCCCCTCCTTGCAGCGGTGTACCGTAGGTCTCTAGAAGAGCGTAGTGTTCCAAAGGATTGGAAAAGGGCACAGGTCATCCTCGTTTTCAAGAAGGGACGTCGAATAGATGTGGAGAACTATAGACCTATATCTCGAACGTCGATCAGTTGTAGAACTGTGGAACACGTATTATGTTCGAGTATAATGACTTTTCTGGAGACTAGAAATCTACTCTGTAGGAATCAGCATGGGTTTCGAAAAAGACGGTCGTGTGAAACCCAGCTTGCGATATTCGTCCACGAGACTCATAGGGCCATAGACACGGGTTCACAGGTAGATGCCGTGTTTCTTGACTTTCGCAAGGCGTTCGATACAGTTCCCTACAGTCGTTTAATGAACAAAGTAAGAGCATATGGACTATCAGACCAATTGTGTGATTGGATTGAGGAGTTCCTAGATAACAGAACGCAACATGTCATTCTCAATGGAGAGAAGTCTTCCGAAGTAAGAGTGATTTCAGGTGTGCCACAGGGGAGTGTCATAGGACCATTTCTATTCACAATATACATAAATGACCTGGTGGATGACATCGGAAGTTCACTGAGGCTTTTTTTCAGATGATGCTGTGGTGTATCGAGAGGTTGTAACAATGGAAAATTGTACTGAAATGCAGGAGGATCTGCAGCGAATTGACGTATGGTGCAGGGAATGGCAATTGAATCTCAATGTAGACAAGTGTAATGTGCTGTGAATACATAGAAAGATAGATCCCTTATCACTTAGCTACAAAATAGCAGGTCAGCAACTGGAAGCAGTTAATTCCATAAATTATCTGGGAGTACGCATTAGGAGTGATTTAAAATGGAATGATCATATAAAGTTGATCGTCGGTCAAGCAGATGACAGAATGAGATTCATTAGACGAATCCTAAGGAAATGCAATCCGAAAACAAAGGAAGTAGGTTACAGTACGCTTGTTCGCCCACAGCTTGAATACTGCTCAGCAGTGTGTGATCCGTACCAGATAGGGTTGATAGAAGGGATAGAGAAGATCCAACGGAGAGCAGCGCGCTTCGTTACAGGATCATTTAGTAATCGCGAAAGCGTTACGGAGATGATAAACTCCAGTGGAAGACTCTGCAGGAGAGACGCTCAGTAGCTCGGTACGGGCTTTTGTTGAAGTTTCGAGAACATACCTTCACCTAAGAGTCAAGCAGTATTTTGCGCCCTCCTAAGTATATCTCGCGAAGAGACCATGAGGATAAAATCAGAGAGATTAGAGCCCACACAGAAGCATATCGACAATCCTTCTTTCCACGAACAATACGAGACTGGAATAGAAGGGATAACCGATAGAGGTGCTCAGGGTACCCTCCGCCGCACACCGTCAGGCTTGCGGAGTATGGATGTAGATGTAGATGATGTATGGAGAGGCTTGAAGTCAGCACACTGTCCTCCGGCCGTTGTCAGCTTTCGTGAGCTGGAGCCGCTACTTCTCAATCAAGAAGCTCCTCAATCGTCCTCAGGAGGCAGAATGCACCCCGTTTTACTGCTCCAACCAAGGACAAATCAAGCACCAGTCCTCTGCACGAGAGTCAGATGGCCTGGAGCACTCTCCTACATAGGCGGATGTCTACGAACAACAGCAGGTCGAATATGATATCACCTGCCCATCTACGTCTTAGCTTACCTTCAGTCCAATCCACAACTGTTATGCGATCCGATTAATAATGCCTCGATGCCATACACTCATGATTGGAAGATATCTTTACTGAAATAGGAATTATTTCGACAGTGAGACACTACCGGCCATTAAAATTGCTACATCAAGAAGAAGTGCAGATGATTAACGGGTATTGAGTGAAAAAAAATATTATACTAGAACTGACATGTGATTACATTTTCACCCAATTTGGGTGCATAGATCCTGAGAAATCAGTACCCAGAACAATCACCTCAGGCCGTAATAACGGCCTTGATACGCCTGGGCATTGAGTCAAACAGAGCTTGGATGGCGTATACAGGTACAGCTGCCCATGCAGCTTCAGCACAATACCACAGTTCATCAAGAGTAGTAACTAGCGTATTGTGAAGAGCCAGTTGCTCGGCCACCATTGACCAGACGAGTTCAACTGGTGGGAGATCTGGAGAATGTGCTGGCCAGGGCAGCAGTCGAACATTTCCTGTATCCAGAAAGGCACGTACAGGACCTGCGACATGCGGTAGTGCATTATCCTGCTGAAATGTAGGGTTTCGCAGGGATCGAATGAAGGGTAGAGCCACGGGTCCTAACGCATCTGAAATGTAACGTCCATTGTTCAAAGTGTCGTCAATGCGAACAAGAGGTGACCGAGACGTGTAACCAATGGCACCCCATACCATCACGACGGGTGATACGACAGTATGGCGATGACGAATACACGATTCCAATGTTCGTTCACCGCAATGTCGCCAAACACGGATGCGACCATCATGATGCTGTAAACAGAACCTGGATTTATCCGGAAAAATGACTTTTTGCCATTCGTGCACCCAGGTTCGTCGTTGAGTACACCATCGCAGGCGCTCTTGTCTGTGATGCAGCGTCAAGGGTAACCAGGTTCGTCGTTGAGTACACCATCGCAGGCGCTCTTGTCTGTGATGCAGCGTCACGGGTAACCGCAGCCATGGTCTCCGAACTGATAGTCCATGCTGCTGCAAACGTCGTCGAACTGTTCGTGCAGATGGTTGTTGTCTTGCCAACGTCCCCACCTGTTGACTCAGGGATCGAGACGTGGCTGCACGATCCGTTACAGCCATGCGGATAAGATGCTTGTCATCTCGACTGCTAGTGATACGAGGCCGTTGGGATCCAGCACGGCTTTCCTTAATACCCTCCTGAATCCACCGATTCCATATTCTGTTAACAGTCATTGGATCTCGACCAACGCGAGCAGCATTGTCGCGATACGATAAACCGCAATCGTGATAGGCTACAATCCTACCTTTATCAAAGTCGGAAACGTGATGGTACGCAATTCAGCTGCTGTTTGTGAATGAGAAATCGGTTGGAAGCTTTTCTCGTGTCAGCACGTTGTAGGTGTTGCCACCGGCGCCAACCTTGTGTGAATACTCCGAAAAGCTAATCATTTGCATATCACAGCATCTTCTTCCTGTCGGTTAAATTTCGCGTCTGTAGCACGTCATCTTCGAGGCGTAGCAATTTTAATGGCCAGTAGTGTAATATAGTGTGATATTCGGTTAAGCGATGTGTATGAACAAGGGCCGCAAAACACAAAAAATAACCAGTGCTCCAGCAGCGAGTGACTTGTGCTGATGCGTGCCGGTAGCAGACAGCATTGAGCAGGGCTGCACACCAGATGAAAAGAAGGATTTCAGCAAGGAACACACGGCGAACAAGCTTACTGAAATGACAAATGCCATACGACATAGGAGCTGGTAGTGTAAGCATATCAGTTTTCTTGCCGACTAGACGCATTAGAGAATACAACGCATGTACCCCTGAAGAAGTAACAGACATGCTCTTGATAATGGGTGAGTGTTGCTATGATTTTTCTTGTACTAGAATGCTGTTTGGGCCAACGGCCTTGCTGCAGTGGTAACACCGGTTGCCGCCAGATCACCGAAGTTCAGCGCTGTCGGGTGGGCTAGCACTCGGATGGGGCACAATCCAGTCTGCCGAGCGCTGTTGGCAAGCTGGTTGCACTCAGCCCTTGTGAGGCAAGCTGAGGAACTGCTTGATTGAGAAGTAACGGCTCCGGCCTCGTAAACCGACAAACGGCCGGAAAAGCGGTGTGTTGACCACATACCCCTCCATATCCGCATCCAGTGGCACCCCATTCCATCACGCCGGGTGACACGCCAGTATGGCGATGACGAATACACGCTTCCAATGGCGTTCCTCGCGATGTCGCCAAACACGGATGGGACCATCATGAGCTGTAAACAGAACATGAATTCATCCGAAAAAATGACGTTTTGCCATTCGTGCACCCAGGTTCGTCGTTGGGCCATCATGGTCTCATAGGGAGGAGTTTAATTTTTAGAATGCTGTTTAACTGTTGTTGCTGTAGTAGACCTTTCTGGTAAGATTCTGTAATACGAATGTTACACTACTGGCCATTAAAATTGCTACACCACGAAGATGACGTGCTACAGACGTGAAATTTAACAGACAGGAAGAAGATGCTGTAATATGCGAATGATTAGCTTTTGAGAGCATTCACACAAGGTTGGCGCCGGTGGCGACACCTATAACGTGCTGACATGAGGAATGTTTCCAACCGATTTCTCACACACAAGCAGCAGCTGACCGGCGTTGCCTGGTGAAACGTAGTTTCGATGCCTCGTGTAAGGAGGAAAAATCTGTACCATCTCGTTTCGAACTTTGATAAAGGTCGGATTGTAGCCTATCGCGATTGAGGTTTATCGTATCGCGGCATTGCTGCTCCCGTTGGTCGAGATCGAATGACTGTTAGCAGAATATGGGAACGGTGGGTTCAGGAAGGTAATACGGAACGCCGTGCTGAATCCCAACAGACTCGTATCACCAGCAGTCGAGACGACAAGCATCTTATCCGCATGGCTGTAACGAATCGTGCAGCTACGTCTCGATCCCTGAGTCAACAGATGGGGACGTTTGCAAGAGATCAACCATCTGCACGAACAGTTCGACGACGTTGGCAGCAACAGTGACTATCAGCTCGGAGACGATGGGTGCGGTTACCCTTGCGCTGCATCACAGGACAGGCTGTAGTAGTATACCGTATTTTACCGACTATTAGACACACTTTATTCTTCGAAAAATTGGCTTCACAGTTCAGGTGCGTCTTATACTCGAAATTAATATAAGAATGTCCAGAATTTGATTTAAAATTACCGCCAGTCTTAAAAACGACCATATATTCGATGCCGCGGGAAACCTATCTCTGACAATATTGGATTCAAGTGGCAGTAGCAGTGCACCGATGTGACGATGTAGGATTCACAATGTTGCTAACACTGTCTCCCTCCCGCCATCACAAACCCAGAACATTGTCTAGCCCATGATTCGTCATTGCAGTCAATGGTTCCACTGAAACTGAGTTGAAAATGATCTGTGTTACCGGTAACAGCACAACATTTTTGTTAGTAGCTAGTTCCGTAGTGGGAAAAAGGGTATTCATATTATACGGGCTGTAAATTGAAAGTAATAGCATATGCAGAAGAGCATGGAAACGAGCAGCTGAACGTCATTTCGGCACTCCACCAAGAAGAAGAAACCATTCGCGAATTCCGGGATAGTAAAGAAGAACTGAAACCAATGAGGAAGACTAAATGTGCAAATAGAAGACTGAATGCAAAATGGGCAAAACTAGAAGATGACTTATTGAAATGGTTTCAACGACACCGTCAAAATGGCGTTGGAATTAATACAATAATGACTGAAATACACGCTCGTATACTACCGCTACAGTGGAACTTAACAGATATTATGGATGGAGATGGTTGTTGCTACATGTTTATAAAGCGAACTAAAACCAAAATAACTCAGAATATGTCACAATAATATGAAGAGAAAATATTATCTTCCCATCTCTCTATTATTCAAAATCGAAAGAAAGCTCTTGTGTATCTAAGCCAAATAGCAAATATGGACGCAACTCCTCTGCCATTTGATGTGCCGAGTAACAGAACTGTTGCCATGAAAGGTGCTAAAACTGTAGCTATAAAAACAAGTGAACATGAAAAAATGCACTACACTGTTGTCCTTGCATGTTGTGCTGACGGCACTAAACTTAATACAATAAAAATTTTCAAGCCAAAACAATGCCAAAAACTTCTGAAATACCGCCAGATGTTGTCGTTCACGTACATGAAAAGGCTTGGATGGACGAGGCTGGTATGGAATTATGGATTAATAGAGTGTGGGAGAGAAGGAAAGGTGCTTTACTGAACAAGACTTCTCTTCTTGTGCTAGAAGAGAAATTGAGACAGGGAAATGCAGAGCTTGCTGTTATTCCGAGAGGACTTACTTTACAATTGCAACAACTTGATGTCTTGATAAATAAACCATTTAAAGGTTATATGAAAAGGAATTTAAAAAATGGATGATGGATGAAACCCAACATGAATTCACGGCGAAGGGAGCTTTAAAACGACCTACAATCAAATAAGAGTGTCAGAGGATAAAACATTCGTGGTCTAGAGGGGAGAAAATATTATTGTTAAATATTTAGAGAAGTGCGGCTTAAGTAACGTTCTGGATGGGAGTGAAGACCATCTTGTATATGAAGAGGACAATGATGACGACAAAGAGGAAGAAGAAGATGAAGAAAAGGAAGAAGAAAAAAAAGAAGGAGAAGAAGAAAGTCCAGGTGACGATTTTCAGAGATTTCAAAGATCAGTTTGGTTTCATAAATTAAGAATTTTTTTTAGCCTGCCTTTGCAATCTAAAAATAAAAATGGTAGAAATGTTATTTAAAAAACTGCTTAAAAGGAAGGTGGGTCTTATAGGTCGTAGCATCTTATAGTCTGTAAAATACGGTAACATGCTAGAGACTCTGGCGATTTGCGAAATCGACACAAAATACTGTTACTGTTGTATTGTATATGGTACAAGCAAATAGACACCATGCTCTAATAAACATTCGAAGGGACATAGCCTACATATACTCTCCAGGAAAACAACAGAGAAGATGTCAAACCTAGCAGCATATGTCAGAACAAGAAGGTTGAAGTTCTATGGGCACATCAGTAGGTTACCACCAACAAGGTTGGGCCAACAATACCATGGATCACACAAGTCAAACTTGACCTACAAATGCACAAATCGATCCAGTAGTAGTTCAGGACAGAGACAAATACGGAGACAAAATATGTATGTGGAATGTTAGGTCAGAGAATGAAGTCACAAAGAAACCAGGGACAAAGTGGATTGAGGAGATAATGAGACTCCATACGGAAAAACAACAACTATGTATGCACATATTATTGCACAATTAAATGTGCGTGCATAGCTGTTACTTCAAAACAGACATGGCGACCTCTACTAAAGCTCATGATACCAGCATCTACGTACATTTTACAGCACCACTTACTGTACTGAAGAAGATTGTGTACTAATGGAAACATAGATCCGAAAGTGGTAACAGAGAATTGCCAAAACTGTTTATCTATATGAATAAATGATTTTAGCGATCTTGGCCGTTTATTCATTATTCATAATACCGTTAGAATATTTATTAGAGCATCGTGCCTGTTTGATTCTACCGTATTCAACACGACAGCATTGTTTCGATTTCGCAAAGCCATGTTTCTGTGGTCGCAAATCACTGGGGTCTCGAGCTGGTGATGCAGCAGTCTGAAACAAGGCTGTCTCCTTTCTCGTTCCGCATACCTTTCGGCGTAAACCCGAGCAGCCTCGCTGGCAACTTCATTTCATATGCCTAAAAAAAATAACATTCGTATTACAGAATCTTGCCAGAAAGCTCTACTGCAGTAACAACAGTTAAACAACATTCTAGTACAAGAAAATCATAACAGTATATACCCATTATCAAAAGCATGTCTGCTAATCCTTTAGTCGAACTCTGCAGTGTGGTGTGGCGGGAAGAAGACTGACAAGGGGAAGGTCTCAGACACGGCCAACCGACTCAAATTTTGCAGGTCGCTTGTGTACAACCAAAAACGAAGGAATCTAAGATATTTTGGGTCAACACCCCCGCAATTTTGAGAAAAATCACCTCTAAATGTTATGACGAGCAATCGACTCAAAATTGGAGGGATCGATGGATAATTGTAAATAGAGCATTTTTCATCATCAGGTATGGGCTCGGCAAACGGAAACTTTTCCAGAAATCGAGGAAAGAAACTTTTACAACTGCCGCTTCTGTACCGTCACGGTAAAACGCTTTTCGCCGACAGCGGCGACAGCGCAACGGTCAAAGTAACTGGCTGGGAATCGGAAAACCCTGGTTAGAATCTCGAACAAACCTCGCGGATGTTATTCTTTTCGTTTGTATTTTTCCATACCTCAATTGATAGGGATAAGAGGGTTAATAAGGTAAGTGAATAAATAAGGAATGATAATAAAAAGGTAGGAAAATAAAATTCTCAAACCTCTTTGGATAGTAAACAACTTCGTTTTAGGTTGTACAGAAGCGACCTGCAAAATCTGAGCCGAATCGGTTGGCCGTGTCTGAGGCCTTCCCCTTGTGACATGTGTCCATTGTCAGTTACAATGGTTCAAATGGCTCTGAGCACTATTGGACTTAACATCTGAGGTCATTAGTCCCCTACACTTAGAATTACTTAACTAACCTAAGGACATCACACACATCCACGTCCGAGGCAGGAATCGAACCTGCGACCGTTGTAGCAGCGCGGTTCCAGACTGAAGCGCCTAGAACCGCTCGGCCACAGCGGCCGGCCAGTTCCAATGTCGTATAGCATTTGTCGTATTGGTAAACACTCGTTCGACATGTCTTCCTTGCCGGAATGCCTCTTATCGTCTCCTGTGTCTTCTTGCCCCAACCTGTCTGCTAGCACCACGCATCAACAAAATTACATCGCTGCTGGAATAGTGGTTATTCTTACCGTTTCACTGTCCTTGTTCGTACATATTGCTAAACCGAATATCGCACTAGATTAATCTGGGACGGCACTATCTAATGGGCACGTAAAATTCCACTTGAAAAAGCATTACTTTTAACGGTAAACAAACCAATGTTTTCCAAAGAAACTGGGAGTCACAGGAAACTTGTGGTGAATCAACAAACTAACAATTCGGCAAATTAGATTATCTCATAGCTATCGTGTTTTGAAAAGTTCCTACATCGACACTTGCGCAATACCTGTGGCAGGACACGCTAAATAACAACACAAGTGCATGCACTAGTTATGTGGATTCTGACCAGTAACGAGATAATTGATCATCACAGTCAACACAGTTTGTGTTCTAATGACCACCGGCAACGACAATACACGCCTCCAGTCTGGTGTGGAACGCCTGCTGCACACGTGCTAACATTTCAACGGAGATGTCCGAGCAGGCTGCAGTAATATGTGTTCGCATATCATCGAGTGTAGTTGGTTTGTCCTTGTAGACAGCGTCTTTCAGCTTTCCCCACAGAAAAAAAGTCTACAGGCGTCAAATCCGGGAATTGGGCCGGCCAAGGTACAGGTCCTCTGCGCGCAATCCAACTATTCGGAAACAGTTCGTGAGGACATGCTGTAGTACGTTGTACACCATTGACTGGACAGCCATCTTGTTGGTACCATAGGTTCCTCTTAGTCTGCAGAGGAACATATTCTTGCATCCGTGGAAGATGGTCTGTTAGGAGGCTGCGATAATTGTGCTCGTCCACATGACGAAGCCAATGGGGATTATTAACTGACCAATGCGCATGTTTCGGCAGTTAATGTGGCCGGTGGCATCATCACTAAACAGGATACTTGATACATCTGGAGTATCCTGTGTTGAGACCCATGTACAGAAGTTAACACGCTTCTCATAATCGTTTCCATGCAGCTGTTGATGATAAGAGATGTGATAGGGATGGAGCCAAAGGAGCTGGAGAATGTGTGGGACACTTGCCATTTCCTAATGCGATTGCGCGTGAGCTAACGTGCGGATCAACTGCAACAGCGCTGTGATCATACGTTTCCCCTTCTTCTGTCGTCACTTGTTTCCTTCTGTTACATTTTCTAGGTGTTACACGACCACTTTCACGTAACAGGTTGAAGAGGTAGCCGAAGTGGTCGACGTCTATTGTGATATCTCACCACATACACCACACGAGAACGAACGGCATACTTCTTACACTCTCCATACACCATGAGTACGTCGACTTTTCTGCATTGGTAAATCCCATTGTCCACTAGCAACTTGGACTGCCACGACTAACTGACTATCAAGTCGCAATGCACTCAAGGAAGACACAAGCACACTGTGAGCAAACATAACAACATCGTTCCTAGCAACAACGTAGGTTGAATGGAAAAACAAGTTTCAGTGTGGAAACTTTGCAAAACACATCTCTGGGTTATGTACCAAGTCTATAAATGTAATGAGCAAAACATTTCATGCAAAGTGTCATACATAAAGCTACAAACATAAATTCATTTTCCCCATGTTCCTACCTTGTTAAATTGCAATACAACTGAATGTTGTAAGATAGAGAAATGGATGTTTTCCCCATGTTCCTACGTTACAAAGTTGCAATACAACTGAATGTTGTAAGATCGAGAAATGCGAAGCCTTTGGGTGTGCCTGTGCGCCGACATAGGCTAAGCAACACCGCACAAGATGCGAGAGTCGTAGGTAGTCGAAGACGCCGATTAGAAGGCGAGGCATGCGGCGTCAAGCGACGAGCTGCGTGACAGTGAGAACAATGGCAGTGTCCACATCTGTCTTGTTCTGCTTTCTCCAGCCAGTATTATGTACTGTGTCTAGTTGGTATAAGGAAAGCAAGGTGAGGGGGAACTGTATTACTGTGTATGCATGTTTTATAATTTGGTTTTTATGTCATGGATTTTGTCTTAAGGAACTAGTGCAAAGAATCACAACACTAAATTCGATTACTCAGTTATGTCTCATTTCATCCAAACAAATACAATAGAACTGTACGGATCTAAACCAGCGTAGAAACAATGAAGATAAAATACAGTGGTATTTCGTAAGTACTGTTGGAAATTACGACCACAGTGCGTGTGGCAAAGTTAGAGTCTTCGCAGAAAGGATTGCTGAACACAATCCATCATGTTGAAACACAGCAAAACTGATGGTTCCATCTACTTTCACATTACCGATATTTGAGTTGCAAATTATGTAGAGTAATATGTAGATCAAATTAATTTCGTTTGAAAATAGTATAGTCCTTTATTTTTATTAAACATTATCCGACAGTGATTGCCAGTACATGAAGTACTTATGGGCGTTTTATTTCTTCAGAATTACTTTTGGCTGGGTTTGCAGACAGCAGATGAATGTGGGACGATGGACACCACTAACTTAATGCAGGTTGTAAAGGTGACGCCGATACCACGTTGGACAGCGTTCGGCGAAGGCACTGGACAGGGTGAGCGGACGCCCGCTGCGAGCCGACACAATGCTGACAGCAAGTGCCGCCGTCGTTGGAATTCTGCACGAGATGACCTCCGCTCCCACGTTCATAAAGGGTTTTTCTGGCGCGAGGGCGTTGTGAAGTACAGTAAAAGTCTCGGAAGATGGGCAACAGTGAGTCTTGGGCGGAGAATGGAGAGAAGATCGCGGCAGTCTCTCGATAGAAGAGCAACATACTGGTGGACACTGCGCAGACTCTGTGAAAGCTACAGGTATTTATGGCTCTATGCTCTTTGGAGAAGACGGCACGCTAGGTGCGAGGATTCTATATAGGTGTGAGACTGCAACTTTCTCTTCCCAAAAATACATTTAGCTGGGACCTCATCTACATAAAGCAGATAGGAATCTTTGGGGGTTCGTAGGAAACAACATGTTAACGAGCTCCTTTGAGACCCCGACAAGACAGGGACAAAAAACGTTCCTTTCCTTAGCTGTAGGCCTCTGGTCGCGAAAATGCGGGGATTACATTGTCCAGCCTGGTCTAACGTAGTAGTTTTGGAAAATTATTGAAATGTGAGAGGACGTTCCACGATAATTGTGTTTTTTGATTAGTAGATTGCTCGTGAGAGGCTAGCGGTGGCTCTCAGAGAAGGGGTGAACGTTACGAGGGAAGACAGGAGGAACTATGGCACTTCGTTAACTGATAGTGAGCGAATCACGCAGAATTCGGTGAGGAACTTTGCAGCTCCAACTGGAGCATGATGTGAAGTTTGCTTTAGGAAGCTATTCGGGACTCGCAGCCATGGCTCGACACAGTGACCACGGACAGCAGTACTGGCGGACAACACAACAACGCAGTTAAAAAAAATTATGCTAAGATCTGTAATAGGCTTCGGCGTGTGTAGGTCACAATGTTCTCAGTAAACGTTAGAGTGGTAATGAGCAGGAAGAAAACGCCCTTTTTGCATTCATAATTTTTACGAATTCAAATTTTGGCAATCACTGTCGTCAGATCGCAGAAACAGATGAGTATGCTAATCATGTAGTAACCTACCTATCGGTTCCTATCTTCAATCTCAGTCAACCTTAGTTACTTGTAACTGTTTCATATTCTTGTGATAATTTGTTAGCGAATAGTATGGTATTAAACATGTTCCTGTCATATTTCAGTGCAACTATTGCACTCGTTTTGTTTGGGGATTCATTATGCACAATAGAACGCATCGTAACTGTGACTTTCATTACATTCGTATCTCACCTAGTCACAATATTGAATTACAGTGCCAGTACTCCACCACTCTTTTGAAGTCTTTATGGCCGTAATTTAGCGTTAATAAGAGAATCCCTGAGTAACAAAAGATAGTTTACAGTCTTCATTGGGAATCTACATGCTGATACAGGCTAATTACCTAAAGATGTAGGCGGTGAGGTAATAAAATGTCTGTATCTCTTCGCGTAATATCACAGGCATGTTGTATTCTGAGATGACGGGTGTTGCCATCAACAATCTCTGGTTTGTAAATCACAAACTTCAGATGGCCCCACAGAAAGATATCCAGTAGATTACGGTGTGGCGATCTAGCTGACAATGCTACAGGGCCTCCACGACCAGTTCCTTTGGAAGGAAGGAACTGTCCAGGTGGCACTGAGACGCCGAAGTGAGCGGGGCTCCATATGACTGTACCACAGGTTCATATGAGAGGCCAAACTGACGTCTTCCAACAATTATGGTAACGTAGCATCCAGGAAACGCTGGTAGCTCACCGCGCGGACTGGCCGTGCGGTTTGGGGCGTCGTGTCACGGACTGCACGGCCCCTCCCGGCGGAGGTTCGAATCCGCCCTCGGGCATGGGTGTGTGTGTTGTTCTTAGCATAAGTTAGTTGGATAAATTCTAGTGTCCTATATCACCCGTCGGCTTTGACCAATGACGTCATACGTAAGGCAAAAATGCTGCAATGGACAATCTATGAATGGAACGGATTGTACTCGTAAACAAACGAATGTAGCATGCCATAAAGTAATACGTTTAACGCGACTACTATTTACGCGCGAATTTCATTTAAACGAGTTGAAGATGACTGAAATAAAGAACACGAGAGCAATTACGAGTGCATATGTTATATAATATAATAGAACAGCGTTGTGTAGAACCTGTTGCCAGTGATGTGGAAGGCGTAGTATACCGTTAGCAGAGCCTGTTCTATTATATTTTCCACACGTACTGCAAAACGATCTAAATAATGAACCGTCGAATAGTTGGAACCGTTAACTAGAAGCAACCTATGTAGGAGATCATTTCTAGTTACCGATTCCAATATTACTGTTTCTTGTGCAAAAATATTATATGAGAAACGTGCGTAAAAGATGACCTTGTTTGTGAACTACAGAATACGACTAGACTTTCAAAAAATGAAAATATCTGCACACATTACTGCACACGCAAAGAAATGAAACGTAAAAAAGATCAAACCTTGCAACGGATAACTATACTACACAAAAGTCACACCAGCGGCACTAGCGCCAAATAACACACAGTAAAATCGGTACACCAGCAATGACAGTAAAAATAAGACAAGTGTAACAAAAACAACGAGAAGGGAAACATAAAATTCGCTACATAAATAGAAACTTACCGCATATGAACTTCCAACGGAGTCAAAGATCGAGGCTGACAAGAACGAAATAAGGAAATAACAAGAAATAATAATGTTAGAAGGTCAAACTGTAACTAAAGAAGCAAAATCCAGAATAACTAATGAATAAATAATAAGAAACACACACTCCAGGCACGAATAAGGTACCACTCAAATCAAATGTTCCCGCCATCAGTCAGACGCAAAATTTCAAAACAATACAAAAAATGAAACCACGAGTCAATCACATAAGCCCTCCGGAAAAGACACAGTAATACCCCTCGGCCCACGATTGTAACCAGAAAATATTAAAGCGACAGAAAAACCTCCCTCCATAGAAATCAAAATAGTAGCACTCGCACAATACAGTAACATAAAAAAAAACACAACATAAAACAAGAAAGAAGTATCAGACCCACCAACACCTAACTAACAAAACGAGGCCTGTACCTTTTCCTGACTACTTTCATTCATGCAAAAAATAAACAATAACCTTTAGGAATACTCTTCCTCCAAGAGTATTAATCTAAATGGCCTTGCAACACTGAAATCCTTCTCTTTCCCCGCAATGACGAACAATAACTGCAAAAATTTTATAGTTGGTTTACGGTCACTCGTTTTCTGAAGGAGAATTTTCGCAGTAAAAACAACTGACTCATCCATAACGAACAGCGTGAGAAATCAAGACCTTATAAATCACGACTGTTTATAAATCACGACTTTTTTCATTAACAAAAGATGCCTGAAACAAATTATGAGATGAAAACAAAACAATTTACATTGAATTTTTAATATACGCACTAAACGAAGAAATCCAGAGAATTCATTTAATGTTCATCGACAGCAATATGCGGCATAAACAAAATCACAGCACACATTACGCCATTGGTCAAAGCCGACGAGTGGTATCGGACACTAGAATTAACCCAGTTAGTTTAAGTAGTGTGTAAGTCTAGGGACTGACGACCTAATCAATTTGGTCCCTTAGAAATTCACACATATTTGAACTGCAGATAGCGCTCTTCTGTGGGCCTTGGCGGTAGCACATCTGGCGCCATGAGGTGCTGATCGATAATACCACAACAGATATTGATACTGCATCGTTGTTGATACCATCGTACCATTGTGCTTTGGGGGTTTCTTCTTGTCACTCATTTCAATTATGTGAATTCGCTATACTCTCCTTCCTGAAATATGATTCGTCGGGGAAAGCATTGTTCGTGAAAAATGCTGGTCGTGGCTCTGACGCCATAGGATGAAGTCCAGCCTCTGCTGATCTTCTCCTGGTGACAATGCTTGTACAGGGTGGCAGTTATTGAATTCTATGAAAAAATGTAAATTAGTTACAAATTACGGCGCGTACGCACTTTATTCAACATGTAAACGTCACTACAGATATTCGGATTTAGATTATGACACGTCCGATATGCGTGGCATCATTGGTAATGATGTGGCGCAGACGAATAGCGAAATTCTGTTTGAATCTCCTGATTGGGTGTTTTCAGCTCAACAATGGTTTTTGGGTTATTGCTGTAGACCTTGTCTTTAATATAGCCCCACAAAAAGGAGTCGATGTATTCAGATCCGGAGAATATGGCGGCCATTCGGGGCCAATGCCAGTGGCCTCTGGGCACCTCAGAGCCAGAATGTGGTCCCCAAAATGCTCCGCCAGGACACCAAACGCTCTCCTGCTTCGATGGGGTTGAGCTGCGTCTTGCATGGACCATATATTGTCCAAATCGGGATCACTTTGGATAATGGGGATGAAATCATCTTCCAAAACCTTCACGTACCGTTCGCTAGTCACCTTGCCATCAAGCAATGTTGCACTGATTATTCAGTGACTGGACATTGCACATCACAGAGTCACCCGTTGAGGGTGAAGAAACTTCTCCATCACTAAATGTGGATTCTCAGTGCCCCAAATGCGCCAGTTATGCTTATTGACGAACCCATCCAAATGAAATTGGGCTCCGTCTCTAAACCAAAGCATACCATGCGCTTACTAATTCCTATCATGCCCCGCCGCCGACCTTACAGTTTGAAGGTCATAACGCAAACCCTTCAGAAGTTATGACGATTTTGTTTCATATAGTTAAATAATTTTCATCCTGTACCTTCTGCATGCGAAGGGATGGTTATGGTTTCTCTGCAGTACTCGCATAACAGTAGACAGTGAGATCCCGACCGCAGTGGCGAGAGACCTGGTACTTATTCTTCGGTCCTCTGCAAGAGTTTGTAAAAAATTCTCTTCGTTATGAATACTGTACGTTGACGGTCGGTCCTAGCTAAATCAATCCTGGAGCTGCTCCACATGCACCACATTCTTTCAAGCGCCTATCCACAGAGTAAATATTTTTGAGGATTGAAGTCGCCGATTATGAAACTTCTCGTGATAAAATTGTTTTGAAATGTCGGTGTTTCCATCGCAAACCCATAGATGAGGTAGATATCGGCGTATTCCTCGTTTGCGAAACTTGTCATGATAGTAATACTGCGACGCGTCCATTAGCAGCTGTCGGCTAGAGCGAACAGCGCAGTGCTGTTGGAAACACGTCATGCACGCCGTGGTTTTCCTTGCGCCAGTGACCATTCTTTCTGGTTACAGGACAAACATTCCGTGACATGAGACGGTACACTCTGTCTCCGCTGGCAACGTGAGGTTCATTACTTCTGATAAAATTCCACCTATACCACTACGGGATTTGTTATTTCTCGTATCTTTCAAACACTGGTAAATAAAAATCAGCCCATTGGTGTGTCTTGTGAGACGTCAGTGAGTGAATAACATGTCGTTGTCGTGGTGTTTGTCGGTTTCTCGTTAAGTGGTTAACCGTTTCTTTTCTTGTATGTACACGTTACATCGAGAAGGAAAAAAATCAACAATTGTCTGTCGCTTGTTGCGCGTAGCAGCATATGGTCCTCGGAATATATAGAATAAGCGAAGCTCCACCGAGTTGTGCCGCCATCTGCGTGCGTTTTCCTTCTGTTTCTGCTCTGATAAGGTTGCGTGGCCGTCTTTTTGTAGTTCGAGTCCGGTATTACAGTGAAACAGGTAGCAACTGCAATGTACTCAAGCGAAGACTACACTCGTCTATCGGGAGACGCACCGCAATGCAGCTGACGGCTGAAGGCTATATTCACAACGTTTTCCAACGAGACGTGTAAATTCTGCGTGTGTTTTTAGACGTACTGAGGGAGTTTTCCAGGTACACCATGTCCCGGAAAGACCAATCCGCGAAGCAGCTGACGTTGCCCGGAACGTTATTAAGTATTTTGGAGCACATCTCTCGCACGGTAAGCATAGCTTCAATGAAAATAATGTGTACGTGCAATGTTGCATAAACGAAAGTGTAATCGGTCTGTTACATTTAGATTGCTGTATTATTTGTACCTATAATAGTAATAATACTATTATGATCATTATTATTATTAAGATTATGAAAGTTATTAAATCTCGATCAGTAATACCTATTTCTCATCGTAACTATGACAAAAAAGAGCTGCAGCAGACCTGTTGAAATCGAGGTTTCGGTACAAATGATTATGGAGGAACGAAAATGACATCCGTTTAAGCTGTATCTACACCAGCAACTAGCTGAAAACCATTTCCAAAATCGGGGATCGTTCTGCAAACCTCTCGTAAATAAAGTAGCTGAAAATCTGGGTTTCATAAGGCAGATTTTATGTGGAGATGAATGCTATTTCGCCAATGACGCCACTGTCAATAGACACAATATACATTACTGGTCTCCTGCAAATCTTCACTGTTTACGACCACATCACATGCAAGAATAATTGGGTGTTAACGTATGGTGCGGAATTCTAGGAGACGTCATTGGAGCTGTTTATTTGGCTCCCAGACTAACTTGTCGGCTGTTTCAATTCCTACACTGAGCTTAGCCTTGGGTATCTCTTATAAGGCATTCCACTTCAATTAGCTGTGAGGCTCTGGATTCAGCACGAGAGTGCACAACCCCGTTATTGTATAGGAGTTAGGAAATATCTCAAAAATGTGTACCCCAAGTAGTGACTACATTCGATGAGCAGTGACATTGCCTGAGATAATGCCCTTCAATTTTTTGTTATGGAGTTATATCAAAGCCAGGGCTTACAACCAGAAATGAAAAATCCGTGCGGTTCTAGGCGCTTTAGTCCGGAACCGCGTGACTGCTACGGTCGCAGGTTCGAATCCTGCCTCGCGCATGGATGTGTGTGATGTGCTTAGGTTGGTTAGGTTTAAGTAGTTCTAAGTTCTAGGAGACTGATGACCTCAGATGTTAAGTCCCATAGTGCTCAGAGCCATTTGAACCATTTTTTGAAAAATCCAGATGTGTTAAAAAAGAAAAAAAACCGAATACCTCTATGCAGAAATGTAAGATGTGTCCATGCCGATACCGATAGGCGCTTACATCAATGCACCCAAGGCTGACATGCATTTGAACATCTGTATTATGAATAACGCAATTATAAAGATCTGTCAGTCTATAACATAGATTTAGAGGAACATTCCTTATGATATTTTATATATATTTTATATATTCATTGCTTCTTGTTGCAGTCAGAGAGATAATAGCATTTGTGAAATATTGCCAATTGTGAAGAACGAATTGGTGCATTATGTGTTCTCAATAAATTATCTTTCATATGTTGATATGCATTGAAACAGATAATTAATATGCTTTGGCCCTTGTGCATATTGTTTTGGTCAGGGACAATCATTCTTCTGCATAGACACTTTTCTCAAGCCTGGGAATCGAACCCGTACCTTTCCTACAGCAAGCAATTTTGCTAGCGACAAGCTATAGACCAGTTACAGTTGTAAAATCTTGTTTTCAAGTGCTGATATTCTGTTAACAGGTTTTCGCCTCTGTTGGTGTTGAGTCCCCTTTACTATTCCGCTTAGGCAAACCTTTCGGCGTCTGTGGTACCCAGGATTAACTAACATCAACACAGGACGGCGTGCGTGGGGCACCTGGTATGTAGTAGAAACCCGCCTATGTGGATTACGTAGCGCCAACGAAAAATAGCAGTGTAGAGAGAGTGAGATGCAAGGTGACTGGTGAGCGGTGACAAGCCTTTGTTCATCGTAGGTCCTCTGCTTTCGTTAAAGTGATAAAAATGTATAAGACTGTGTGAAACAACGTTTTACTGCAGTTCAGTAGAGGGTTTTATACTACAATACGTACAGTAGTTCTACATTTTATCCACTTGAAAGGAAACTTAATGTCTTTTTGTTTTTTGTATCCGATTTATTCTTCACAAGCTCATTACGTATGGTACACAAATTTGCAAGTTCTGCAGTTTTGTACGATTTGCTGCTTTCAGCAAATCTTGTAAATGTATCATTAGTGGCAGCTATTTAATTGTAGATAGGTGGATGTATTGAGTTGGTTGCGACAGTCCATTTTTCTACATCGCATTTGATATCTGGTTGGTGAAGTTCTTGTTGTGGCCTTTTCACACTTTCTACTATCAGTTTATTTGATATGTATTCAACTACAGATTCTTTATTGGTCGTATCTATCCAGTCCAAAACTTCACATAGAGGAAAATTTCATTTAGAGCAACATCTAGGAGTTTAACAACATCATTTTCGATTGGAATAGTGGAGTCAGTTTCTTCTTCGTTGACTTCTGACAAGAGTTATCGCCAAGGCTTCCGAAGAGTAACATGCTTAACTTCATTCCACACCAAAGCTGTTCAGATAATAGCATAGTTATGTAAAATTTTTCCTGAAAATCCACCACTGTACAGTCGGGAATGATAAGCTCCTGAAGGAAAGAAACTCTGTAAAAACAGCTGGCCTCTGTGGCCGAGCGGTTCTAGGCGCTTTAGTCCGGAACCGCGTGACTGCTACGGTCGCAGGTTCTAATCCTGCCTCTGGCATGGATGTGTGTGAGGTCCTTAGGTTAGTTAGGTTTAGTTAGTTCTAAGTTCTAGGGGACTGCTGACCTCAGATGTTAAGTCCAATAGTGTTCAGAGCCATTTGAGCCATTTTTTGTGTAAATACATCTGAAATTTTGAATTACTTCCCGATCTGTTGGCTGGAACAGGGATGTAACGTTTGCTGGAAGATAAGTGATAATATATTCCCTGAGATTAACTCAGACGCTGGAGTGTGGGCCATACAGTTAATACCAATAGTACATCACTGCTGTGTTCAAGCAAATCAAGTTTTTTTTATTGTCTCTTACAGAGGGTACGAAATTGTGGGAAAACCAGTTATTAAACGATTATAAAGTCATCCATCTAATGGAATGAGAGATTACAGCAAAATTTTAAATCATCTTTAAAGCTCTTGGCTTGTACTTGTCAATAACGTAAGAAGTTAACTGTGGTCACCTGAAGCATCTGAACATTTGAAAACCATGAATCGTTATTAAAATTTTTTAGCAGGCATGTAGTTCTAATTTACTTCTTCTTTACTACTATCTGTACTCGCGACGCGTTTTGGAGGCGGTATTGACATATACCACTGAATGTACCTGCAAAATGACGTCATTGAACGGCGAATAATTCAGGAGATGTGACGCGTTAAACATTTAAGTAACGTAACTCCAGGGAGAAATTCTCTAGAGATACTGGTGAACTCTGTGTACAAATATATATGTGAAATGTGTTAAACGTGTATGAAACATATTATGTGACAAATGTGTAAGAAGGCAAAAACAGGGGTAAATAGGTCCTCCTAAACCTCTGAATCGATTTCAAGTAAACTTGATATATATTCTACTTACTACGTTTAAAGACATACTGTTGGGGTAAGAACCAGGAACTTCCTAGTGGGGTGAGGGTGATAACGTGGAGAGAGAAGAGTGGAGGAGGAGATGGTCAGAGAAGTGGGAGGAAGAGATGAACACAGATAAAGGGCGGAGCAGATGAACAGAGTGAGGGGGAGGGGGAAATGGACAGAAGAGGAAGAGGAGGAGGTGGGCAGAGAGAGAGTGGGGTGAGGACGAAATGGATAGAGGAAGGAAAGAGGAAGAGATGGAGAGAGAGGGGGGAGGAAGAGATGGATGGACAGAGAGGGGGTAGGAGAAGATGGAGAGTGAGGGGGATGAGGAGACAGACAAAGGGAGGGGGAGAAGGAGATGGAATTAGAGGGTGGACACTGACTTAAAGCGGTTGAGGGGGAGAAAGAGGGGGAGGAGGAGATTGACTTAAAGGGGAAGACTGGAGTTAATCTTTATAAATAACAACATAGACTTACTAGTTTTCTGTTAAAACCAACTGCGACATAGAAAACGTTGTGCCATCCTGTGAAAATGTGCGATGACTATTTGTTTCTCGCAGTCGGCTTTAACTACGATAGCAGTGCATTATACAATTATCGTAACTGTTGTTTCCACATACAGGGTATTCCAGGAGGAAAGGGACATGAGAGGACCATCATTTGAAGCAGAAAACTTCGTATAAACATAAGCCCTACCCCGAATCGTTTCCGAGATATAACAAATTCAATATAAATTGTCATTTATTTCTGCATTATTCAATACGTTGTCGGGTTTACACATGTACAACAATTAGTCAACATTACAACATGCGTCTTACAAAGTATCAATTGAAAATAATGTTGCTTTAACTCTTTCACGTGTATAAGAAAACTAAAGAACTAAGAACATAAATTTATGATTCTCCGTGTTACGTGGAAGGTTTACAAATAAAATATGTTATTATTTCAAATATTTATTATTTTTGTTTGAATTTCTAAAAAAATAATATAACATATTGTCCATATGTACCTTAATGGACAGTTGTTGACAACATAACACATTATACACTTACGGGAAAAGAAGCGCAAAACCAAGGAGTTGTGCGACATAAACGAAAGCTGGTAGCAGTGTTTCTACATTGCAAAGATGATGCCTGTTCAGATTTCGCGCCAGTCGCATGGGAATGGCGCTAGTAGCGCCACTGTAAGAATGCAAAGCAGGTTTGCTTTAAATATATCCTGCGCCGCTCGTGAGCGTAAGTTACCTTTGTGATTGGACGTGGCGAGTAGATGTTAAACAAGAATGGCTTTAAGGGGACGTAGACGCCATTATCAGCACCTCACTGAGTTTGAACGAGGTCGTGTAGTAGGGCTACAAGAAGCTGGATGTTCCTTCTGCGATACTGCAGAAGAACTTGGCAGGAATGTAATCACTGTGCATGACTGGTGGAAGCAGTGAACACGGTCACAAGAAGACGGGACTCTGGACAGCCAAGTGACGCTATCGAGATGGAAGACCATTGTGTTCGGCACATGGTTCTGGCGCATCGTAATGCATCTGCAGCAGCAGTTTGAACAGCAATTGGCACTACAGTGACACAACCATCTGTTACAAATCCGTTATTAAAAGTACAGCTCCGAGACAGACGCCCCGTACCATGCATTTCAATGACCCAAAACCACAGCCGTTTGAGGCGTCAGTGGTGTCGAGCGAGAGCTCATTGGAGGGCAGGGTGAAGATCTGTCGTGTTTACTGATGAAAGCTGCTTCTGCCTTGATGCCAGTTAGAAGGAGGCCACTTGAGGGCCTGTAGCCATCCTGTCAGTGTACTAGATACACTGGACCTACACCTCAAGTTATCGTCTGGCGTTCGAATTCACATTACAGCAAGTGCACTGTCGCGGTTATGTCACGCATCCTTGCTGCAAATTTGTTCGTCAGTCTGCTAATTCGACCTGTTGTACTGACATTCATTAACAGCATTCCAGCGTGTGTTTCCCAACATTATAATCTCGCATCTGACGTCCGCAATGCACGCACCTTTGCATTCTTGCATTCAACATTCTAGCGGTTACAACGGTTATTAACGTACCAGAATTTCACATTTGGAATGGCTTATCTCGCGCTTGCATTAACCTGTGATCTTGCAGTTAAATTTACTAACGAGACAAATGTATTCCCGGAATTTCATTACTCTGCATATTAATTATCGTTTGGTTTTCGATTTTTTTCCATCAGTGTATATCGAAGACCTACATAGGCTGCGTGTCTGCTGTTGTCTGATGTGAAATTCCGCAAAACAGTTTTTGCCTGAAGCAAAACATAATCTAACGCCACCCTGCTCATAGATATTGTAAGTGCAATTTTCAATATGCTTTGAAGCACAATGAACACATCTTTTCCTCACGTTACATTTTGTCATTTGTTGCTCTTTGGGCTACAACACGGTTGTAACCTTGAAGTTTTACAGCTCTCCATCAATTCCTCTGTCGACTTAAATAATTGCCGATTAGAGTTCTTGCGACGTATTGTATGTTGATTTCCATCCTCCTTCTGCTGCCTATTTTGCATACATTACATACGTATTGTTCGCAACATTGTTATCAAAGAAAATTCTCAGGTAATACTTAACTCTTGCCTTTCTGTCAAACTCGTAAGTAAGTTTCTTCTGATCCAACCGGTCTGCCACTTCCATCCACTTCTTGTACTCTCTTGTCACTTGGTTCAATTGGCTCTGAGCTCTATGGGACATAACTTCTGAGGTCATCAGTCCCCAATAACTTAGAACTACTTAAACCTAACTAACCTAAGGACATCACACACATCCATGCCCGAGGCAGGATTGGAACCTGTGACCGTAGCGGTCGTTTGGTTCCAGACTGTAGCGCCTAGAAGCGCTCGGCCACTTCGGCCGGTCTATCTTGTCATAAAGGGTCACTGAACACTGATCTTCTTCAGAAGAACGAGAATGACGCCTCTTCACAGTTTTACATGGTGTTACAAACAAACAAATCCAGCGTTTGCAGGCCCTACGGACCAAGCGCTTCTTCCACAAACTGCCTCCATTACTTCCTGTTTTGTGCTCGGTTCCTCCAGATGTCTTCAATCGCAGAGTTGACAGGACCTTCGCCAGGTCACCTATTCAGGCTTGGTCGTACTTAGGGGCGTCCACTCAAATGCTTTCTTCACTTGTACGTTTTTGGCGTAAGCGCCACATGGTTTCTTCAGATTCTGTAGGATTGTTGGTTCTTGCTTCAAGAGGTCGATTTCCTCGTTCTCCCACCTCCTCCATTCTCCCTTAGCTAAGATCGATCCTTATACACTCCTGGAAATTGAAAAAAGAACACCGTGAATTCATTGTCCCAGGAAGGGGAAACTTTATTGACACATTCCTGGGGTCAGATACATCACATGATCACACTGACAGAACCACAGGCACATAGACACAGGCAACAGAGCATGCACAATGTCGGCACTAGTACAGTGTATATCCACCTTTCGCAGCAATGCAGGCTGCTATTCTCCAATGGAGACGTTCGTAGAGATGCTGGATGTAGTCCTGTGGAACGGCTTGCCATGCCATTTCCACCTGGCGCCTCAGTTGGACCAGCGTTCGTGCTGGACGTGCAGACCGCGTGAGACGACGCTTCATCCAGTCCCAAACATGCTCAATGGGGGACAGATCCGGAGAACTTGCTAGCCAGGGTAGTTGACTTACACCTTATAGAGCACGTTGGGTGGCACGGGATACATGCGGACGTGCATTGTGTTGTTGGAACAGCAAGTGTATCTTCCTCACCGCTCTTCTTTCTAATGTTGATAGGTTTTACTTTTCTCGTTTTGTCATGCTTAAGGTTTCTGAATTATACATAATTGCTGGGCTTATGACTGTGTTATACACTCCTGGAAATGGAAAGAAGAACGCATTGACACCGGTGTGTCAGCCCCCCCCATACTCGCTCCGGACACTGCGAGAGGGCTGTACAAGCAATGATCACACGCACGGCACAGCGGACACACCAGGAACCGCGGTGTTGGCCGTCGAATGGCGCCAGCTGCGCAGCATTTGTGCACCGCCGCCGTCAGTGTCAGCCAGTTTGCTGTGGCATACGGAGCTCCATCGCAGTCATTAACACTGGTAGCATGCCGCGACAGCGTGGACGTGAACCGTATGTGCAGTTGACGGACTTTGAGCGAGGGCGTATAGTGGGCATGTGGGAGGCCGGGTGGACGTACCGCCGAATTGCTCAACACGTGGGGCGTGAGGTCTCCACAGTACATCGATGTTGTCGCCAGTGGTCGGCGGAAGGTTCGAAAACCTTGGGGTGCTCCAGTGTCATTTTCCTAGACAGGATCCTTTTCCTAGTGATGCAATACACCCGAGTGTCCTATTTTATTGAACTACAGAATATTTATTGCTTTAATAGTACTGATTAACTTTTGTGTAGTAGTAATTTTCGTAAGTGTTTAATTAGTTTTTCATTACTGATAAGCAGTTATTGGCCTTTGCAGTTTATGGGTCAGCATAATGAGTACCTGCTGCATAGGTTTGTAAAAGCGTTTACATTCACATATTTCTGTTCACAAGTGTTTTTATATTGGGTCTCGGCAGAAGTTTTCAGTTCTGACCTTAGTCAACTGATAGAATGGTTTCTTGGTCCCTGTGATAAATATTGAGCCAGTATTTCAATCTTTATTATAGTTAAGGTACTTACGAAGTACAGCAGTCACTTTAATAGCAATCGTGTTCGTTTACTTTTTTTTTTAGTCATCAGTCTTCTGACTGGTTTGATGCACTCCTGCCACGAATTCTTCTCCCGTGCCAACATCTTCATCTCAGAGTAGCACTTGCGACCTACCTCCTCAATTATTTGCTGGGTGACTTCTAATCTCTGTCTTCCTCTGCAGTTTTTACCCCCTGCAGCTTCATGTAGTGCCATGGATTTAATTCCCTGATGTCTCAAAGGATGTCCTATCATTCTGTCCCTTCTACTTGTCGATGTTTTCCATATATTCCTTTCCTCGCCGATTCTCCGGAGAGCCTTCTCATTCTTACCTTATCAGTGCACCTAAATTTCAACATTCTTTCTTAACGGTTGTCTGGCTACAGTTGTTCGGGCCATAACAGACTGAGGTACTCATTGTTTCATTTATGATCTATTTTCTACAAAGAAATAAACGTTCCCAAAGGAACGTATATTGACCATATCTGTTACCATATCAGTTTACAGATTTTTGCTGTATCAGTGTTTTTAAATACACACATAAAAAAAGTTTTTCATCACCTCGGTCCGGAAAATTCCGGGACCTGTACAGAAAATTGCAATAGATATCAACATAAACATCATTTCCGCCCTTTTTATTGCTCGTGAAAACCAGACATTGTATGTTGTACCACGAAACAGTGAGACCTTAAGAGGTGGTAGTCCACATTGCTGTGCACACCGATACCACAAGTTCATCACAGCACTGTTGATCCAGATTGTCCCAGTCCTCAAAGGCGATTCGGCGTAGATCCCTCAGAGTGGTTGATGAGTTACATCGTCCATAAACAGCCCTTTTCAATCTATCCCAGGCATGATCGATAGGGTTCATGTCTGGAGACCATGCTGGCCACTCTAGTCGAACGATGCCGTTATTCTGAAAGAAGTCATTCACAAGATGTGCACGACTGGGGCGCGAATTGTCGTCCATGAAGACGACAGCCTCGCCAATGTGCTGCCGATATGGTTGCACTATCGGTCGGAGGATGGCATTCACGTATCGGACAGGCGTTACTGCGCTTTCCATGACCGCCAGCGGCGTACGTCGGCCCCACATAATGCCACCCCAAAACATCAGAGAACCTCCACCTTGCTGCACTCGCTGGGCTGTGTGTCTAAGGCGTTCGGTCTAACCGGGCTGCCTCCAAACACGTCTCCGACGATTGTCTGGTTAAAGGCATATGCGACACTCATCTGTGAAGAGAACGTGATGCCAATCCTGAGCGATCCATTCGGCATGTTGTTGGGGCCAACTGTACCTCGCTGCATGGTGTCATGGTTGCAAAGATGGCCCTTGCCATGGACGTCGAGAGTGAAGTTGGGCATCATGCAGCCTACTGCGCACAATTTGACTCGTAACACGACGTCCTGTGCTGTCAGGGTTCCTCCGAGGTATGATCCGTAGGTAGCTGTCATCCACTGCAGGCGACCTGAGCGAAGCATGTCATCGACAGTTCCTGTCTCTCTTTATCTTGTCCATGTCCGAACAACATCACTTTGATTCACTCTGAGCCGGCCGTAGTGGACATGCGGTTCTAGGCGCTACAGTCTGGAACCGAGCGACCGCTACGGTCGCAGGTTCGAATCCTGCCTCGGGCATGGATGTGTGTGATGGCCTTAGGTTAGTTAGGATTAATTAGTTCTAAGTTCTAGGCGACTGATGACTTCAGAAGTTAAGTCACATAGTGCTCAGAGCCATTTGGTTCACTCTGAGACGCCTGAACACTTCCCTTGTTGAGAGCCCTTCCGGGCTCACAGGAACAATTCGAATGCGATCGAACCGCGGTATTGACCGTATAGGTTTGGTTGAACTACAGACAACAGGAGCCGTGTACTTCTTTCATGGTGGAATGACTGGAACTGATAGGCTGTCGGACCCCCTCCGTCTAATAGGGGCTCCTCATGCGCTTACATCGTTGGACGAGTTTAGTGACATTTCTGAACAGTCAAAGGGACTGTGTCTGTGATACAATACCCACAGTCAACGTCTATCTTCAATTGATGTGTGTAATTACTTAGTAATAGCTCCTCACATCCACATTACTTGTGTGCACAAAAACGAAATAAACTTTGTATTACTTGCTTCCTTTACGTATTATTTTCATAATTTTACATTATCTATTTTGCTACTCGTGCATGGTGATAATGTGACTACTTTTTTAGAGCACACCGCTATAGTTATAATCTTGTGTCTTTTTAGGTAGTTATAATCGTCAGTTGATAAAGACCTAGGCCTAGTGAGAATCTAAGTAAATATTCCAATGTAGATGAGCAATCGCTGTCGATATTCTGTCAGTATTAAAATTTTAATTCTATCCCTAGATGCGCTACTTGCCGCCTCAGTTGTGTTACTCTAATAGAGAAAAGTCGAGTATCCATCTGTCGGTGATTCATGTGAGCACAGTTCTGAATATATTCGCATTTTATAAATATTTTGCCGGCCAGTGTGGCGAGCGCTTCTAGACGCTTCAGTCTGGAACCGCGCGACCACTACGTTCGCAGGTTCGATTCCTGCCTCGGACATGGATGTGTGTGATATCCTTAGGTTAGTTAGATTTAAGTCGTTCTAAGTTCTAGGGGACAGATAACCTCAGATGTTAAGTCCCACAGTGCTCAGAACCATTTGAACAATATACATATTTTTTTTTATTTTATTACTAAGAGGAAGGTGGGAAAACTCCACGGCATTTCCTTAGAGATATATGGCTCTTATAAAACTAAACTTAGACTGGAGAATGCATGCGAGCACGATCGTGAAAGTGGCCTGTGGAGTCGATGTAAGTGTCGTCCACCTCCCCGTTGCACAAGTCTTGTTGAGCATGAAGCTATACGAAAAGTATCTCTTTTAAAAAATAAAAATCTGTTATTCTTAGGAGATTTAGCCTCACAGCTCTTTCTGCTTCCACTGCTCAGTAATTACAGTACTGATGATGATGCGTCCCATCGTCATCTCATCATTACTTCCGCTTTCAAATATTTGTTCCTAGGTCACATCTATCAGTAGGCAATTGTCACCCAGCTAGGTAACATTGATTTCTGAATTCAGTAAATCATATGACTGCGTCATAAGTGTTTGATGTAAAGCTTAATCAGTTCTGAGAGATGAGAATGTCAGGCAGTGCAGCTCCGGCTAAGAAAATACACGAAAAGTATTCCGCTAAAAATTACAGCATTTCGACGAATTTGAAAAAAACTTCAGTGCAAGCCATTACGCTCAGGAAAATGTTTTAACGGTACACTAAATTTATGCGTTAATTTTCGCAGATATATGGCATTGCCGTTCAATATCCACATTTGGTAGTGCAATGAATATATAAACGCCATTTGAGTTATTAACAATAAATAAGTCATTAGCGCAGCTGCAACGATCCTCAATTTCAAGATATTTTATGATGGTGTGCTGGCCCCTGAAAAATACTGTGTCGTCATAAGCGCAGCTGGGGCTGGCTTTTAGGCGTTAGATATGCGCCCGACATTGCTGCTAAACCATGGAAAGCGCCAACGGTCCGAGATACAAATCATGTCCTGAGCAGAGCGAAGAATCTCTGTTGTGGCGAGGAATGGCAGGCACACAACGACGATTTTCATCCGTACCAACACGGCTATATTTAACGTAATGGGGTTCATTTGCACCCCAAAATATTTAGACACTGAGATGCACCAACACCATCATCCGCCCGAGAGTTTCTTCGCAAGTGAAATAACGTACACTGCGGTTAATTTCAGTGGTCCATCTACAGTATACCTGATGGTTGCACTACTTGAGAGGGCCCTTATGAAAAAAAGTGATAGTAGGACAATGAAATTTTGTGGGAACTTTTTCAAGGACATGCGGTAGAGAAATAACGAATAAACCATTTAAAGAAACACAGTTTAAATTCCACATGAGAGGGTAACGTTTCTTAGTTCGTATCATGTTTACGTTCTACGTTACGACCATTTGCATACACGACAGCCTCTAACCGCACTAGAGATACCATTTCACAATATTGTTCGCAGCACTTTTCAAATGGTGGACAACGGAATGTTCAGTTGTGGCGACACACATCGTGCACTACTTTGACATCACACATTGCGTCCAGAACTCTTAGCCATGGCAACAGTAACTTTGCCAAAAAATTGCTCCTCGACTTGACAGTCGGCCTGTCCCAGGAGCAACTTCCAAGTCGCCAGTTGACCCGAAGCTATACTGCTGTTTTGATAAAACAGCTTTCCGAGTAAAGTCCTGCTTACGTTCTGCAACAGCAATGCAACTGTTATGCACACTACTGCTTGTGTTTCAGCCCTAAGCCGCTGTACCAGTACCGGCCCTAAACGGCAAGTCATGACACTAATACTACAAATAACGCAAATATTGCAGTGCAGAGTATGAGCATCATTCGTGTAAAGTAGGGCACCAATACGCTAGATAGCTTTCCGTCTATACTGCCTGAGGTATCAAAGGAACAACTAAAACTACCCTGTAGCATGGGATCGTGACATTTGTACGACATCTATCTACATCTACATGGATACTCTGCAAATCACATTTAAGTGCCTGGCAGAGGGTTCATCGAACCACCTTCACAATTCTCTATTATTCCAATCTCGTATAGCGCGCTGAAAGAATGAACACCCATATCTTTCCGTACGAACTCTGTTTTCCCTTATTTTATCATGGTGATCGTTTCTCCCTATGCAGGTCGGCGTCATCAAAGTATTTTCGCATTCAGAGGATAATGTTGGTGATTCGAATTTCGTGAGAAGATTCCTCCGCAACGAAAAACACCTTTTTTTTTTTTAATGATGTCCATTGTAAATCCTCTACGATTTCAGTTACACCATCTCCTCTATTTCGCGATTATACAGAACGTGCTGCCCTTCTTCGATTCTTTTTCGATGTACTCCGTCAATTCTATCTGGTAATGATGCCTCGCCGCGCAGTAGTATTCTAAAAGAGGACGGACAAGTGTAGTGTAGGCAGTCTCCCTACTACTCGTAGATCTGTTACATTTTCTAAGTGTCCTGCCAATAAAATGCAGTCTTTGGTTAACCTTCCTCACAACATTTTCTGTGTGTTCCTTCCAATTTAAGTTGTTCGTAACTGTAATTCCTAGGTATTTAGTTGAATTTACGGCTATAGATATGACTGATTTATCATGTAATCTAAGTTTAACGGATTCCTTTTAGCACTCATGTGGACGACCTCACACTTTTCGTTATTTAAGGTCAACTGCCACTTTTCGCACCATTCCGATATTTCTTCTAAATCGTTTTGCAGTCTGTTTTGATCTTCTGATGACTTTACTAGTTGATAAACGCCGGCCAGAGGGGCCGTGCGGTTCTAGGCGCTACAGTCTGGAAACGAACGACCGCTATGGTCGCAGGTTCGAATCCTGCCTCGGGCATGGATGTGTGTGATGTCCTTAGGTTAGTTAGGTTTAATTAGTTCTAAGTTCTAGGCCACTGA
This sequence comes from Schistocerca gregaria, assembly GCF_023897955.1. Taxonomy (NCBI): domain Eukaryota; kingdom Metazoa; phylum Arthropoda; class Insecta; order Orthoptera; family Acrididae; genus Schistocerca; species Schistocerca gregaria. The sequence goes on from NC_064931.1 coordinate 281,537,047, forward strand.
TGACCTCAGAAGTTAAATCGCATAGTGCTCAGAGCCATTTGAACCATTTTTTAGTTGATAAACGCAGACAACCAACTATGGCTGCTCCGATTGTCTCCCTAAGAGTTTATATAGATAAAGAACAGCAAAGGGCCTGTAACACTACCTTGGGGAACGCCATAAATCACTTCTGTTTCACTCGATAACTTTCTGTCAATCACGAAACCAGCCACATAACCGAGCACGCAATTTCACTACAAGCCGCTTGTGTGGTACAATGTCAAAAGCCTTCCGGGAAACCAGAAATACGGAAGCCATTTGAAATCCCTTGTCAATAGCACGCAACACTTCGTGCGAGTAGAGAAATAGTTGTGTTTCACAGGAACGATGTTTTCTAAATCCGTGTTGACTGTGTGTCAGTAGACCGTGTTCGAACACAAAATCCTGCTGCATTTCGACGTTAATGATATGGGCCTGTGATTTAGCATATTACTCCTACTACTTTTCTGGAATATTGGAGTGACCTGTGCAACTTTCCAGTCTTCGGGTACTGACCTTTCGTATATAATTGTTAAATATGGAGCTATTGCATCAGCATACTCTGAAAGGAACCTAGTTGAGATACAGTCTGTACCGGGAAAATTGCTTTTATTAAGTGATTTAAGTTGCTTCTTTACTCCGAGTATATCTACTTCTACATTACTCATGTTAGCAGCTGTTCTCGATTCGAATTCTGTAATATTTACTTAGTCTTCTTTTGTGAAGGCATTTCGGAAGGCTGAGTTTAATAAATCTGCTTTGGCAGCACTGTCTTCGATAGTACATCCATTGCTATCGCGCAGAGAAGGCATTGATTGTTTCTTGCCGCTAGCATACTTCACATACGACCAGAATCGCTTTGGATTTTCTGCCAGGTTTCGAGACAAGTTTTCGTTGTGGAACTATTACAAGCATTTCGCATTTAAGTCCGTGTTAAATTTTGAGCTTTTGTAAAAATTTCGGCTGAAATTATCTCAAGTATTAGCCAACTTTCAGTGCCTATAACGATTTGAGTATCAGAGCTTTCTAACTGGGCTTTGACTTCCGGTACTTTCCCAACGTAGCTACGACAATTTACAACTGTTATACCGATGGTTCCTGCAACGTTCTCTCTGTGTTCGACCTGCACCCTTTGTGACTGAAGCCCTTCTTGTGTTTTCCCGAGACCATCTAATCTAAAAAGCCGCCCAGTCGACGCCACAAAGCCCCTGCTACCCGTGTAGCCGCCTCCTGCGTGTAGTGGACACCTGACCTTTTCAGCGGAGCCCGAAACCCAACCACCCTATGGCGCAAGTCGAGGAATCTGCAGTGTACACGGTCGCAGAACAGTCTGAGCCTCCGATTCAGACCTTCCACTCGGCTCTGTACCAGAGGTCTGCAATCGGTCCTGTCGACTATGCTGCAAAAGGTGAGCTCTGCTTTCACCTCGTAAGCAAGACTGGCAGCCTTTACCACTTATGTTAGCCGCTCGAAACCAGAGAGAATCTCTTCCAGTCCAAAGCGACACAAATCACTTGTAGGGGCCCCATAACGCGCCTAACGTTGGAGCTCCCACACCCCTAATCATCACAAAAAGTTTCTGGGAATCCCTGAAAGTTTCGTACGACAGTGTGATTGCGTTTTTAGTTCTTAAACATGTTTAAATTCCTGTCCGAAGGAAAGGAGTACGAAAGTAAAGAAGTTATTATTTTCTAAGTAACACGTTTTTAATTTCCTGTTTAGGTAACGTTTCCCTCTTTTCTTCTCTGTGTATATTTTACGTTATTTACCTTTGTTTCGGGTTGAAGAAATGTAATGATTAGGACGTTTGCGATTGTCAGTGCTTACGGAAAGCTGTCTAAAGCCACATCAAGAGATGGTTTTTATTTGTGTTTCTTCTGCTGAGGAACTTTTATGTGTTTTTGAGTATCTTCTATCGCATTCATCATTGTGGTCGCGTTATTTGTATGTTACCACGTTGATATTTTGGTTTAATATTTTTTATATTCACTGTCGAGTACATTACACTTCAGTGCTACTGCTATGATGCATTGTGGAAAGAGGCACTGCAAGGCAGGATATGAAAAATTTCTGTTGTATGTTTGATGAGTATTGTTGATAGAGAGATATAGTATTTCATTTTTACTACGATGTGTGTGGGTCACCCTCCTTGTGGGGTACAACTGGACTCTTGATAAACCTGCTTCTCCTGTTTCTGATTACCTCGTCCGAAATGCGGGCCAATTGAGTCTTGTCCTTGCCACAAGGACATGCCTGTTTGTGGGTAGCGGTAGCTCGCTTGTTGCAATGACAGGATGAGAATGATACATCCATGACCGGCCATTTTGAACGCCAGTTCACTGCCCCAACCTCTGCGTCAATCCGCTCTATGCCTGTGGTAGTAATATTGACCAACTGTTTACATCGAAATCAGTTTGGGGTGTTCGGAGGAGCATACTTGGTTTACCACTGTTATATTGCCCTTTTACTATTCAGTTCGCAAATGACGAATAGGAAAATCAACTGTTGTAAACCATTGTATGTGCTCGTATGTTGCTGACTGCATTGTTATTGTCATTTCGAAAGATGCATGTCCAAGAAATATTATGTTGCTTTACTCTTCGTGGATCACCCGTCCTTAGAATTTTAACAGCAAACCTCTTCACTATGCACGTTTCCTCTCTTTCAACGTCTTACAGGAGGTGGATAAGGATCTCAATGAGGCTACCACACTTGCTAAACGAAACTGTGAAGAAATGTGCTGTCATTCTATGCATACTCCTCGTCTTTTTTATTAATGCAACCTACAAACAATCCAAAATGATAAGCTATGCTCAAGAACTGGTGGATCGAAGGTTTTGTAAGCTACTTCCATCATGGGTGAATTATATCTCCCTATACTTCTTCCAATGAATATTAGTTTGTCATATGCCTTTTCGGCAAGTCGTTAGAATTTAAATCCCTCTGGACACAATGTCCTAGGCACGTAACTGTTCTGATTCTTTTCAGTGATGGCATATCAATGTTATAGTTGTAAAATAGTAGAATTTTCCAGAATTTGTGCGTAGTAAATCAGATTTGTGTACATTACGGGTCAATTCCAGTCCTTTCAACAGTTTTCTAGACTTCCGATCTTTCTATATAATAATGCAGGGGCCTTGGTTGAGACCCCTAATGTTTTTGGGATGACGGAGCTGCAGTGTGGGGGAGGACGCCTGGTCGCTAATGATTCAATATTAGCGGATCAAGGATTCATTACATTAAAGTTTATAATCGTGTACCCTTCTCCGTGTCGGCGCTCAGGCCAGCAGCAGTGCAGTGCACAGCCTCGAAACGTGCTGACGCTGTCTCAGCAATCTGCGACGCTGTCTCAGCAATCTGCAGAGGACATCGCTCAGCAGGCATGTGGCTCACGTGATGATGGTGTCAGGCAGGCAGCATGCCTCGATGGCGCCGGCGTAGCTCGTACAACAGACGTTGCTGCCCACGGCAAAGACAGCGTAATACCGGAGCACTCTTGTAAACAGTAAAGAGGTGTAATAGGGTAACCTCTCAGCAGCTTTGCACGGTTTGCAGACGAACAACAGCATAGTCAATGAAGGCTTGGGATGTCGATGACTGCTTACCGGTACTAGTCGCGGGCAGTAGCTGTTCACGCACCTCCCAAATACTACGATAGGTGGATGATGCGCCAAAAGCCACCAGTTCGACTTGACAGGCTGTGGATAGAAGTCCCCAAGTCTTCTCAGTAGTAGTTAACAGGTCGGCAGCTCACATTGGTAGAGTACAGCAGACCAGAAAGGTAGCAGTCTCGAAGGCGTAAGTCATCTTGACGAATGCTAGCAGCCCACTACAGGCTCAGTATCGTAGCTGGCGTAGTGCAACTTAAAGACGTCAAGGCTTGGAGGCCAGAGTATTTATTGCTGCTTGTCCGATGTAATGACGTTATGCCTGGCCGGCGAAGACCAAATGTGGCCTACTTTTCTAGGCTCATCAGCGGTCTTCGTCCCCCCCCCCCCCCCCCCCCCCCCCCCCCTATTTCGCCGTATCAGCGGGCTGGTGGGTGTCCTCATGAAAATTTTGCTGTCTCTTACGAAATCAAGCTGTGCTTTTAGAATTATGCGATGTCTTCTCCTCGCTGAAGTCATGTTTCTGAGTTCATTATTCAGACCCCCTCAGTTGCACGACATGAGACAATAAATACTGGGTGCATTCTGCTTTCCACAAGGTGGTCTTCTTGCCTTTTTCTCGATTTGATGGCGACACGGGATGTTGGTCTGCTTTGCCTTGGCTCGCTGCTGGCTGGAGAGGACGTCGAGAAAATCTTATATTTGCCCATATTACATTCCTACTTCGAGACAATACTGCACTACCCGCGATTTCTTTCGTGGATGAATTATATTTTGTTAGGACCGAAAGAACTGATGCCGCGGTAAAACTCTCGGTGCCCATTCGGCTGTGCGGTTGTTCAAATCCCTGTTGGGCCATTTAGATTTAAACTTTTCGTGGTTACCCTAAATCACCCAAGGGAAGTGGTTGCTTTGAAATGAACACGGCCTATTTCGTGGGCTATCATTCCCAAAAGCCAGCTTGTTGTCTGTGTATAATGATCTCGTCTTCGATGAGACATTAAACCACAATCTTCCGTATGTTTTCCTAGGATTTTTTAAATGACTCTTCACGAGCCTGTGGTTTCCTATCCCTAGTTGTATGAGGTCGTTGCACTGTAGGTCATTTTGTACAGATGCACCTAAGTGGCTTATGACTACTATCTAGCCGGAAAAAAATTAGTACACCTGCAAAGACGACATCTATTTTGGTCTGACGACAGAATGTGTCACCTGGGAGGTAGTAGATATACTGATAATGGTTTCAACGTCGTCCACCAACGGATACCATAGCGGCATAGCTACCAGAGCGTCTTCTGTCCCTTTAATACTGAATGCTCACGGCCAGAAGACTCACGCGGACCCTCCCACCGGAGGTTCGAGTCCTCCCTCGGGCATGGGTATGTTTGTTGTTCTTAGCATAAGTTAGTTTAAGTAGTGTGTAAGTCTAGGGATCGATGACCTAAGCAGCTTGGTCCCTTAGAAATCCACACACATTTGAACAGAAGACTCTGTGGGATGCAAACGTGTGACGCAAGCAGGCAACCATGTCACGGAAACGCACTCGTGCTTCCTACAACCAAATGAGCGAGTTTGAAAGGGGCCAAATTGTGGTCTTCCGAGTGGCGGGATGGTCCTTTCGGAGAATTACCACACAAATTGGAGGTGCTACGTCAGTTGTGCAATGATGCTAGTATCAGTGGTCACGTGAACATTCTCACACACGGTGACGAGGTTCTGGACATCCACGCAACACCGATGGCCGGAGTTACTGAACGCAGTTTTCCGAAATTCCTTCACCAAGGGAGACGAATGGAATATTCCAGAATTTGAAACACGAACAGCTGCCAGCATGAGTTTCTTAGAAGTAGATACCTTAGGGGTTGCGAAGCAACTCAAATCGCTTGATACGGGCAAGTCTTCAGGTGCAGATTGTATACCGATTAGGTACCTTTCAGATTAAGCTGATACAATAGCTCCCTACTTAGCAATCATATACAACCGCTCGCTCACCGATAGATCTGTACCTACAGATTGCGGAGGTCCCACCAGTGTTTAAGAATGGTAGTAGGAGTAATCCATCGAATTACAGACCTATATCATTGACGTCGGTTTGCAGTAGGGTTTTGGAGCATATACTGTATTCAAACATTATAATCACCTCGAAATCAACGCTCTATTGTTACGCAATCAACATGGTTTCAGAAAACATCGTTCTTGAGCAACGCAGCTAGCTCTTTATTCGCACGAAGTAATGGCCGCTATCGACAGGGGATCTCAAGTTGATTCCGTATTTCTAGATTTCCGGATAGCTTTTGACACAGTTCCTCACAAGCGACTTCTAATCAAGCTGCGGGCCTATGGGGTATCATGTCAATTGTACGACTGGATTCGTGATTTCCTGTCAGGAAGGTCGCAGTTCGTAGTAATAGACGGCAAATCATCGAGTAAAACTGAAGTGATATCTGGTGTTCCCCAGGGAAGCGTCCTGGGACCTCTGCTGTTCCTGATCTATATAAATGACCTGGGTGACAATCTGAGAAGTTCTCTTAAGTTGTTCGCAGATGATGCTATAATTTACCGTCTAGTAAGGTCATCTGAAGACCAGTATCAGTTGCAAGGCGATTTAGAAAAGATTGCTGTATGGTGTGGCAGGTGGCAGTTGACGCTAAATAACGAAAAGTGTGAGGTGATCCACATGAGTTCCAAAAGAAATCCGTTGGAATTCGATTATTCGATAAATAGTACAATTCTCAAGGCTGTCAATTCAATTAAGTACCTGAGTGTTAAAATTACGAACAACTTCAGTTGGAAAGACCACATAGATAATATTGTGAGGAAGGCGAGCCAAAGGTGGCGTTTCATATGCAGGACACTTAGAAGATGCAACAAGTCCACTAAAGAGACAGCTTACACTACACTCGTTCGTCCTCTGTTAGAATATTGCTGCTAGGTTTGGGATCCTTACCAGGTGGGATTGACAGGCTGCTCGGTGTGGGATCCTTACCAGGTGGGATTGACAGAGGGCATCGAAAGGGTGCAAAAAAGGGCAGCTCGTTTTGTATTATTACGTAATACGGGAGAGTGTGGCAGATATGATACGCGAGTTGGGGTGGAAGTCATTAAAGCAAAGACATTTTTCGTCGCGGCGAGATCTATTTACGAAATTTCAGTCACCGACTCTCTCTTCCGAATGATAAAATATTTTGTTGAGCACAACCTACATAGGTAGGAATGATCATCAAAATAAAATAAGAGAAATCTGAGCTCGAACACAAAGGTTTAGGTGTTCGTTTTTCCCGCGCGCTGTTCGGGAGTGGAATGGTAGAGAGATAGTGTGATTGTGGTCCGATGAACCCTCTGCCAAGCACTTAAATGTGAATTGCAGAGCCGCACGAAATCAGGTGATCACGTGACTTCTGCGTCTTCATGTAACCAAAGCAATTGCATTTGATACAAGTACCGTTTACATGCACAAAGATAAAAAATATATGTAATTCGTGTTGTTATTTTGTACTTCACAGAACATTCTTCATCATGATCACAGGCAAGAGTTTCCTATAACTGTTGATAAACGCGGAAGTTGTTTATGAATAACGGAAACATGTTTCATATCAGTTCACCGAAGTAGTGAAACGATGTTTAATATATTTTTGTCATGGTTTTTTTTTCATTTTACCTTGTTTTAACGAAATTGCGTTTTCTAACTTTACATGATGAATCTGTGTTGCTTTCTTTATTTTTGTTACATCATCCTCTGTTTCACGTTATAGGTTAACAGTTTTCTTTTAATAAAACCTGAATTAAACACTGAAAATTCCAATTTTGCTATATGCCGCTTGCTTTTAAGTAACAGACAGGGGGGTGCCTATGTAGAAGAAGTATGTTCAGTAGGTTAGTTGGCCTCCGGTCTTTATGGGAGTCTAGTAAGACACTGATCGCTTACGCATAGAACGCGATCTCACGAGGTAGCACCTGATTGGTATGCAACACACGCAACACATCTAACCGGCAGGTAAATCGCGTACGATCTTAACTGACCAAAACTACTAGGAAAACTACCATAGTCTACGCTTACTTACGATAATCTACAGTAGCATGTGGTAGTTTTACAACAAGAGTGAGTAAGAGAACTAGAAGCAAATAAATCAGCTCGTAAGTTAGCAGTATGTGTGCTGGATCAGCAAGTTCAGCATCTGGTGAAAGGTTACAGCTGATACAACTGTGGTTGTTATCTCCACGGTCTCTTGTATCAGATTACAGCTGAGGCAGTTGGACAAATTGTGTTCAAGGGCACCCCCATCTGTAACACAAGAAAATGCAGTGGTTATATGGATTATCGCGATGTCTATTTCCACATACACACACACTCGTCAGATTAGTGCCTAACGCTCTCAAGTAGGTACTCCAATGCTATTGTTATGCCTAACAACAGTGGACATTTTAGAAGCTAGGCCAAAGGAATCGATGTTTTAAAACTAACCTGACTAGCCTTATAACTGCAGAAAATATGTTTTAGCTAAAACACTACCCTAAGCAGACAAGCACGGAACCGATTCACAGTCTGAATGTAATTCATTAGGTCTACCCTTGATGTAAGTCACAATACACCCTCAAATTAAGTATTTACATATTCAAATTGATCTCAAGCATCATTTTAGGAGGGAAATATAATGCATCACGTTGCGCACTTGAAAAATATAACCAACGATACTGAGGGACAAGTATTGCTATTATTGCAAATGACGCAGGGCAACTGTAGGTTATAACTTTCGACGAAGTTTGCAATCAGGACTATGGTGCCAAGGCTCTCTGAATTCTCAATAGAGATATTTCCTATAATCAGCTATTAAATAGCGCCACCATATAAAAAAAAAAAAAAACGCGACACTCACAACAGAGCCAAAAGACAAACGGCATTTTAGCAAGAAAAGAAATAAGATGGTTGCCAATTTTAAGAAAGAAGAAGGTGTTCCATATTAAGAAGGAAAAAGGTTTTTTATTACAATTTGTCACTTCAGCTGCAGAACGACATGCTATGTTTATGTACATTTATGAGAAAACTAAAGACGGCAAGTCTAAGAGATGTGACATTTCCAAATATGACGACAGAATCGATATCTCGAAAACAAAATTATTTATAATTGACTGTATCATGTGTAAGGTACCACACTTGCAAGCTCTTCGGAGCCTCAGCCCATGAATTTCCGCTTCTAAGATGTTTGCATAACTTATTAGAAAAACACACAGCTTGATTGGTTATCGTAATATGCATGACCTCTACCAAAATTGTCCAAAAATAAAGTTAAGTTACATAAGATTTCAGACACTTTGCAAGCACAGTGAGGCATCAAAATAAATATTTCCTCCCCTTACCTGTGTCTATTACATATATACAATGTCCAGAAAAATTAATGTGACCACCTGTCAAAAGCGTGAATAACCCATTTTGCATTGCGGACCACTGTGATACGTACAGGAAGAGATTCAATGAGGTTATGGAGGGTGCCGTCAGGGATGTGGAGCCATGCCGACTCCAGTGCTCTTGGTTTCTTGGTTGAGGATCTGTGGCGCAAAGTGTCCAACCGCGGTGTTCCCACAGATCTCGGTTTGGTTTAAATCTGGGGAGTTTGGTGGTCAGGGGAGTATGGTAAACTAAAAAAAAAAAATGGCTCTGTGCACTATGGGACTTAACTTCTGAGGTCATCAGTCCTCTAGAACGTAGAACTACTAAAACCTAACTAACCTAAGGACATCAAACACATCCATGCCAGAGGCAGGATTCGAACCTGCGAGCGTAGCGGTCTCGCGACTCCAGATCTGCAAGCGATGCACGTACGCTGGTAGCTGCGTGACACGATGCATTGTTCTGCTGGTTGGCGCCATCGTGTCGAGGAAACACAAACTGCATTGAGGGGAAGACATGGTTCCCAAGGATAGATGCGTACATGTATTGATCCATTGTACCTTCTAGAATGACAAGATCAACTATGAAATGCCACGAAAATATTCTCTAGGCCATAGCACTTACAGGGTGTTTTCTTTCAAATGTTTGACTCCGTACTCGCCAATTGTCATGTGTCCTATGGATCATAACATAAGATTCACCTGAAAAGGCCACCTGTCGATATTCAGTGGACGTCCAGCTGCGGTACTGACGCGCATATTCCAGCCTTTGTCACCGATGAGCAGCAGTCAGCATGATTACAGGAAACAGGTGCCTGCTGCAGAGGGCCATACACAGCAGTGTTCGCTGAGGGTAGCCCCTTAGTGCATATGGCGGGCAGTTGTTCAACAGTTGCACATCTATTCGCCCGTATACATTCCCGTAGCCGTCATTCACCATTGTCGACTGCGGCCGGTGGTGCGCCGCCTTCGCGTCGGCGCCGGTTTTGAATAACGCTGTTTAGCCATCACGGTACTTTAAAAACTGTAGGCACGTGAGCAGTTTACAAACTTAGACCGCGCGGAAATAGTTCCACCCTTGCCCTGAAAGCCAATGATCGCGTTCTTTTGGGACATCGGATAAGCCGCTCAGTTTCCCCATTACCACAACCACTGCGCTGTTGCTCCTGTACCCTCCCGACACGCTTCATATACCCTCTTTTTTTTAATCTCATTTTGTTCGCTTTTGATTGTTGCATCTGCTCGGGGCGGACGTCGTAAGACATCCGTTTAAGTTCGTTGTTGATCGATTAACTCAGTTTTTTTTATTACAGAGGGTAGCTAACCTTTTGACCGAACACGCTGAGCTACCGTGCCGGCAACCCTCCACTGTAGTGGCACCACTTACCGTCTGTGAGCGGTTATTGCACGTTGACGTTTCGTTCGATCGCATTATATTCATATAAGTACCTAAATATTGGCTGCACAAGGGCACTTAGCCTCAATACCCTCTCGCCTTAACATTTAAAGTGGGTTAAGATTTTATAAAAATGTGTGGTAATATAGTTCAGTTAGTAAGGTGTCTGATAGCCCGCCTAGTTGGCCGTGGATTCTAACGCACGGCTTTCCGGGCGGGAAGGAGCGCCGGTCGCTGGCACAAACGTGTCAAGGTCCGGTGAGCCGGCCAGTCTGTGGATGGTTTTTAGGCTGTTTTCCATCTGCCTGGGCAAATTCCCCTTCTTCCGCCTCAGCTACACTATGTCGGCGATTGCTGCGCAAACAAGTTCTCCACGTACGCATACACCACCATTACTCTACCACGCAAACATAGGGGTTAGACTCGTCTGGTGTGAGACGTTTCGTGGGGGTCCACCGGGGACCGAACTGCACAGTAACCGTGGGTTCGGTGTGGGGCGGCGGAGGGGTGAAGTGGACTGCGGTAGTCGTCGTGGGGTTGCGGACGACTGCGGCTGCGGCAGGAACGGAGCCTCTACGTCGTTTCTAGGTTCAAATGGTTCAAATGGCTCTGAGCACTATGGGATTTAAAACCTGAGGTCATCAGTTCCTAGGACTTAGAACTAGTTAAACCTAACTAACCTAAGGACATCACACACATCCATGCCCAAGGCAGGATTCGAACCTGCGACCGGAGCGGTCGCGCGGTTCCAGACTGAAGCGGTCGTTTCTAGGTCCCCGGTTAACATATCATCAGGTGTCTGATTCATAAACGCAGGGTTAAATGTGCATGAAGTAGAAGAGTCTCATTAGCATTATCCATCCAGCTTGCTGAAATACATAGACCGCATATTTTGGTAAGAAAAAACATAATTTATTTCTTACGAGTTATTAGATTGTTTGCCTTTCAGATACAACAAGATGGTGGAAATTGTTAGTCCGTCTACTTGTTTGGACGAACTGGAGCTATCCTACAAAGAAATGGTGGGCAATATTACCATAAGTATGCTTTAAAATAGCCACCTTCAAATTGCTTGTCTTAAATAATACAGTTAGCAGCAAAGTACTGGAAACGTTTCCGTAAGCTTTCCACCTCCAGTTGGTTTTAAGTATGAGACTGTGCAGAAAATAAACTGTTGATACTAGCCTACATCTACTTCTACACCTACATATACGTGATTACTCTGCTATTCATAACAAAGTGCCTGGCAGAGGGTTTAATGAACCGCCTTCAAGTTGTCTCTCAACCGTTCCACTCTCGAACGGCGCGGGGGAGAAACGGACACTTAAGTTTTTCAGTGCGAGCCCTGATTTCTGTTATTTTATCGTGATGATAATTTTTCTCTATGTAGGTGGGTGCCAACAAAATGTTTTCGCAATAGAAGGAGAAAACTGGTGATTGAAATTTCTTGAGGAGATCCCGTTGTAAAGAAAAACGCCATGTCCATAGAATTATTTGAAGTTGTTTCGCACTGCCTCCGCCAGTCTTTCTATCATCTTTGTAAGGGTAACCTGGAAAAAACACTCAAGCAGTTTCCCTAAAACCTGGGCAGGAGTGGAGCTATGCACGTGATACGACTTTTTTTCGACGGACTGATACAGAACCTGTTACAATTCGCATTGTGCCTTCAACTCAGGCACGCAGTAGTTGTCTATGACCAACAAGAGCTGTGGAGCCAAATCCTTGTACACAAACAGCAACTTCAGCGCAGCGCCGACAATCAGAGTGTGACCACATCATAACGTGTTACGAAACAATGGCTTAAGCGTTCCACCTCGCATCACTACTGACATTATTAGACGGATTTTCACCCAAATACTCACTTTTCCTTTAGAAGCTATAAACGTAAATACAATGTCATGACATATTCTGCAAAATTTCGGAAAATATTAGTCCTTTAGGCGAATTGTGTGTGACATCTCAATATCTTACTGTCACGTAACGTGCTTTTTATTTGTGGTGTCATTTCCTAATTTGTAAGAGAGGACCAAAGAGTTTCCTTTCGAAGGTCTTACAGTCCAGAATCGGTATGCCAATCAGGCAAAATCGCCCTGAGCAATAAGGCAATAATCCCACCGACGCACCAGGATTAGGATACACAAGCACTTTATTTAAAACAAATTAAAAAGAAGGAGATGGGTGAGACCTACATGTAACGCACACTTTTCTTACCTAGTAGCCTCCTGGGAAGACACTCTCACAGTCGCTTTGTGTAACGAGGATCTCCCGCCCACAACTGTGGCAGTCCGGCCGCCGCTGCTGTCTCTGTCCTACAGCGCCCACCCGAGGAGAACAGCAATATCAGGAATCGACAGCGCACAACACACAGACATCACGCCGACGAGGTACACCTGTCAGAAGTTGCGATTGTGTTGCTGATGAAAGGGAGGCCGACAAACACACACACACACACGCACACACACACACACACACACACACACACACACACTTACACACAAGTTCACGCACACAGAAACACCTTAGAGGTGCCGGCTGACAGGAATCAGCTGAGACGATTAACTCTACCAGGTTTCATCTTGTCGGAGTTGCAGGCGCAGAATACAGTACGCAGGCGATCTAAAAATTTATACATTATACGTATCTCTAACTTCCGAGAATATTTTCATAAATTACGAGTTATTAACGCACCTTGACCAGATCCGCCAGCAGTGCTCTACTTATCTACAAGTAGACGGAAACTGGGCCTTTTCTTTCGCTTGCCAGCAGACATTTGTGGGTTGATGTACCACCTATTGCCGTAAGAATCCATGATTTTGAGCGTATGAAGGGTTACCTTTAACTGTTAGCGATATGTTAACAGGAGGTTTCTTCTGGATAAGCATTTGCAAGAAAACGTGCTCTGCAAGCAGTTTGTAGGTGAGAGGAACCACTATATCAAACATCTAATTTGATGCTTCATTGTGTAGTCAACGACTTTAAGAGATTAAATGGTATCATCATCATTCTTTCAGAACGAAGATGGCATTCGTCGACCTGAATGGATTTAAAGGTTATGTAAATAGTTTTGTGTTGGAACAAGCATCTGGTTTTTAATGTATTTTTCTCTCAGCTCCTGTAAACTATAACTTAAAGGTACAAAACTGAATCTAGACATTATGATGTAATATGTTAGAATTTTTGTTGTTGCTTGCCTGTAACTGAGAACACTATTTGTGAGCTGACAGTTGATACACATAGTCAACATCTGGAGGTACACTACAGTTGTAGGATTAAGTAGCTGACACCTAATTTCACGTTATGGCACTTACATTATCTAGTCAAAAGCACCCATTGGTGCACATTAGTACGAGTTGTGAACACCTTTAGCTGTGACATTGATTATGCTCCTGCACAGTTTCTCCAGTATCACTCATACACATTGACTAATAGGCTGAATGCTGTAAATAATCACTTGATGATGCACCTCAACAGTTCAACTACAATCCAGACATGCAGTATGAATTATTATGTCAGTATCATTCATATATATAATTAATAGGTTGAATCCTCTAATATAATGACGAGACCACAATAGGAGCACATGTCAGCAGCCCGATGGAATGCTAGAAAACAATGCACATCAAGTATAGCTCGCATGAGGTATAATTTGTGTCTGACTATATATGTGTCAGCCTCGCGTTAGGCACATCAGCTGCTTATTGTCGGCAGTACCTCTAAGGTGCGTGCGCGCGCGCGCGCGCGCGCGCGCGCGTGTGTGTGTGTGTGTGTGTGTGTGTGTGTGTGCCTCTCAACAGCAGCGTGATCGCAAGTTCTGACAAGTGGACCTGGACCTCGCCGGCGTGATTACTGCCGACTGCTGTTCTCCTTGATAAGACACGGTAGGACACAGATACTTTTTTTTCACTTGCCGCCCTGATTTTACGACCCACCACCTAATTGCTTAAGGTGGGTCTTTATTGACCACTTAGCCGCTGCGATCGGTATATGGGCGCTGTTATGGCTGAACCTCCACACCAGTTCCCGCATCCGATAGCACCGTTGCCCGTGTCCCGCCACGTGGAGGCGGGTCGTAGTTGATAGTGTTTTGTTTTCGTCTCTTTTATTTTGTTTTCTTTTACTTGGTTATCTTTATGGCAGCTTTCCCAAACCGTTTAACAAAAATTTACATGAAGTTTAAATTTTGAAAAAGAAATACAAAAATATAGTTTAGAATGAAGAAGAGGAAAGAAGATAGGAAAGGAAGAAGTTTATAGTTCCTCCACCCTGGGGAACTGAGGATGAAAGCCTTGGAATTAGTCGTCAAGCCATTGATCCTCAGTCTCCAATCCTTTGCTTACCTTTACCTAAGAAGATTTCTTCTAATCTATAATTTCAATGCTAATAACTAAAGCTGTTACTGAGATAATTACGCTATTTACAGGTTTAAAGTGCCATGTTTGTCTGTGGCAATTGCGATTGTGCGCCGACACTGTTTACATCTATTCATGCTGAGCTTTAGTTACGTGTAATCTATTGTGATATCTGTACACTATGTTTAGGCTAATGCATTTATGTCGGTCTTCTTGCTGTCTCGGTTTTCATCCTGCACACTATGGCGTCTATGTAGGTGCCGCATCTAGGATTGTCGTCTGTACGGTCTCTCGCGCCTGTACTCTTTATGGCATTCATCTGAGATTATTTCTGTCAGTACGTTTAGTTCGACCCATAATTCTAGTGTTCTGATTGCATCGTATATGCGTCGCTCAGTTTGTAAGTGTTGTATTTCTAGTGTGTTCCTGTGTTGTCCGTATTTCCCGCAGAATATGATTGTGTGTTCGGGGATTCCCATACCTCCACATGTACATGTAGATGTGTCTCTTAGACTCACGCGGTTCTAGTGAGTGGGATAAGGTCCGTGCCCAGACAAGAAATGCACCATGCCGCGGCTAGGATCGGCATGTTTCATTCTTAACCTTTCCGTGATATCCGGAAAAACTGTATGTGTTCTCCGTCCCTTATCACTTGTGCCCCATTCTTCTTGCCATGTATCGATTTTCCATTGTTTGTTGAGCGGAGAACCAGTTATTATATTAATTTGGTCTAGTCATCCCATCTTTAACCAGTACCGTGCGGCCCGATGCCTAATTTTATATCTGTCGGGAAGATTCCAAGCACTACTCACAGCACTTCGATCGATGTCGTACCAAATGCTGCAGATAGTCGCTTTAGGACGCTTCTCTGTCCTCGCCTAACTGCTGTTCTGTTAATGACGAGGTTGAGTCTGTGCGACCATGTACTGTGCGCAAAGCATAGTACAGAGACAGCAGTGGCGGCCGGCATCTGCCTAAGTTGCGGCCCGGAAATGCCCTGCAACAACAAATGACTGCAGCAGTGTCTTCCAGCTGGCTGCTACGTAATTCGAGTGTGTACGGTTTCGTGTAGGTCTTCATCAACTCCTCTATATTAATTTGTTTTAAATAAAGTTGTCTGTCCAACCATCCTCATATGTTGGTAGGAGTAACTGTTTTACAATGTAAATTTAGCGATGTGTTATGATTTGATATTTTATCCATTGTTTATTTACTATTATACTAGTGGCAGTCTTATAGCGACGTTCGGCACCCTGATAACGTAGGGATAATATATACTTGGAACGTAATTGTTGTAGTGTGCTATTCGTTTAGTGTGGGATAGGGCCTTGTTTGTTACCGCCATATTGTAGAATATGTCATGAAATGGTTAATTTATAATACGAAGAATGTCCAGAAAGTAGGTTCCGATCGGTCTCAAAATGGAAACCACTGGGAAAATCTGGTAAAGCTTTGCACAGTTGTGTTGGGCAGTGTCTGTAGTATGCCAGTCGATCGTGTCGCTCTTTTCAGCTTTGAGTGAACAGTGAGCACGTAAAGATCAGTAGGGAATAGCGTCCTCCGCCAAGTATGAGGGCCTGGTTAAAGATTTCGCCTGTGTCATGCAGCCCACATAACACAATTGTTGAGGTGTTCTTTCTTCATGCCAATTCTCGGCCGCACGCTTCAGGGGCAATGAAGATGCTCCTGCAGCGCTTCCGATGAGAAGTGTTTGATCACTCACAATACAGTCCGTAACTGTCTCCCACTGAGTCTCATCTCTGCTCACAAGAACCCTTGGCTATGTAGACAAATTTTTTACACAGACAACGAGCTGCAGACCAGTTCAGATAACTGGCTGAAAGCACAGGCGGCTGCTTTCTATGACGAGGATATTGGAAAATTGAAACAATACTACGACAAAACTCGGAGTTGGATCGGCAACTATCTAGAGCAGCAGGTGGAAGGTGTACGTAACTGTTGCAAATAAAACGTTTCTGATTTTCACTGTGGTTTCCATTTCGCGACCGATCGGAACTTACTTTATGGACAACCCTCGTATTTAACTATGCACTGCGAAGTCAGTGTGTCTCACCTCATAAATTATAGTAATATTTACCGCCATTTTTCCAGCATTACGCCTCCATACTCTGCAAGAATACTAAAGACTGCTAGAGAGCATCGCTGTATGAACGTATGTTACGAATGGATGACAGCAACTACACTCCTGGAAATTGAAATAAGAACACCGTGAATTCATTGTCCCAGGAAGGGGAAACTTTATTGACACATTCCTGGGGTCAGATACATCACATGATCACACTGACAGAACCACAGGTACATAGACACAGGCAACAGAGCATGCACAATGTCGGCACTAGTACAGTGTATATCCACCTTTCGCAGCAATGCAGGCTGCTATTCTCCCATGGAGACGATCGTAGAGATGTTGGATGTAGTCCTGTGGAACGGCTTGCCATGCCATTTCCACCTGGCGCCTCAGTTGGACCAGCGTTCGTGCTGAACGTGCAGACCGCGTGAGACGACGCTTCATCCAGTCCCAAACATGCTCAATGGGGGACAGATCCGGAGATCTTGCTGGCCAGGGTAGTTGACTTACACCTTCTAGAGCACGTTGGGTGGCACGGGATACATGCGGACGTGCATTGTCCTGTTGGAACAGCAAGTTCCCTTGCCTGTCTAGGAATGGTAGAACGATGGGTTCGATGACGGTTTGGATGTACCGTGCACTATTCAGTGTCCCCTCGACAATCACCAGAGGTGTACGGCCAGTGTAGGAGATCGCTCCCCACACCATGATGCCGGGTGTTGGCCATGTGTGCCTCAGTCGTATGCAGTCCTGATTGTGGCGCTCACCTGCACGGCCCCAAACACGCATACGACCATCATTAGCACCAAGGCAGAAGCGACTCTCATCGCTGAAGACGACACGTCTCCATTCGTCCCTCCATTCACGCCTGTCGCGACACCACTGGAGGCGGGCTGCACGATGTTGGGGCGTGAGCGGAAGACGGCCTAACGGTGTGCGGGACCGTAGGCCAGCTTCATGGAGACGGTTGCGAATGGTCCTCGCCGATACCCCAGGAGCAACAGTGTCCCTAATTTGCTGGGAAGTGGCGGTGCGGTCCCCTACAGCACTGCGTAGGATCCTACGGTCTTGGCGTGCATCCGTGCGTCGCTGCGGTCCGGTCCCAGGTCGACGGGCACGTGCACCTTCCGCCGACCACTGGCGACAACATCGATGTACTGTGGAGACCTCACGCCCCACGTGTTGAGCAATTCGGCGGTACGTTCACCGGGCCTCCCGCATGCCCACTATACGCCCTCGCTCAAAGTCCGTCAACTGCACATACGGTTCACGTCCACGCTGTCGCGGCATGCTACCAGTGTTAAAGACTGCGATGGAGCTCCGTATGCCACGGCAAACTGGCTGACACTGACGGCGGCGGTGCACAAATGCTGCGCAGCTAGCGCCATTCGACGGCCAACACCGCGGTTCCTGGTGTGTCCGCTGTGCCGTGCGTGTGATCATTGCTTGTACAGCCCTCTCGCAGTGTCCGGAGCAAGTATGATGGGTCTGACACACCGGTGTCAATGTGTTCTTTTTTCCATTTCCAGGAGTGTATATCTCGAGTCTTACAAAATGGTTCAAATGGCTCTGAGCACTACGGGACTTAATTCTGAGGTAATCAGTCCCCTAGAATTTAGAACTACTTAAACCTAACTAACTTAAGGACAGCACACACATCCATGCCCGAGGCAAGACTCGAACCTGCGACCGTAGCGGTCGCACGGTTCCAGACTGTAGCACCTAGAACCGCTCGGCCACTCCGGCCGGCTCGAGTCTTGCAAACCATAATATATGTATTATAATTGAATATGACATCTCATCTGGTTATGAGTATTAAAACTAGAATAATAATAACATTACAGATAAAAAGCTAGCTATGTTATTGTAGGATACTACGCTGTCATGCTTTCTGATGTTTAGCGGAATGTCATGACAGTCTATTTACTTTGATAGCTTGTAATGGAAACATGGGTATCTGGGTGAAAATTAGTCAAAAAATGTCAGAAGTGAGGTGTGGTGGAGTGGTTAAGACATTGTGATTTAACACAGTATGACAGATTATAAGCTGAAGGCGTTTTTTGTATAGAAGATGTGTTAATACGTGACTGCTAGTTGTAAGAGGGTGATTCAAATCGAAACCTTAAGAGACCCATAAAATTTAGGAAAGGTCTGTGACGGAGTTGGTAGGAGGAAGCAGAGGGATGATACAACGCAGGAGACGGCAGTAGTGTCTACAAAAAGATGGCTACCCTGGTATCAACATGCAACCCAACTGAGCAGCGATCTGTGATGCGGTTTTAGTCTAGTGAAGGTGCGAAATCACTCCAAATTCAGCCCAGGATGACAGCGCAGTACGGTGATTCGTGTTTGTCGTTGCAGCAAGTTTACAAGTGGTGTGGGAAGTTTAAAAGCGGGTATCTTCTCTGTAGGACGCCCAAAGACAAGGCAGACTAACCGCATAATGATGGGGAGAACGATGCGTTAGTGGAGGAGCTTGTAAAAGAGAAAAGGCGCGTAACTCTGAAGGAAGTAGCCAGAAGTTGGAAGATTAGTACTGGTTCAGTGCGAATATTGTTCAAGACGTACTGCATATCAGTAAGGTGTCTACAGGATGAGTACCATGTCAATTGACTGGCAGAAACGAAAAGATCAACCAAGGAATGACGCCAGAGCTCATCACTGGGGAAAATTCTTCAGTCAAACGTCTGCTGGAAAAGTCATGCTCATTCTCTTCTGGAATACATATGGAATAATTTTGAAGTATTAAATGGCTAGGGGAGTTAAGGAAACGAGTATTTCTTATTCATACATGCAGAAAAAACAACATCACCCCAGGAGTAAACGACGAGGACTTCAAACTTCAGGTGTATTGCTACGGCATGACAACGCCCGACTGCATACAGCCCGTAAGACCGTTGAGGCTGTTCAGGAAATTAAATCTGAAGGTCAGGTACATCCCCCTTATTAATCAGACCTCGCTCCTAGTGACTTTCATCTATTCGGTGCACTCAAAGAAGAAATGGGAAGAAGGTATTTCAGAAGGGATGAAGTGAAACCTGCTGGGCACGACGGGGCACACACACGGCCAAAAGAATTCTTTCATCATCGTATCTACGCACTTCCGAAGCGGTTGAATACGTGCATTCAACGTCAGGTAGACTATGCCAAAAAATTATATCAAATTTTTTGTTCATTGCTAAAATTACAATTACCATAGCACTTTTAAGATTTTCATTTGGATCACCTTCGTATTAGTTGAGATATGTAACTTAAAGGAGGCTATTTTGAAGCATTAATTATGGTAATATTGGCTACCGTTTTTAAGTATAGCACACCGAGTCACAAGCACTCCGTCTAGAGCAGTAGATACATTAATATTTTTGTGATACATTAGTTTCGTTATCCTATAAAAATGTGTGGTCAGTGTAGATCAGCCAATCAGTGGGATAAAGCTAATAAGAGTATTTTACTTCATGCATATATAAGCCTGTATTTATGAATCAGGTGCCTTAATCATTGAACTACACTGGCCACACATTCTTATAAGTTCTTAACCCACATTAAATGATAAGATGGGATGGTACTGACGCTACAGGCCAATTTAAACGTATTTAGATGAATATAAAGTGATTGAACTACTGTCATCTTCTAATCTATAATTTATTTAAGTAACACAGTCAATTTAGATGCGAAAATATTTAAGTTAGGTCGAAACTCCACAGAGTTTGAAAGCGAGGTATCTGAAATATGATACAATAAGTAGTACGACAACAGTGTCATCAGCACACATTGCAGGTTACCTACATCAGGAGCAAGCATACGTTCGGGGGCAAACCTATTGTTCTCTTTTGATTGAGAGGTCATTCACCTATTATTCTGCTAAGAGGATTATGACTCTCTGGGGATAATCCACTCTTTTGATTAACAGGTACTTAACCTATTGTTCCCCCAACCCTTCCCCTCCTTATCCCCCCTCCACCTCCTCCCCCACATCCATCAGGATATCCCCTCGCCAATACATGCACACTTTTGATATCAATTTGATTGACTAATTAATTAAATCGATCAATTAATTAAATACACCTCCTGGAAAACCAACCAGACCGCCTCCTCCCCTCCTCCTTCCAGAAACTGGGCGGAAAAAGACTCAGTTGATCGGTAATTTGGAGGGAATTCGATTGCACTTTATGGAATACTGCTTAAACCGTTTAGACAATGTGTGGGATACTGCTTGTTTAAGCAATTTACGCGATTCAAGACCGTGTTTGGAATATGGTTTATTTATTTAGTTAAAGTATTTGTCAGGGAATTGACTGCAGTGTATGAAATACTATTTATGTAAACAATTTACAGGATACAGGATGGTGTATGGAATATAGTTTATTTAAAGAATTAGTCAGGAAATCGATCACAGCATGAAATATTTAAACAACTGCGGCGCTTTTATATTCTGATCGCCCTTGGAAACGCTGAGTAAACTTAGTTCTTGTCTGCTGCTGGAGTCAGTGATTTTAATGTTCTTAGTATTTGTTTTCCTCGCTTTTCGAAGCACACTGGTGTCTAAGCACAGACAGGAAAATCGGAGCAATTATATATCTAAAGTTCATGACATATTTCGAAACCCACCGTCACTTCCTGCAGATCAGCAAATTACTGGAATCTCAGCATCAAACTATTTTGTACAGATCGAGAAACATACAGCAGTTGAGATGCACTGACAGTTAAACCCTGTAAAACCCTGTAAAAGTGGTCTACAGATCATGACTGGAATAAAGTGCTGTATAGTTGCCGCCGTTTGGGGCCTCCATGCGTATCTCTATCGTCAGTGCACCGCAACGAAGGTCAAAACCGCATAACGTCCTAATTACAGATCACGTTAGTAAAGACCACTGACCATGGACCACATATCGGGATTCTCTGATCTCACGGCCCACAAACAAAGCAACAAGTGGTGGCATTCTGTTGATGGGGAAGTTAGAGACTCTCTTCTTGTCTCTGTCTCTGTCAAGAGGCCGCTTTCTGATTGCCTGTATGATCCAACTTCCTCTAACATGCAGACAGAGGTTTGCATCTCTCCTCAGAATACAATGTTCCTATTAGCTAATGCCGGAGACAAAGGGAGACCTGATACAGTTTCGATATCAAAAATAAAGTAAAATAAGCCATTTGCTATACCCTTCCAAATTAATTGTTTAACCTTTTACAGCAGTCAAATATAGCGCTTTAAACGATCACTTCTATCTCACGATGGTCCTTCTTTGTAATAAAACACATTTTCAACGTTTGAGTATCACACGCAAACATATGCAAATCAAACAATGAAATTTCCACCACAAATAGATCGTAGCACTAAATATATATCAGGTCTTGTATGCACCAACGTTTGAGAACACAAACACCCTCCTCCAGCACAGCATTCCACTAAAGTTACCTGGTGGAAAAAAATCCTACCGATCATAAAACTAGCGATCGCAAGGCGCGCGCCGTTCACCATCTACAGTGTAGTCCCCGTCTGCACCGGCTAGGAGAGAGACCCACACCCGAATGCATGCATGCACGGCAATACAACTATTGGAAACTCGATAGGGTTTTGAAAAGAACTATAGGCTTCATAAATAGTTTCTCTCACCTAAATTTGGAAGGAGGGAGGGAGGTTCCACTGTGTGATAGAATAAAGGTAACAGCAAGTACCACTGAGACAGAGTCCACTGCGGTCTATTGAGAAGCACTAAACATGACACACTTAAACTAAGATCCAGACTGTACCAATCAGCTGTCTTGTCTAGATGTCGGACACAGCTGAAAACACTAGCATATACTGCATGCTCCTGTCACGAGGCCCACACGTAACGCGCCTGTCCCCATGTCCACCGCCAGCGCCGACGTAAAGAGGTCAGTGAAAATTTCCGCCGCCGCTGAAGCCACAGCGGTGGACGCGTGGGCATGCCAGAGTACATCACCCCTGGTCATGGAGGGCATCCGGGGAAGATTGGAGGGGTAGGAATTCGGATGAAATCAATACATCCAGCGCAAATGTCACTAGTTCAAACGTGAATTCCTGGTGGGAGGACGATTTTCTTATCGAGGAACACTATTGAGAACCAACACTTGAATATGACCACAGAAGGAGTCTACCAGCAGCAACACACATTACACGTAAGGACCGCGCTATCAAAAACATAATCGCAATGACTATGTTACTGTCACGATGCATAAAAAGCAGTCTTGGTTCTACAGGCACACACAAGAGTCGCTGACAGTGTAACACTTTCTGGTTGCCATGCTATCAGCGATTTGGAATCAATTCACTAGCGAAAAATATTCATGCCACTCTCATACCTCGAAATGAGTCACATTTTTCGACCTATCTGCTAGCAAAACTCCAACATGGCTTTATAGATTTGCTCAGCATCTTGCAGCTGTTCCTCAGTCTCTGCCCCCAGCCTTCATGGAGCTTCGTCCATGTGATCGTCACAATTTATGTCTGAACTAAACGGAAGTCGGAGAGCGCTATATCCACTAACTTTTGTAACCCATGCAGAAACAGGTTGAACTGAGTTAATGCGACAGGACTATGTTTTGACCACTCGGGGAAAATGGGAACATGTTTTTGTAGCTCCGCCAACGAAGCTAACCGTGAACGGTTCTACCTTCGGCAACATACATTACGCATAACGACCGCGCTATTAAAATAAAAACGATCACAACGATGATGTTAAAGTCACCATGCATAAAAAGCGGTCTTGATTCTAGAGGTACGCACAAGAGTCACTGACAGTGTTACGATTGCTGGTAGAAATGCTGAGTGCGATTTGAAACGAAGTCTTTCCATTCAACCACATACCTGTGTTGGATTCCTTTTAACGACTGCGGCAACTAGCGAATCATATTCATTTCTCTCCCATATCTCGAAACGATTCATCTTTTTCGAACCTATCAGCTACAGTAAAATTGCAATGTGATTTTAGACAGTCCCTATGCATGTTGTCACGGCTAGTCATTCTCTGCCCTGCCATCCCTGCAGCATTGCACATGTTATCGTTCCACTTTAAGTCTGAAACCCGTGTAGAAACAGAGAGAGCTGAGTTAATGCGACTGGACCGTGTTTTGACCACTCGGTAGAAATGGCAAATCTGTTGTCGTAGCTCCGCCAACCGCGTATGATGTGTAAGGTCAGCACCAAACGAAGCCTCCTCCTGCATCACGAGATAATGTAAATGACAGTACGAACAGTAACGGTAGTGTTTCTTATCAGGAAAATTAGGGAGACCCCACATCATACAGGTACTGCACTGCAAAGCAGATCTTCGTCCCTCAGAGTCCATTCACGACTATCATACAAACATTTTATCATCGTTATTCCGCCCTATCCAACAGAGAAAAATTACGATGTATAAATGCTCTGCTAACTACACCCGACAGAGAACTAGATATGACTTTTTTGCCGCACTTCTCTCTTCCTACATATCGGAAATAAATATACTCTGCATGCCAGTATCGAGCATATGTAGTGATCCAATTAAATATACAAATATTGATCCACTGGAGCAGTTGGCCAGTGATCGAAGTCGCTTGCACAGACCAGTGACGGAATGACTGATAATTCAGTGTTCCACTTCGATTGAGTCCTGATATTGCAGTCATGTACGCGATGACATTTTTGGTGCTATCCATCCCCAGAAGGTGCTGCCCCTCCATCAAGACTATTTCTCCGTCTCAAACAAGCGATGTCATTCAATCATTATGTGGTGATCAACAGCGTACCAGTGAATGGATGGGATGGAAAAGTCACCATCGAGGTAAACTATGTGATTACAAGTATCTCGACACCCCAGAATTTCATTACTTGATTAGCATAATGTTTGTGTGTGATACTCAAACGTTGAAAATATGTTTTATTATGAAGAAGTATCATTGTAAGGTGGAGGTAAGTGTTTTAAACAATATACTTGACTGATGTAAATTGTTAAACAATTAATTTGAAAGAGTATTGCAAATGGATTATTCTGCTTTATTTTTGATAGTGAAATTGTATCAGTTCTCCCTTTTGCTGGAGCTGTAGCCAATAGGAACACTGTATTCTGAGGAGAGATGCAAACCTGTGTCTGCACGTTTCGGCACGTTGATTCTCACAGACAATCAGGGAATGGCCTATTGAGAAAGACAGAAACAGGAAGGATGTGTATGTGTATGTGTGTGTGTGTGTGTGTGTGTGTGTGTGTGTGTGTGTGTGTGTGAATTCCTAAGGGACCATACAGCTGAGGTCATCGGTCCCTAGACGTACACACTACTTAAACTAACATATGCTAAGAAAAACCATCCCCGAGGGAGGACTCGAAGCTCCGGAGGAAGGAGCCAACAGGAAGTGAGTCTGGAATTCCCGATCAACAAAATGCCACCACTTGATGCTTTGTTTGGGTGCTGTGAATCAGAGGAGGCTGATATGTGGTCCTTGGTCGGTGGTATTTACTAATGTGATCTGTAATTAGGACGTTGGGAAAACAAATAATAAGAGCATTAAACTCGATGAATACGGCAGCAGACATAAAGTAAGTCTACTCAGCGTTTTCAAGCGTGATCAGAATTAAAAAAAGCGCTGCAATTGTTTGAATATTCATGCTGCCATCGATTTCCTCACTAAATATCTGAATAAACTATATTCCATACACCATCCAGTACCTTGTAAATTGTTTAAACAAACAGTATTTCATACACTACCGTCAATTTCTTGACAAATTCTTTAACTAAATAAATAAACTATACTCCAAACATGGTCTTGAATCGGGTAAATTGTTTATAAACAGTATTCCATACACGGCAAACAAATTCCCTACAAAAGACTGTCCAACAGAGTCTTTCTCCTGCTAATATCCGAGTAGGGGTGGGGAGTGGGTGGGGGTTATCCAGCCAATAGATTTAATTAATTGATCCATTTGGTTAATTAGTCAATCAAACTGATATCGAAAGCATGTGTGTATCGTCGAGGGGGTTCCCTGAAGGATGGGGAAAGAGGACGTGGACAGAGAGGAGAAGGAGGGGGAGGGGTGTGAAAACAAAAGGTTAAGGACCTGTCAGTCAAAAGCAAGGATTATCCCCAGAGGGTCATAACCTGTCAATCAAAACGATGGATTATCCCTAGGGATTCATAATCCTATTTGCAGAACAATTGGTTAATAACCTGTCACTCACAGAGAACAATAGGTTTTCCCCCTGAATGAATGCTTGCCCCTGATGAAAGTAACCTGCAATGTGTGCTGACGGTGCTGTTACCCTACTACTACAATAAATCATAAATACACTCCTGGAAATGGAAAAAAGAACACATTGACACCGGTGTGTCAGAGCCACCATACTTGCTCCGGACACTGCGAGAGGGCTGTGCAAGCAATGATCACACGCACGGCACAGCGGAGACACCAGGAATCGCGGTGTTGGCCGTCGAATGGCGCTAGCTGCGCAGCATTTGTGCACCGCCGCCGTCAGTGTCAGCCAGTTTGCCGTGGCATACGGAGCTCCATCGCAGTCTTTAACACTGGTAGCATGCCGCGACAGTGTGGACGTGAACCGTATGTGCAGTTGACGGACTTTGAGCGAGGGCGTATAGTGGGCATGCGGGAGGCCGGGTGGACGTACCGCCGAATTGCTCAACACGTGGGGCGTGAGGTCTCCACAGTACATCGATGTTGTCGCCAGTGGTCGGCGGAAGGTGCACGTGCCCGTCGACCTGGGACCGGACCGCAGCGACGCACGGATGCACGCCAAGACCGTAGGATCCTACGCAGTGCCGTAGGGGACCGCACCGCCACTTCCCAGCAAATTAGGGACACTGTTGCTCCTGGGGTATCGGCGAGGACCATTCGCAACCGTCTCCATGAAGCTGGGCTACGGTTCCGCACACCGTTAGGCCGTCTTCCGCTCACGCCCCAACATCGTGCAGCCCGCCTCCAGTGGTGTCGCGACAGGCTTGAATGGAGGGACGAATGGAGACGTGTCGTCTTCAGCGATGAGAGTCGCTTCTGCCTTGGTGCCAATGATGGTCGTATGCGTGTTTGGCGCCGTGCAGGTGAGCGCCACAATCAGGACTCCATACGATAGAGGCACACAGGGCCAACACCCGGCATCATAGTGTGGGGAGCGATCTCCTACACTGGCCGTACACCTCTGGTGATAGTCGAGGGGACACTGGATAGTGCACGATACATCCAAACCGTCATCGAACCCATCGTTCTACCATTCCTAGACCGGCAAGGGAACTTGCTGTTTCAACAGGACAATGCACGTCCGCATGTATCCCGTGCCACCCAACGTGCTCTAGAAGGTGTAAGTCAACTACCCTGCCCAGCAAGATCTCCGGATCTGTCCCCCATTGAGCATATTTGGGACTGGATGAAGCGTCGTCTCACGCGGTCTGCACGTCCAGCACGAACGCTGGTCCAACTAAGGCGCCAGGTGGAAATGGCATGGCAAGCCGTTCCACAGGACTACATCCAGCATCTCTACGATCGTCTCCATGGGAGAATAGCAGCCTGCATTGCTGCGAAAGGTGGATATACACTGTACTAGTGCCGACATTGTGCATGCTCTGTTGCCTGTGTTTATGTGCCTGTGGTTCTGTCAGTGTGATCATGTGATGTATCTGACCCCAGGAATGTGTCAATAAAATTTCCCCTTCCTGGGACAATGAATTCACGGTGTTCTTATTTCCTTTTCCAGGAGTGTACTTTCATTAATTTTAGAGACATCGAATCTGTCATCATCTTTGGAGATGTTACATCTCTCTCTCTGTTAGCATCTTCAGTTGTCTTATGAGCGTGTATAAACAAATTGTAATGAAAAAACCTTCCTCCTTTCTAAAATCGAGCACCTTCTTCCGTCCTGAAATCGAAAACTTCCTTCCATCCTAAAATGACATATGTTTGTCTTGTGGCTATGTTGTGTGTGTTGTGTATTTTTATTAGATGAAAGTTTTATGTAATAGTTGACTATAGGAAATACTGTCTATAAAGCCTTTACAGAGTCTTGCCATCACAGTTATGATCGCAAACATTGTCAAAAGTTAAAACTTTCAGTAGGCCTGTGTCATTTGTAATAATAGCAATAAATGTCATTTAACATCATCAGTTATAATTCTCTTGCCAGGAACATGATGCATATTTTTTATCTCTCTTAAAATAGTGTTTGAGAACAATTTAAATCTGGAAATATTTAATTTGAGGGTGTATTTAGACTTACTTGAGGAGTACCTCTAATTAATTACATTCAGACTGTCTGTCTGTTTGCTTGCTTGCTCGCTTAGTGTATTATTTTGCTTAACATGTATTTTCTACAGTTATAAAGTTGGTGAGGTTAGTTTTATAACATGGATTCCTTAGGCCTATCTTCTAAAACGTTTTAGGTACTAACTTTATGACTACATGTATGTGTGGAAATTAACATTGTGATGACCAATATAAGCACAGCACTTTCTTGGACTGCAGACATAATTTTGCAGACATTTTATACTTGGAAAGAATTCTGTGGCATCTGAGAAGCATAAGTGATGCGGAATATAATTAATTAAAGAGTCTTCCGCTTCCTAAGACAAGCGTTGTTCATAGACTGCATAACTTTTTCTGCGAGTGTAGACATCTGGTAATGACAGTAAGTAATGTGTGTTTTGAACGTTGCCGCAGTCTGTAGGTGACAATAAGAAATTCTTGGTACAAAACCTGAACAATGAACGTTTTCAACAGAGCAGCCATCTCTTGGTGACAGTGAGCAGCTTCGACATAAAATAGTAGTTCATTTTATTCTGTGATTTTTAAGAGTAGTGTAATAGTATTTAAAGTGAAACTCTTGTTTTACAACTGTGATTTACTAATTCCTTACTTAATTTTTTAAGCAGATATTTGTTTTTAATTTATTTATGGAGGGTATGTTATATATCTATTGCGATATAACATAGATACTAATATATAACTTCGAATGAAATTTACTATCGTGACTGGCGAGTCAGTCCATAAACATTTTTTGGAACTCAGCAATGCAATCGTATTTCAGCATTATTATTTAATTCAGATACCTTGATGTTTTTCTGTTGATTAATATTTGGATAGCTTTTGAAAACGGCCAAGATGAGGCTGCAGTGCAGCACCAGTAAGAGTACGCTGATGTGACAAACGTCATGAGGTGCCTCGTAATATTGTGTACGACCTCCTTTTGCCTGGCATAATGCAGCAACTTGATGTAGCATGGACTCAACAAGCCTCTGCAAGAGCCCTGCAGAAATACTGAGCCATGCTGCCTCTATAGCCGTCCATAATTGCGAAAGTGTCGCTGGTGCAGGATTTTGTGCAAGAACTGACCTCTCGATAATGTATCATAAATGTTCGATGGGACTCATGTCGGGCGATGTGTATAGCCAAATACTTCGCTCGTATTGTCCAGAATGTTCTTCAAACAATTCACGAAGGATTGCGGCCCAGTGACATGGCGCATTGTCATCCACAAGCATTCCGACGTTGTTTGGGAATATGAAGTCCATGAATGGCTGCAAATGGTCTCCAAGTAGTTGAACCTAATTATTTCCAGTCAACGATTGCTTCAGTTGGACCAGAGGACCCTGCCCATTCCCAGGTAAACATAGTCCACACCATTATGGAGCCACCACCAGCTTTCACAGTGTCTTGTTGACAACTTGGGCCAAGGGCTTCATGTGGTCTGCGCCACTGTGGAACCCTACCATCTCCTCTTACCAACTGAAATAGGAACTCATCTCACCAGGCCACGGTTTTACAACCCTTTAGGGTCCAACCGAGAAGGTCACAAGCACTGGAGAGGCGCTCCAGGTGATGTGCTGTTAGCAAAGGCATTCACTTTGGTTGTCTACTGCCATAGCCCGTTAACGTTAAATTTCGCCTGACTGTCCTAACGTAAACGTTCGTCATACGCCCCACATTGTTTTCTGCAGTTATTTCACCCAGTGTTGCCTAACTTTACTTTACTTTTCCGTGTCCAGATGAAATTTTATTTTTCCAATAGTAAGCCACGCTACGGCTTTGTCGTTGGCCTGTAGCAGGTTACTAAACTGCAAGGCTCCGGCAATAGTCGGCACATGAGCAGATGTGCCTCGTCTTGTACCTCTCCGCATCCGCAAAGAACGTCGTCATCGTTAGTCAGCAGTCCCCACTTGCACAGATTAGTTTTGCATCTGGGTACACCAGCCGTCAGCCTATTTAGTGTTCTCCACACTGTATAAGGAAGTTTGTTTCCAGGTGTCATTTGCTCTTTTGGTGTTATCTCCAGTGCGGTTTGTTCATTCTCCCATTTACGGACTCTGTTATCTTCCTGTGAACCTTCAAGGATCTTGGTTCTTGCAATAAAGCTATTTCTAGATTTGAGCCTCCGAGCCTGAGTGACGTGCCCATTCAGTGGGTGTCGAGAATCTGTTTCTTTCTTTGTTCTCTCAGCGTCTGCTGCCACCTGCCTTCTGATCTTGAATGGGCCAATTCCAGCAAGCAGGTACAAATTACACGTTGGTGTGGGTCTGAGACAACCTGTAACAATTCGCATTGTCTCATTTACAGTTACATCAACCTGTTTAGCATGTGTTGATGCTTCCCATACTGGCGCTGCATAGTCTGCTGCAGAAACACACAGAGCAAGTGCTGATGTTCTCAGTACTGATGGTTGAGCTCCACATTCATAGTTTGTCAGCCTGCGGATGATGTTATTCCTGGAGCAGACTTTAGCCTTGGTGTTTTTGCAATGCTGCTTGAATGAAAACGTTCTGTCAAGTACAACCCCAAGGTATTTAGGTGTTGGACAGTGCTTTAGCTTCTTACCTTGCCATGTAACGTCGAGCTCAACTTTAGCATCTCTATTGCGCAGATGGAAAGCACATACTTGGGTTTCGTCAGGGTTTGGCTTGAGGTGAATGGCGTCGTACTATTGAGCCAGTTCTTCAAGCGCTCTGGAGAGATTTCCAGATGTTGCATCAAAATTGGACCCCTGGACCACCACAGCTGTATCATCAGCATATACGAACAGTATTGCATCTTGAGGTATAGGTTGGTCATTAGTGTACACATTATAAAGCATGGGAGAAAGTATAATTCCTTGTGGTAAGCCATTCTTCTGCACTCGCCATCTACTGTTCTTAGCATTTAGGGAGACATAAAATCTTCGATTCTGCAGAAGACTACCAATAACCATCGGCAACCTACAGTCCCCTGTGAGGTGATATAATTTGTGCAATAGCTTTCTGTGGTTTACCGTGTCGTATGCAGCAGTAAGATCTATGAAAGATGCTCCAGTTATTAATTTTTTTTAAACCCATCTTCTATATGTTGCGTCAGATTAAGTATTTGCCCACAACAAGATCTTCCTGGTCTGAAACCGGCTTGTTCCTTTATGAGCTTTCCATCTATAGTTTCTGCCACCCGGTTGAGAATCATCCGCTCCAGTATCTTATAGAGATGACATAGAAGTGACACTGTTCTGTAACTTTTGGGATCCTTTATCTCCTTGCCAGGTTTTAGTAAAGCCACCACTCTCGCCTGCCACCATAGTTTTGGAATATTCAGCTCTTTAATACAGGTGTTCATCATTTGTAGTAACCAGTTTCGAGCTTTCGGCCCAAACTGTTTTATCTGCTCCGTTCTAAGGTCATCAGTTCCAGAGGCCTTATTCAGTTTCATACTCTGAAAGGCGTCTTCCAGTTCGGTTGCTGTGAATGAGGCATTAAAGAGTCCGTAATCTTTTTGTTCTTGGAGTATAACTCTTTCCCTTTCTCTTTTTCCCTTTGGTTTTCCCATTCTTCAGAAGTTGGCTAGCAATCTGATTTGCTGTTACCCCGTTGTTCTTCTGCTGGTGGTCAGTTGGGTCCCCACTTAAGTTTTTCAGTAATTTCCATGCACGTCTGCTATTTTGTTTCATGTCAAGATTCTCGACTAGTTTGTACCACCGTGATTTCTTATCCTCAGCAATAGCCTGCATTAGTTCCTCCGCAGCCTCCATCGTATCTTCGCTGAAGGGGTCCTGAGTGAACAGCTTTTGGTACCTGTTAAGTTACCACTGACAACTATACACAAATACAGCTGCTGTCGGTCGTTAAGTGAAGATCGTCAGTTGGCCACTACGTTATCCATGGTGAGAGGTAATACCTGAAATTTGATATTCATGGTCTACTCTTAACACTGTAGCTCTAGAAATATTGAATTCCCTAACGATTTCCGAAACTACATGTCCCATGCATCTAGCTCGAACCACAATTCCACATTCGAAGTCTGTGAATTGCCGCCATGCGGCCATAATCACGTCGGAAACTTTTGCACATCAATTACTTGAGTACAAATGACAGCTCCGCCATTCCACTGGCCTTTTGTGCCTTGCGTACGCAATTCTGCTGCCATATGTATATGTGCATATCTCTATCATATGACATTCGTCAGCAGTGTATGACTGAAGAAGAGTAGAGGAGGGAGACTTCGAATTAGTGGCAGTTAGGTTTTTTACAATAAAAAAGGATTTTTTGAGAGGGTGGGGGTGGGGAATTTGGTTATCATTGGTTAAGAGCAATGAGGCCCAACGCTATTGGCCGAAAGGGTGATGACGAGAACACTCGAGTGCTAGAGAACAATATGGGGGATGGGGTGGGGTGGGGTGGGGTAAGAGTGTGGTAGGGTGGGGAAGGGAGGAGTGATCATCAAGATAACTTGTGCACTTGCCTCAGCTGCAAAACATATACCTTCTTCAGTATTTGATAGAATGATTTTCAATAATAAAAAAAAGCTTTAAGGATTATTATCTGTAAGTGGAGATTTATGCTTTAGAATCGAGTCAGGAACTTTGAGTTTGATGGACCTATCCTTTTTCATACGAACCAGATAAACATGTTATAGACAACACAAAGGCATACACACGCCACAGAGAGCCTTCACCTTGATGCGTCTCAGGGAAAGAATGGCTAGTGTCGCTGGGAAGCGTCAACAAAAATTTTGTCTGTAGCAAAACATTTTCCCCCATTACATTTGACACAAAGAATTCGAAACATCCTTTACATACACCGGACGTCTCTCCCACAGTCGTGAGTCGAATTTTCTTTCGTGTTTCGGCAGATTTTGCTATTTAGTTTTTGCAATGTGTAGCTGGAGTCAGCCCGAACAAATACTGTTCATCATGTCCCTCATGTAATGACTGGTGTCAATGGA
The DNA here is from genome assembly GCF_023897955.1 of Schistocerca gregaria. Classification (NCBI taxonomy): domain Eukaryota; kingdom Metazoa; phylum Arthropoda; class Insecta; order Orthoptera; family Acrididae; genus Schistocerca; species Schistocerca gregaria. Next base: position 281,570,064 of record NC_064931.1, read on the forward strand.
AAGCGTCAGTTTTTCTGTTAGAAACAAAAACACGATTTTTAAAGCGTAAATTTACGTGCCCATTCGAGAGAGTGGTAGAAAGGGAGTGTAGTGCCAAATTCTTTTTATCGATATATATCATCGTAAATTTACGTGCCCATTCGAGAGAGTGGTCGAAAGGGAGTGTAGTGTCAAATTCTTTTTATCGATATGTATCATCGGAGACAGCAAAACTGCTGCCAAAATAGTGACTCGCGCTATATCCTGTCCGCGGTGTCTCCTACTGACAGAAAACAGAGTTACTGAGTCGTTATCAGGGAATGTTGTTGTTCCGTTAAATCTAATAATAAGTGCTGCCGTTTGTAGCAAATCACCATCTACTCTTTTCGTTATAGTTTGAATGTCAACCACGTGTTTTATGCCTGTTGGTCTTTCAGTTCCGCATTTGGAATGTCTGTTTTGTCTCTATATGACACAAGCCCCCTACTATATTTTAAACATTATGCAGCTGTTTTTCAACGGCACGTTATACAAGGTATTTCGTTGTCAGAGTCTTGCTGCTTATCAGAAAATCGTCGAAAGGATCCTTCTTGGCACGTACTGGACGTTTTACTACAAAATGAGGAACTATATGTTGTACCGTATCACAGTGACAGCATGGTGATGAAGATTTTCTCCTCTAGTGGGGTGTCTTCACACCTTCCATTGCCTGTTCGGATGTAGTTCAGGACAGTCCAGATTGCCCGAGGTTTGATCACCTCCAGGGGGTTTCTTGTGTATGCAGGAAAGTTTCAGGCATTGTGGCAGAGAGTTTTGTTGTCCAAAGCTTTTCCATTCATTCATTGATGACATTGAGTTCATTTGCAGTAAGAATCCTGGCAGTGATAAGAGTGGTATTTCTTGATCTTAATCTTTCTAGCTCCATCGTTCAATATTGGCAAGATACGTAACCGGTATGTAGGAGTAAATTGTACTGACCCACTAACAAGGCGCATGGATTCGTTAAATTGTACATCTATCTTTATCAAATGTGGATTATTAAGCCAGAAAGACGCACAGTGTTCTCTGCTTTTGGGTATACCAGGGAAGGTGCTGATACTCAAAGAACGTCTGATGACATCCTCAACTAGTACCACAGAGCTTATGGAGAATATTATTTCTGTCTTTGATATTAGCCGATGTTCGTGTCAAGTGCCCGTTAAAAGAAAGTGTCCTTTTCAACATGATCCCAAAGTATTGTGGATGCATGATGTGACGAGGTTTGTCTCCACTAAAATAGATATCATGGGTTGCCAACCTACTGGACAGATGAAAACGTGCAAGTTCTGTTTTGTTTGAGTTAGATTTAACCGCCATTTACAGAAGTATTGTCTTATGACTTCTAGATTGGAAGTGAGGATTTCTTCAGTTGTTTCGCAGGTTTTGTCTTGGGTAGCTTTCAGGACTGTATTGGAGGAATATGAGATACATATAATGGATCAAGAGAGGTACGAGAGCGAACGTCTACGGTAAGCCATTATTCAATACTTTTGGATAGCTGATGTATTTTCCTGTAGTTACAGTAAAAGTCCTTCCAACTAACATGTACCAATAAGTTATTTCTGTATACAAGTAACTATCTCTTCAAAGTATTGCGTGGTGATACCCGAGAAACAACTTCTAGAGTGTAGTGAAAGTCTCACCTATTAAAAGCGAACTTACAGTTCCCCTTTCAAAAGTGCAGGCCAAGAAATCTGCACACAAGTTCGTCAGAGAAGCGACAAAGCATCTGGATTACGCCTTCTGTCCGAATCGAAAGCATAACTGTCATATGAGTGATGGCGTCGTTACTTCCTAACATTACGAGTAACTCTCTCCCTCCCCCAACCCAACCCCATTTTCCCTCTGTATGAGTTCGAACTCTACAAGAGAATACGCCCATATATCAACAGGTGATGTGGCTCCCACTAGTTCAGCAAATGAGCAGCACCTCGTATTTACTGTTTAGCCACATGGGGGCAGCTGCACGGCCAGTACCAACGCCCATTATCAGGAGAATCACGCCTTCGCCACTGACCGTCGCTCACCCCAGGGGAAGTCAAACCGGTCAGTGGTACCACGTCAGAAAACGTATCTCAAGGATTCACAAAGAGCACCCACGTTACAGGAAGTGCTGCAGCCAAAGCCGCAGAGGCCCCGTCGGCGGCGCAGTCCCAACAGCGACCACGGAGAACGTATCTTCTAGTTGTTTGAGGACTGTGACCAGTAATCCTTGGATACTTCTCTAGACAAATTTCTCTGCTAGCGGAGTCTGATTAAGGGGCGTGGAAGAACTAAGAGGATGTAAGATTGTTTGGGGTGATAGTTCACAGAGCTGGGACAATAAATGTGGCTAAAGCAGACAAAGCTAATATGCATTACCAGATCATGCAACACTAATACTCGTCAAATACGTAAACAATAAGAGTATTTAAAGAAAGCACTTGTCAACAGTGATGAATAAACAAGAAATGTTCATTTTTCTCTGCTGAACTGCACCCTCTATGCAGACTCCACAACACTGGTCGGCAACTCCGCGTCAAGTGGAGCCACAATAATAGTCGCCATGCTGACAGTCTGAGATGGTCCAGACGTGTCTCTGTTAGTGTTGATACTTGTCTTTGTGTAAACAAGTCCATTTACTGACTGAAGGTTCGTGGCGTGGCTGCATGATCCTGCACGGATGAGCGAACAATGTGACTGTCCTCTCTTCTGATACTGGTGTGGGGCCGTTGAGATTCTGCGTGGTGTTCTGTATGGCCATCCCGAACGTATCGATTCCATATTTTCATCGCAGCTGTGATTTCCCAACGAACGAGAGCAGTAGGATGACTCTTATATTTCAAGTTTGCTTTTTCATTTGTCAAAATACAAATTTGGTTCTGTTGCACACAAAGTTCCCATATACTAAGTTAGTGAGGCAAATGTAACGAGAAAACCATATACTCCTTTTAAAATCTTCTTCTTTGATAAAATCACTTTTCGTTGCCTGAAAAGTAGTACAAGTATTCAGATACTGTGTGAAGCGCATACTACCGCCGTTGTTCGTTTCTTGTAAATTATTTATTGTAGTACTCCGTGAGCTTATCGCCTGTCTCAGCCGGATCATTTGCAGTTTTCGGTTTATTAACTAGCAGTGACGAAAAGTTTTTCTTAAGAAACTTCTCACTCACATCAAATCTAGTAAAATCTTCTTTTCTGTAGAAAAGTACTGTTCAGCCTCATTATTTTTGATGTGGAAACGTCTATTTGCTCGTCGGTCGAACATTCTTGTGTGAGAAAAGAGCGTCAAATTTGATTCACTAATAACTAAGAGACCAATTAAGCAAGAACAGCCGCGCGGGGTTAGCCGAGCGGTCTGGGCGCTACAGTCATGAACTATGCTGCTGGTGCCGACGGAGGTTCGAGTCCTCCCTCGGGCATGGGTGTGTGTGTTTGTCCTTAGGATAATTTAGGTTAAGTAGTGTGTAGGCTTAGGAACAGATGACCTTAGAAGTTAAGTCCCATAAGATTTCACAAGCATTTGAACATTCGCAAGCATCAACAATACTTGAGCTCACAATAGATAGATCGTGTCAGTTCACAGTGGGAAGAAGATTACTTTTTCTACTGAAACACATACCGGCCCTCACTGTGTTTTGCAAAGCAGTTATGCCTATAAAGTCTTCGTACCTGTGTAGGTGTATGCGTGTGATTGTTACGAATTAGATTTGTGTTAAGTTATAAACGTGTGGCGTGAATACGCATTTCGCTAGCGCACTGATTCTGTGGTCATTTTTAAGAACTTGCAGACACTACTAGTATCACTAGTTATCGAAACGACAAAATAAAAATATTCGCCGGAATGTAAGTGGAAACCGACATTATATTGAAAAATTACAAATTAATGGAAGGTATCATACCTAACATTCATAAATACTCTTGGAGTTATAGAGAATGCAAATCAACGGAAAGCTCGCGGCTAAAGGAAACCAAAGAGCCTCAAATGTCCATTGCTACGGTAGCGTCGAAAAGGAAATGAAAAAACGACGCAAAGCGCTTACGTTGTTCTCCAGTCGAGCGTATCACCGCACAGGTTAACACCGAGGCCACCGAAACTGATGTCATCTACGCCTCTAATCTACTTCAGGCAGCTGTCTATTTTATGAAATATGCCGCTGCTGGTCATGCTTACATGATAAACGCACGCATCAATAAACTTGATCGACTTTATGAGCCGACAGAGCCTTGCTAAATGCAATAAACTTCTAATTTATTCGTGACGTGTAACGAGTGTATTAAAGAAACTGATAATTATTCATTAATACCAAACAGTGGTTATGATTTTATCACGAAGTTTTCACGAAAAATCGACGGCGTGGACATAAACTGCAGAAACAGTAATTATTTTGAGATTTAATAGAGTCCTTATTGTGTCCTTTTAATATTTTCGACTAATGGTACTGATTCAAGTCATGCATTAATCATTGTCATTTTTTATTCGGAAGATTAATTGGGATCAAAGATGGAACGGCGATAGAACAGGAGTCAGGTATCATATACGATATTTTAGCTTTTGTTGTCAAATGAGAGATACAGCGATTGACTCACTGATATTGTGACGTTTCGAGAAGATACTGTACTCTAAACACGGTTTTCTGGCTTCAGAAGGGGCACAGAAGTATGCTTCAACATACAGTGATATGGAAAATGCAAATAGCACCAACTACATTCTCTTCTTTTGGTCATAATTCAAATTCATCACGGAGCATAAACATTTCAAACAATAGATCGTTTCCACAATCCACCTTGCTTGATTGTTAGCCCCTGGTTCACGTATAAATACTCAGCGAAATGGTGCTTCGACGTGGGACATCGCAGTTCATTCGAAAACTTCACTATCATTTTTTCTACTGTTCTGTTCGCGCAATATCTGTCGAATAAAATCGAGGATGTACCTCGACCGTTAAGTGCTGAATTACAGTTTAGAATTCATTACAATTTATTCCAAACAAAGCTCTTTGAATTTTGCATAAGATTAGTTACGTCGGACGTTTATTTCTACACTTCTACTTTTCCTTAAAAATAGTTATGAAAATCACTTTATGTATGTGATTCCACCGAGGCTAACTGCAAGATGCCTTTTTCCAAAAACGGTTTCACCAAAATACACCCCCCCATTGTGAAATACCAGTACTTGATGATGATGATGTGTGAAAACCTAATACTTTAATTACTATTCGATGAGAATTTGTGGCTTCAAATTCTTTGGAATTTTCCTGTAAGATTTATCTCACTGGCATATATTAGGGGGTAAACAGAAAGTTGTATCTTCGGTATGTCTTTTATTTATTCGTTTACCGTTTTTACGATTACTCAAGGGGGGGGGGGGGGTGAATCTGGCGGCAGCAGATGACTTCCCTTCAGATAAAATCACAATGGTGATAAAATATGAAGGACAGACAAGTTGGTAAATACGTTCCTTATACATGGGAAGTGTAATTATAATTTTTAAAATAGAGGGTTTCGACGAATTTTGAGATACTTAAGAGGTAGTTTATTTGTTCAGAACTACAAATTCTAAACGCAAGACGATGCTGTTGCTGCTGCTGTGATTAGATAGCGGTATGATTGTGAAATATGAAGGATGGTGATGGGGGAAGGATGCTATTAGGTTGATATAGATAGTGATAACACCAGGGTCTGTAGGTTTAAGTGCAGATCTGAATACCATACCCAGTCAAAGCCTTTTTGGATACCAACGGAAAGAAAATTGGCAGAATTTCGTTTATTTAGTTCACAGGGAACGAGGTGGGTAAACTGAAAGAGTTAGTCACCCATGGTGCATTTCGAATGGATGTAACACTGGATGTTACGAGTTGATAGGTCTGTTGTTAAGTGCTTATTGACTCTTTGGATGAGAATGTTATCAGTGCCTTTGCTGAAGACAGATATTAGTTTCATGACTGTAGGATAAGTTCTAAGAGATCATTTGACTAGGTTTTAGGAAAAGTAAGACTTAGGAGGATTTGCACTACACTGGGTAGTAACGTGAGAAAAATGGTACTGTAAAGAATGAGAAAGGTTTTGTGGCATGCTCTGGGACATTATTGGAGGTGACATTACCTGATGCTACCATGTGAGGAAGCAATTTTTAGCTTTTTAACGAGTTTTTGTGTTATATATTCAGCAGCCATTGGTGTGTTTAGACCTGTTTCTGGAGTGCTGGGTATTTACCGGAAGTTCGATGCGAGAAGTTGAATCAGAAGAAAGGTCCGAGTATTTGGAACGTCTGTAGTAGGATAGAAGATAAGAAATTGGCATTTTTAATGAGTACACCGTATGTGCGATTAAGTTGAAAGAATAGAGAATTAGGACATTGTCAATTGATTCCATATATGACTTGAGATTATACAATTGCCGAAAGCTTCAAAGAAAACTTGAGTTTGATTTCAAACACTTACCCGACTCACACAAATATAGTTGGTGGTGACTTTAATATACCCTCGATATCTTGGCGAAAATACATGTTTAATTCCAGTGGTAAGCATGAAACATCACCCGAAATTGTGCTAAACGCATTCTCTGCGAATTATTTAGTTAGCTCAGGAGCCGACGCGAACAGTAAACGGTTGTGAAAACACGTTTGACCTCTTCGCAACAAATAATCCTGAGTTAATAATGAGCATCAAAACGGATACAGGGATTAGTGAACACAGGATTGTCGTAGCGAGATTGAATGTTGTAATGCCCAAATCCTCAAAAAATAAACGAAAAAATGTGCCTATGCAGAAAAGCAGATAAAAATTCACTTGACGCCTTCCTGACAGACATCTCCACTCCTTCCAAATCAATATAAGTATAGACCAGATGTGGCATGAATTCAAAGAAATAATATCGCCAGTAATTGAAAGATTTGTAGCAAACAAATTAACAAACGACGGAGCTGATGCTCCTTGGTACACAAAACGGGCGAGAACACTGTTTCAGAAAAACGAAAAAAAGAAAACATGCCAAATTTAAACAGACGCAAAATCTCCAAGATTGGCGATCTTTTACAGAAGCTTGAAATTTTGCGAGGACTTCAATACGAGGTGCTTATAATAGTTTCCGCAATGCAACATTGTCTCGAAACCTGGAAGAAAAGAGATTCTGGTCGTATGTGAAGTATGCTAGCGGCAAGACACAATAAATGCCTTCTCTGTGCGATAGCAATGGAGATGCTATGGAAGACAGTGCTCCCAAAGTAGAGTTGCTAAACACAGCCTTCCTAAATGCCTTCACAAAAGAAGGCGAAGTAAATATTCCAGAATTCGAACCAAGAACAGCTGCCAACATGAGTAATGTAGAAGTAAATATCCTCGGAGTAGTGAAGCAACTTAAATTACTTAATAAAAGCAAGTCTTCTGGCCCAGACCATATTCCAATTAGGTTGCTTTCAGAATATGCTGATGCAATAGCTCCATACTTACCTACCATATACAAACGTTCGGTGTTCGAACCCAAAGACTGGAAAGTTGCACAGGTCACACCAACATTCAAGAGAGGTAGTAGGAGTAATCCACTAAATTACAGGCCCATATCATTATCGTCGATATACAATAGGATTTTGGAACATATATTGCGTTCGAACATTATGAATGACCTCGAAGAAAACTGTCTATTGACTCGCAGTCCACACGGATTTAGAAAACATCGTTCTTGTGAAAGCTCTTTACTCGTATGAAGTGTTGTGTGCTACTGACATGGGATTTCAAATTCATTCCGTATTTCTGGATTTCCGGAAGGTTTTTAGCACTGTACCACCCAAGTGGCTTGTAGTGAAATTGGGTGCTTATGGAACGTTCGTTATGTGGCTGGATTCGTGATTTCCTGTCAGAGAGGTCACAGTTCGTAGTAATTTACGAAAAGTCTTCGAGTAAAACGGAAGTGATTGCTGGTGTTTCCCAAGGTAGTGTTATAGGCACTTTGCTGTTTCTGATCTATATAAACGAGTTGTTTGCAGATGATACTGTTGTTTACCGGCTATTAAAGTCGTCAGAAGACCAAAAAAATTTGCAAAACGATTTAGAAAAGATATCTGTGTGGTGATAAAACTGGAAATTGACCCTAAATAACGAAAAGTGTGAGGTCATGCACATGAGTGCTAAAAGGAATCCGTTAAACTTCGGTTACACAAAAAATTACTCAAATCTAAAGGCCTTAAATTCAAGTAAATACCGAGGAAATTACGATTACGAACAACTTAAACCTGAAGGAACACGTAGAAAATGGTGTGGGGAAGGCGAACCAAAGACTGCGTTTTAATGGTAGGACACTTAGAAAATGTAACAGATATACTAAGGAGACTGCTTACACTACGCTTCTCCGTCCTCTTTTAGAATACTGCTGCACGGTGAGGGATCCTTACCAGATAGGACTGACGGAGTACATCGAAGAAGTTCAAAGTAGGGTAGCACGTTTTGTATTATCGAGAAATAGGGAAGATAGTGTAACTGAAGTGATACAGGATTTGGGATGGCCATCATTACAACAAAGGCGTTTTTCATTGGGGAGGAATCTTCTCACGAAATTCCAATCATCAACTTTCTCCTCCAAATGCGAAAATATTTTGTTGACGCCGACCTACACAGGAAGAAACGATCACAATGATATAATGAGGGAAATCAGAGCTCATACAGATAAATAAGTGTTCGTTCTTTCCGCGCGCTGTACGAGATTGTAGTAATAGAGAATTGTGGAGGTGGTTCGATGAACCCTTTCCCAGACACTTAAATGTGGTTTTCAGAGTAGCCATGTAGATGTAGATGTAAATGAGATTGAAGAGGAAGCCTGTTACAGTTGTAATTAAGCTACCGAAATTGTGAACTGCTGAGGATGATTACAGGGCAGTAAATACGAGTTCTGGTGTTTTGTTTAGTAGTGGTAACGCTAATTAAACCCGTCCACGAAAGCAGAAGTGCTTATCACTATCGCACTGCATATAGGCACGCCATAAAATGCCGGTAACGGAGTCCTGCAACCGCCTCCTGCTCTGCCTGCCGTGTGCGGGTGAGAGCGCGAATAGGCTTCGCGGAAGTTTCTGAAGATGACCGGTTCTAACGGCAGTCCCGTGACCAGGTGTACAACGGCCACGCGGTTGCCACAGCTGTGTGGTTTGTCCACCACAGCCTCGCGGATTTCATGCACCTGCGCTCACTTTCACGTTGGTTGCAGTGTGCCCATGCGCCATGCCCTTCGCTTAATACCAGACTTGGACGAAATTTATGCTAATGACGAATAACGCATACAAATATAATTAATTATTCGTTATTCGTGAATAACAAATAGTATTCGAAATACTATTTACTTGAATGAATAAAATCACTTTTTTATCATCTGGTAATAAAAAGTGTTAAGAATAATAGATACATCTGAAATCAAATTGAATTTATTGCTCCAGTTTTGTGTCATTTAGTAAACGAATGTCGTTTTCGTTTCTTCTATAACAGTTTTCAGAACAACTCTTTTTATGAAACATCTCGCCAGAAAATTTACAGAGATTTACCATTGTGACACTAAAGCAAATATGTTCTGCACATGCAGTGCACTCCTGAATTCGTCTTTAAACATGACTTCAGTGAATGACTTACAGTTCACTATCTTCTTCAAAAATTATCAATTCTGCTGTAGTTTTCGGCAAATAATTCGTTGTGATTTCCCTTTACGGTCACTTCTCAAATCACATTCCAAATAAAATCTTTTTGCGCCATAGTGTTATTCGAAGTTTGTGAGCCAATTTCTGTGGCATTCCTTTGGCTATAATATGTCTGAAGTTTGTTGTAAGCCTCCCTTGCTCGTGGACGGCAGCTGAGGTTAAATACGTGTTTTTAAATCGTGGGTAAGACTTTGCTGCAATAATTGTAATTGGTACAGAAAGGCGAAAAACGCCTTTCAATCGTCGCCTGATACTTTCACGATACACAAGTTGCAAGTGTGTTGCACTATTACGTAAACTTTTTATGCACTTGAACACAGCGTCTCTTCTACAATTTTTGAATCTTATAGCTCTACGTAATTGCATAGACAGGCGACGATCGCAAAGATTACTCAGAGTAAATCCTAAAACGCTTTGGATGACTTCTACATCTACATCTACATACATACTCCGCAATCCACCATGCGGTGGGTGGCGGAGGGTACCTCGTACCACAACTAGCATCTTCTCTCTCTGTTCCACTCCCAAATAGAACGAGGGAAAAATGACTGCCTATATGTCTCTGTACGAGCTCTAATCTCTCTTATCTTATCTTTGTGGTCTTTCCGCGAAATGTAAGTTGGCGGCAGGATAATTGTACTGCAGTCAGCCTCAAATGCTGGTTCTCTAAATTTCCTCAGTAGCGATTCACGAAAAGAACGCCTCCTTTCCTCTAGAGACTTCCACCCGAGTTCCTGGAGAATTTCCGTAAGACTCGCGTGATGATCAAACCTACCAGTAACAAATCTAGCAGCCCGCTTCTGAATTGCTTTTATGTCCTCCCTCAATCCGACCTGATAAGGATCCCAAACGCTCGAGCAGTACTCAAGAATAGGTCGCATTAGTGTTTTATAAGCAGTCTCCTTTACAGATGAACCACATCTTCCCAAAATTCTACCAATGAACCGAAGACGACTATCCGCCTTCCCCACAACTACCATTACATGCTTGTCCCACTTCATATCGCTCTGCAATATTACCCCAAAATATTTAATCGACGTGACTGTATCGAGAGCTACACTACTAACGGAATATTCAAACATTACAGGATTCTTTTTCCTATTCATCTGCATTGATTTACATTTCTCTATATTTAGAGTTAGCTGCCATTCTTCACACCAATCACAAATCCTGTCCAAGTCATCTTGTATCTTCCTACAGTCTCTCAACGACGACACGTTCCCGTACACCAGAGCAGCATCAGCAAACAGTCGCACATTGCTATCCATTGTATCCAAAAGATCATTTATGTAGATAGACTTCGGAGTTCTTGCTTGGTTCACTCATTTTGCAGTAATACAATCACGAACTGTGTAATTATAACAAGGAGACACACATACATACGATAGTGTTAGCAATCTAAGAAATGTGTCTAAGATTGATAGTTTTTGTCAACTACATTCTCATCATTGGCTGGTTACATAGAGTTCTTGTGCCTTGTTAGCAGTGGGAGGGCGAGATGTATTGGCAGGTGCAGAGACAGGTGAAGGGAGTCCATTCGGTATTGCAAGGGCTGCAAAACACTAGGTAGTCTGGTTGCGACAGTCAATAAAAATGACGTGCATTGTAGTCAGCGCACCTAGTCACTGAGATTTCGTGGCTTTGCGCAGCCCGTTGTGAGCAGGCTGTCTCGTGGAGGAACTATGTGACTGATTTGCACTTTACGAAGCAGCCAGACTTTGACTGCATCCTGAAACAAATCTGCGACAACTTGTAGGACTTGGGGGATTTCCAATATTGGAGGGACGTGCAGTTGGTCTTCAAATTTATAGCTATCTCTTTTTGGCATGTTATTTTGTTAAACACATTTATAATGGCAATTTAAAATTCTTCTCGAACGTCCATTGGGCAATGGAAAATTGTTTCCGTTCTTACTTGCCAGATTGCCAAAAGTACATTCTATAAATTCCCTTTCCCAATACAGTCGGTTTTTAAAGGTTGTTTTATTGTTTGTTAAACACATTCCTCCATTATGAAGCATTAAATTTTGCTCCTGTTTGATATGGGGCTTTTCCGCACTTTTCCTAAATTTTTACTAACGACATTTTCTTTCAAAACTGATTGCATTAAAATAGCTGAGTCACTATATTTTCCGTATGCCCTCACATCTATGTAAGTAAACTTGTAATCCGCAGGGCGTAAAGGAAGTAAAACGACCGAAAAATAATTTTTATAAATATGGGAAAGTACGTCTGTTATGAAAAGAGAGGCATAACATATGAGTATTCCACGTCCATATTGCTCGCCTGGTCGGTCACGACTGGCCGTCAGCTGGTCGAATAAATTGGCTGCACAACATTGCGTCAACCTAGTGCTAATAGACCAAACTGCTGAGGCCGTCCGCCCATAAGCATTTTATGTTTAATTTGATACGCTGTAAATTAAGTATATCTGTGCTCAGCGCTGAAGGATGCTTTCAGCGCAGCAGTGCTTTACTAGGCGTGGTGGTGTGTCCCTGATTTCCTAACTTCTCTGAACAGACTTATGCAGCCAGTTAGGGGGTAAGGGGGTGGGATTTATATTTCAACACGTGCTCCGAAATATGTCATAACTTGACTTGGCATTATTATCATTGTTACGGGTGGAAGAAGAGATAAGAGCAGAAACAATCGCAGAACCAACGGATGGTCGACCCGTAAGCGTAAGGTTTTTAGTCTGTAACTTACGCCACAGAACCACAAAGGCAAATATCTGGACAAACCATTAATAAGTTGTTTATCAAAAAGAAATTGCACTGACGAGAAGGAAAAAATACTAATTCTGTACAAGAAGAAAACAAAGAAAATACGGTAGCATTATATGTTAGTCGTTATTTAATTTACAGATAATTTATTGACAAATTAATTTGTTTGAATGATCTACTTATTCGAATAATCATCCAGATAGAAATCTATTTGAATAATACCCATCTCTTTCCGTCACTACACATTACGCTTCCTTTCTCTTTTTCTTCTTATTATCAAATGTAACGAGTCCTATTAGATCATATGCGCGATTTTAGTAGCCCACAGAAAGCGAACAATAATTCATCAACTATTATATCAAGGAAATGTACAGTTCCACAACTGGAACAATAACCTTCAATAACAGTCAATATTCGGTTATCACTTTAATTTGCGTTATACTGTGGTAACACTTCGTGAATGCCAGGTATGCAGAACACAAGCTCTCCATAGAAAACACAGAACATCCAAAGCTAAAAGGAAATTCTAATTCTAAATGGATTAGAATACTGTCGGCCCCATTAGTGCCACTATGCTGTGTCGCAGCTGTCTACGTGGGAAGGGCACGAGGATGTTCCTCGTCACTTCATGAGTGAATCTGCAACTGTGTGCGTCTGCGTGTGTGAGCCTAGTGAGTGACATAGGGGAACAACACTCAAGCGGATTCACCACGAGGACGCAGTGCACTGTACCCCACTCATCATAAGAATAAACCACATCGACATCTACATCTACATGGATACTCTGTAGATCACATTTAAGTGTTCGGCAGAGGGTTCATCGAACCATCATCACAATTCTCTATTATTCCAATCTCGCATAGCGCGCGGAAAGAATAAACACCTATATCTTTCCGTACGAGCTCTGATTTCCCTTATTTTATCGTGGTGATCGTTCGTCCCTATGTAGGTCGGTGTCAACAAAATATTTTCGCATTCGGAGGATAAGGTTGGTGATAGGAATTTCGTGAGAAGATTCCGTCGCAACGAAAAACGCCTTTCCTTTAATCATGTCCAGCCCAAATCCTGTATCATTTCTGTGACACTCTCTCCCATATTTCGCGATAATACAAAACGTGCTGCCTTTCTTTGAACTGTTTCGATGTACTCCGTCAGTCCTATCTGATAAGGATCCCACAAGGCGCAGCAATATTCTAAAAGAGGACGGACAAGCGTAGTGTAGGCCGTTTCCTTAGTAGGTCTCTTATATTTTCTAAGTGTCCTGCCAATAAAACGCAATCTTTGGTTAGTCCTTCCAACAACATTTTCTATGTGTTACTTCCAATTTAAGTTGTTCGTAGTTGTAATACCTAGGTATTTACTTGAATTTACGGCTTTTAGATTAGACTGATTTATCGTGTAACCGAAGTTTAACGAGTTCCTTTTATCACTCACGTGGATGACCATACACTTTTTGTTATTTGGGGTCAATTGCCACTTTTCGCACTATTCCGACCTTTCTTCTAAATCGTTATGCAGTTTCTTTTGATCTTCTGATGACTTTATTAGTCGATAAACGACAGCGTCATCTGCAAACAACCAAGGACAGCTGCTCAGATTGTCTCGCAAATCGTTTATATAGATAAGGAACAGCAAAGAGCCTATAACACCACCTTGAGAAACACCAGAAATCACATCTGTTTTACTCGATTGTAAGAGGGCAAGAACTATGCCCCTTACATGAAGTCATTAAAGATCACCTAACTCACGTTGAGCGAACAGTAGGGCTGAACAAAAAAGACTGACAAGGCACAATGCATCTTGTAGAGGGTATAGTATGGACGTATTGGAATAATTAATGTTGAAGATGGTTTTAAAGTAATTCACACGACATGAAAACTTTGTGGAAACGAGTCGATTTACTGGGCGCTAGTTTACCCCGGGGAAAAATTTAGAGTTGACCAGGGCCGGCCGGGGAACGGTGAAGGGTAGCGACAACAGGCACCTTAGGGTGGCTCAAGCTTCCAGCTGCCTTAAGATGAGTGACAGTTTGTGGGTTGTTGACCCCGACTCCATGCTGGTGTACCGGGAAACAGACAGAGAACTTGTACGCCTGTTGATATATGTCCGTCGTCCCGTGTTCTGTGAAACATGCGACAAAGCCGCACAAGCTACAGGGGAGCGGTCAACAGAGGTCAAAATATGCGTGTTCGTGATTATAGCAACTTCACTCTGAATTCACGGTCCACAGAGCCTGAAGTAAATCAGGTGAAGAGCGACAGAATGAAATATGCTGCCCTCCGATGGGAACGTAGGACCAAGGAATTTGAAGTACTCTACTGGGAGTCAGAATTTCGGAAAACTTGGTGTTTGTGCAGACGTTAACCTTGATGGGTGGCCTGGGGGGAGCTAAATAGAAGAAGTTGAGAAGAAGGGAAATTTTGTGGGAATTTGTTCACTTCCCAGATCAGGCATTGGTCGGTGCTGGGAAGCGATGCATAATTAATGTGACTTGCGCTGCAATTGGCGTAAGTGGTTTTGCTGGAGGGGAAAGCGAGGCGAAGAGCAGACTGGTAGAAGTCTTCCGTTCCCAGCTTGCCTAGAGTGTGAATGTGGCGTTCTTTACTCAGCTTGCCTGAGAAAGAGTGAACATCTCTGCAGTTTATGACTTAGCAAATGGAATGATTGACCTTGGAGATAGAAAGTTTTGGTTCAGCTACATCCTGAGCAAGATATCTAGGAGTGCATAGACGAGT
Source organism: Schistocerca gregaria (assembly GCF_023897955.1). Taxonomy (NCBI): domain Eukaryota; kingdom Metazoa; phylum Arthropoda; class Insecta; order Orthoptera; family Acrididae; genus Schistocerca; species Schistocerca gregaria. The sequence goes on from NC_064931.1 coordinate 281,585,194, forward strand.
GCACCCTTGCAGGAGCACGAGGTCAGCCGATGTCCACACAACGACGCCGCTCCGCAAAGCTGTATTCGGTGATATTCCGCCTGCTCCGGCCACTGATTAATTTGTTTCCCCGAGGGTTTCATGGGCCGTGTACTGTAGAATTCTTCTGGCACTTTGCATTACGCCTGGGTCAGTCAATAGGAATTACTTTTGAGTTATCGAGCTTTACTCCACACAAACGCAATTTATTACCACTGCCTGGTAGGAGAGTCATGTAATGTGATGATTGAAGGTCATGAGTTAAAATAAATCTGTGCTAATCGACTGCATCTGTTTTCAATCAAGTACTTGAAATCCCAAGTCACTTTCTTAATTAATTTTATGTTCAACATTTGCATCTGGTGTTCAGTAGCTGAATTTAACATCAATGCGCATCCCTTTTTAATTAAAAGTGATCAATTCTGAATCAGTTAATGTCAACACTGCCACCGCAGTTCAATCAGGAGTCACAGGGCCTTATTACTTTTTTTGCGTTATCCGATATTGCGGCAGTTTTGCACCCTCTGTTGATCTGTTAGTCAATTAGCTGGGGTGAACACACGCCAAAACTAGGTAAGTGACGGGTGTGGTGTTAGACGATTACTTTACATCAGTTACTGCGAACTGTGGCCTCTCTGACAGGAAATCACAAAAATCATGCTAAAATTACAATCTCTGCTCTTCCGCATTTACTGGAACCTCACTGGATTCGTTTCACGTGGAGCAGTAGCCAATCTGTCGCGAGTACAGTCAAGTACGACAATGAAGATACGTTTTATGCTGTGCGTTACGGATACATCGACTCAGCCACAATACGGGACGATGGCTTTACCGGCACATTTAACTTGGAAAGCACTGGTTAGTCACTTGGCCCAACTAACCTCCAGTGATGTAAACAGTTGTAGTAAAGACGTAAAAAGAAATAAACAGAGAACAACATAACCTTGCATGTCGTTTAATTTTTGAACAGAAGGAAATAATGGTAAAACTTAGGCGATACGCTTCTTAGGTGTTCTGAAGGAAAACATGCTCTCGATCTTAGCTAACATACTGTTGTGATTAAAATGAGAGTGATGAAAATTCCTTACTTTAAAAAGAGTAATTTTTCTGCATGAGCTATGTGCAGCGTAAAAGCGTGCTGCTTGGATTTCACCATGTCGTTAAATATTGAAGCCACTGAAGATATTATAGTCAGTCGTCTGGTAATCTCTTTTTTTGCGTTATCCGATATTGCGGCAGTTTTGCACCCTCTGTTGATCTGTTAGTCAATTAGCTGGGGTGAACACACGCCAAAACTAGGTAATTCTTCCAAATCGGACGCCGAGGAAAGCGGTACATTTCCGTACTACTACGCTGATAACGAGGTGATCATCAACAGAATCCCATGCCGTCAAAAAGTCCATATTTCCTCCAACTCCTCTTTTATGACGTGCTGTTCTGCATTTCGCCATCGATCGGCAGTGACGTGTCACAAGGCTTAGTGCATTAGTTCCAGTAAGTTTGGCAGCTTAAGTGTCTACTTATTTCTCGCGAAAAATCCCTTAATTTCACTCCAGATCAATTCAATTGGGCTCAGATAGCAGTAGTATGGTGACAAACATGAAAATGCAACATTTGTAACGGTGTACGCGACGCCGTGAAAAGCGTTTTACGACACTTATCACTCTGGCTCGTGTGAGACCACATCTGTCCTATAGAACAGTGGGCATATTCAGGCAAAGAGTATTTAATTTTACATTTTGCTCCAAAAAAAGTAATCCTGTAATGTTTTCTTGGCTTCACAATCTGTAACAATCTCTAATAATATATCGATAATTAAGGATGTGCATTTGCAATGAAAACCAGAATTCTGCGCGTGATATCTAATTAGAAACGAGAATATGTGCATTTTTCTTCAAAACATGATTGTTAACATTGAGTTAATTACAACATAGGTATTCAAACTGAAAAAAAAAATGTTCATAGCACCTGGTTTCGAATCGCAGCTCACCACTACGCTCCATTATTAAACAACGATACTACCAATTACGCCAGGCTTATAATAGGGATTGGTCCTCTTATATTTAGTACATTGTATTTCTCAACGAACGTCAATGCTTATTTTTTCTGTAATGTGAAAAACATTAAGATCAAGTTGCCTCTAACCATCAACGGCGTTCCGCGCACGTGTTTAACTACGAAGCAGTGTCATCCATTTTCGCGGTACATATGAACAGTGACACAATCAGAGCACACGTAGCGCTTACAGAGACTGTGACTGTACACGATTTTTGAAATAAAAATTATGCCACTAAAGTATGATTAAGAAAAAGATTAATGGCTGTGGATACATCAGAATGTCTTAAAGTTTCATTTACAGTGACATTGTAGTAAAATATCTAATACATAAATTGGACCTACTTCCAAGAGCGGAACGACACCAGTACACGAGAGCTGCTGCTGCTGACCATTCAACGCGTTTGTGTTTATTCTTATGATGAATAGAGTATAGTAACGGTGCAATAAGCTCTATGACGACAACGACGACTCTGCCACTTCTGGCTGCCCAAAGCTGCACTACTGAAGTTATAAAAAAAAGCTTGCTAATTCAGATCTAACTTGTTTGATTTAATTGGCGATAATATTAATTATAATCTATGCAAAAGCGAAAACATAAAGCATTGGTAAACACTCATCACTGACACTGTGTAGTACCGCACTGCAAACATGCTGACGGTTTAGTTACTTCTATGGTCAAATTGTACGTCTCTCGTTAGTTTGTGTATGATAAACTCATAACGTATTGCTGGCGAATAGGGGAGTCAATAACATTAGGCACTGCTGCGTATAGGCTGTAGCGCAACGAGCGCTATATACACTTAGTTAAAGATATGAGACACTTTAAAATTTCTACTTGTTACTTCTATAGAGACTAGTTGGCACATTAGTGGGAGTGGGGGGGAGCTAGATAAAAATTTAGAAATTTTGCCGTTCCCTTTAACTACTCACGGCGTATCGGAAAATGATTCTTTTGAAAGGGACATGACTGATTTCTTTCCCTCTCAATGAGCAAATCCTGTCATATGACCGCTTTGTTGACGGAAGATAAATCCTAATATTGTTTTCTTTATTTTGAATAGCTGGGATTGTTAGAAAACACAACATAGTATGGTTTTTGCGCGAGCGTAGGCTTTCTATGCAATTAACACCTCCAGTAAAAAAATTCTGGATATTAAAACAAAGGCTTTTTCGATGCTGCGAGATATTTTCATGAAATTTCAGTCTCCAGCTTTTTCCTCGATGCGCAAAAATATTTTGTTAACGCTCACCTACATGAGGAGAAATAATCATCGTAATAAATTAAGAGAAATCAGATCTCGCACGGAGAGATTGAAGTGTTCGTTCTTCCCGCGCGCTGTTCGAGTATGGATTGGTAGACAAATGGTGTGGAAATGGTTCGATGAACCGTCTACCAGGCACTTAAGTGTGCGTTCCTGAGTAAAAATTTGGTGTAACCGAGTGCTCATATTTCTAAAACCAGCGTTGCGGCCACTGTTGTAATCGTCCTTCATCAGAGCGATGTATTTACTACTGGCCCAGAAACGTGTTCGGGTCCTGTATAGGGTGAACCCGAAACCTGACCATAAAATTGCAGAAGTAGTTCAGAATATTTTCCGAGTTTATTGATATTAGGCAACCGTGGCTTGTCCTGGCTCCTTCCACAATAATTGTATTTCGTTTGATTTATTACCCACATTTACCATGTACTTGTATTATATTGCAAGTATCAGCTCATCATTAAAGATGTCGACGGTATGTGCTGCGTGTCTTGCTTGGAAATAAACTTCACATACGGTACTTGCTGTTAACTAGAGTTATTCCCACCTCAATCTTCGCCTTATACCTTGTATTCAGAAGTACTCAGTTCAGCCTATGGTTAGCTTTTCCAGCAGTGGTAGCCAGAGATACACAGCAGTAGCAACTGACACACGGGTGGTCAGCCGAGTTGTTGATCCTATTTTATGCAATATTTGGACGGCCGACTTACCCGTTTTGTTCTGGAGCTCCGTTGTGCGTTTTCGTGTGCATTCACCGCCTGGACTGCAACCAGGTGTTCAGTGTTGCTGGTGATACACTGCTATATATGTGCAAGTTCGACTCCGTGAGCCTACTATACCCTTTGTTGCTCATTAGTTTCTCAGAGCCCGTACAGCTTCTCTTTCAAACGCATATCCTTTCAGCGTTTTGTAGCTGTAGTGGATAAGATGATCGATGAGATCTTAGTACACTGAATAGTAGGCCACAAGCCTCGTTTAAATTGAAACCTTTATGCCCATTTATTAGTTTTGCGACATATTTATTTCGATGAACTCTTTAATTACGCTGTCCCAGATTCTTGAAGTTTGCGCCCGATGTTATCTCGTTTCTTTAAATTAGAGGGATTGCTCGGCGAATTGCGTGTTCCTTATGAAACATCATTTGCAGTGGCATGAAAATAATTTCGTCAACGTTATATACATGGGTGTTACTGAAAATGAAAATTGTAATCGATCTGGCTGGCAGTTTTTTCTAAAAGAGAGAGAGAGAGAGGGAGAGAGAGAGAGAGAGAGAGAGAGAGAGAGAGAGAGAGAGAGAGAGAGAGAAGAACAGGAACAGCATTTGCTTGAGGATGTATCTCAGTGTCTCCATAACTTTTCCGGACATGAAAAAACACGTCCTCAAAGGATAAGAAATTTTAATAGACCATGTGATTTGTCATCATAATATCCACACAGTAGCTTTGTGTACTGTACTATTAAAATTAACGCAGAAGTTATAGTAATAAAATTCAAAGTAATGAAATTATTGATCAGTCAGCTACTTCTGAACAATTTTCTTGAGATATGAAAATAAATGTGGTTTCTATGCTGTATCTCGTTTTCTTCAAGTGTAAGGTCAATTTCCTCTTAGGTTTCGGAGCACAAACGACACACCGTTCGTTGTTTCTGTGCAGTGGAACCAATTTGGCGGGTAGCACAAGGGAAACCATTTGAAAAATAGAAGACACCATAGTGTTCAGTCTGAATACTCCAGAAACGTTTTGCAGAACAACTAGTTACAATGAAGTAATAAAAATAGGATAACGAACGGAAAGTTAAGAAGCAGTAAAATCGCAATAATTTGATTTATTCGTGTGATAATAGGAAGGTAGCCGAAGTACCACAGATTTATGATTTACTTTTGTGTACTTTTTCGTTTTCTCAATTTTTTTGTTTCATAAAATAATTATGTAAGTATCATGTGTCAAAAAATACAAAAGTTTCGAAAAACCGCTTTACTTTAGCCACAGGCATGCAATAAAAATAATAAAATCGTCTGTGTTGTAGGGACTGGCGTATATTAAAAGCGAGATGCTATAGATCGGTATTCCGCGGGGTGGCTCTTACAATATCAGCCGACAGCTCGCTTCCAATAACACGCGACAGGCCATGGTTGAAGGACGTACGGCAAACACCGGCCAACTCTGGAGAGAGCTAAATATAGACTTTAATGGGAAATTCATCGCTTTCTGTTTTAGTTTGCTTTACTGTTATGCAAACAAATATTTTACGTCACCTCCTTCACATCCATGCTACAGTAGATCAGAGAGACAAACATAAACTCTCCAGTGTTGAAAAATTTCTGAAAATCAAATTTAAGAATTGTAACTTGATCTGTCAGTTTCATCCCGCTTACTGATTTCACCGCCTCTCGTTGTAAATCGCTAATAAAACTTTAATTATAATTTTGTACACAAGTTTGTCGAAGTTTTTTTCGAGATCGTTGGATACCTTTCCACTTCATCGTGTCCATATGCTTTGCTTCTGATGTCGAAAACGTGAGATCTATTTTTATCGGTTTTAGGGAGCAGAGAAAATTGTATGTAGCAAGATGGTTTCGTTTAAGAGGCTAATGATCCACACTGGCAGTTGTAATTTTTCGCTTCACAGTTAAAAACATCACATTTTTTTTAGGAGAGCCAGTTAGTGTGTTAAAAGTTTTTATATCTGCTGAGGACCCATCAGCAGTAAAGTTAAATAGTTCCTCGGTCACTGGTACTACTTACCTATGCTCCTGGTGGATCATTATCTAACATAAATGGTTTAGAGGAAATATGCACACTTGGAGCTAGTAATTCGGTAAGAACTTAGAAAAATTAATGATAGGAACGTTTGACGAGAAAAAAGAAAACAATAACGCATTTGAGAAAAGCATAAGTGTGATGAAATTAAAACAAGATCTAGATAGAAAAATCGACAATTCTTCTCATTTCTTAAGCGTCTGTTGAGTCTGCGTCTAGGTTTACTAGTGATGGGAAACCAGCTATCAACGAATTGGCAATTAATTATTTCCGTGATTAGATGCCATTTACCACAAGTGTCTGCTACCGAAGGGAAGGTTGTTTCGCCATCTGTCGTGAGTAGCGTAATATTTGTCCTGGGCGCATTCATATCTGAACTGTGTGTGAAGAACCTTTAATGGCAGCAGAAGACTAGCCATAACACTGGCCATCAATGAAAATGTTTCGGGCTCAAAAATAGGTAATTCTTATCTATTTATATCTTTTGAATTAAATAATCGCCATAAAAATGACAGATTAGCTCTTGCTTTGGAGATAAAAGTGACGTTTTTATTTTTATAGCCAACAATTTCAGTTTGGACGAAATTTTGTTTTCTGAGTTGGCACACCTGTCCAATAACAAAACACAAATGTTTATAAGCTGTTTGTAAGACATAAACACAGATACCGTTGCTGTGACTGTGAGTTTCGTATGTTTTCTGCTGTAATTAAAGCAGAATTTCTGGTTTGAGAGTGCTTTTGTAGTGTAAAATTTGTAAAAATGCCACGAAAATGTGTAAATAAGGTGAATAATTTTTTTATATTTGTGGTGAGACAAAATTTTCCTCTCAGAAACGTAATCTGACGCCTCTTGTGAAGACTGCCTATCAGCATTATTTCGGTATCAAAATAGGGGGCCAGGATAAGTCTTGGGCTTCACATATATATTGCAACGGCTGTTCAGTTAGACTGCGAGAATGGCTGGAAAATAAGAAACGCCCTATAGCTTTTGCTGTGCCTGTTGTTTGTTGGGAGCCTACAAGCCATACAGATGACTGCCATTTCTGCTTGATTCCGCTCATAAAGGCAGGTTTGTCTATAAAGAAAAGAAGAACAGTTCAATACCCAAATCTTCGATCTGCTGATCGACCCATTACGAATTCAGGTAGTTTACCATTCCTACTCCACCCGAAAATGACGTGTTTGAAGAAGGAATGACGACAGTGTGGAACGAGAAGAAGAAGGAGAAGAAGAACTAAACAAGCTTTCCACATCCCGTGACCCTGATTTTGAGGGAAAGATGAGTATCCGTACAGACTGAGTCAAGCGGAATTGAGTGATCTTATTCGAGACCTTGACCTGTCAAAGGAGAAGGCAGATGTTGTTAGGGCTCGACTACAGCAATGGAATCTTCACTAAAGTGGTGTCACAGTCTCACAGTACAGAAAAAACGTTACATGGAACTGCTTTCCTTTTTGGAGAAGAAAACCAATCTTGTTGTTTGCTTCAACATTAATGACTTGATGAAATCTGTGAATATGAACTATAATCCTACTGAAAGGAGGCTGTTCGTAGATTCCTCCACGCTTAGTTTGAAAGCTGTGTTGCTTCATAATGGCAGCCGTGTTCCTACTAGTCCTGTTGGTCATGCAGTACACATGAAGGAGACATATGCAAATATGGCAGCCCTCTAGGACTAAAATATCATACACACAAATGGACAGTTTGTGATGAGTCAAAGCCGGCCGGAGTGGCCCAGCAGATCTAGGCGCTACAGTCTGGAACCACGCGACCGCTACGATCGCAGTTTCGAATCCTGCCTCGGGCATGGATGTGTGTAATGTCCTTAGGTTAGTTAGGTTTAAGTAGTTCTAAGTCCTAGGGCACTGATGACCTCAGAAGTTAAGTCCTATAGTGCTCAGAGCCATTTGAACCATTTTTTGTGATGAGTCAATAGTCATTGCCACGCTCTTTGGCATGCAACTGGGTACACAAAACATTGCTGCTTCTTATGTGTGTGACACAGTAGGGTAGTAAATCGCATTATATTACAGCAGACTAGCCTGCAATAAATCTTAATCTTAGCGACAAAAATCTTGTTGCTGACCTTCTCGTGGACCCAAAAGATGTACTTCTTAAACCCCTGCATCTTAAGCTGGGTTTGCGTAAAATGTGTCAAAGGTATGAACTAAGAAGGACGTGATTTTAAGTTGATAAGAGAGAAATTTCCGAAATTAAGTGATGCTAAAGTTAAGGAAGGTTTTTTTATTTTCTTTTTTTTATCTGGCCATCAATTCGAGAACTTGTAAAGGATACTACATTTGACCAAGTTTTGGAGGGGAAAGAAAAGGAAGCTTGGGAATCCTTCAAGGGAGTTGTTCGTGGATTTTAGGCAAAAAAAGGACGAAAACTACTCTAATTTGGTGACAGTGCATCTGCAAAGATACCATAACCCTTGGCTTCAACATGTCTCTTAAAATCCATTTTATGCATTTCCACCTAGATTTTTTACCTCCTAGCTGTGGAGCTGCCAGTAATGAACATTGAGAAAGAGTCCATCAGGACTTCTATTATGGGACAAAGATATAAGCCCATTGGAATGAAGCAATGCTTGCGGATTACTGTTGGTCTTTGTGTAGGGATGCTCCGGAACTCCGTTCCAAAGGCAAGCTAAAAGACGACTATCTCATTCAGCCACCACATGATTCTCTTCTGACCCAGCCATCTGCGATTTATTCTTCCAGCAATTAAAATGTAACCAATATTTAAAAAAATTCAAATACACTTTCAATATTGTTAGCATATGTAATAAAAATGTATCTTTCTCTCTTAATCCGTTAATATGAAATACTTCCACGTAGTGTGTGTCACAGAAACTGGAGCTAAGGAAAATTTTTCATTGTCATATTCCTTTTTCTCGACCCAAAATTACTAAGACTTTATTCATGAAGTGCAGAAAACATTAAAAAATTGTTTTCCTGTTGGCCATCGCGATCAACAGAAGATACGCCACCATCAGAAGAATTTAATTTAGGCCTACGAGTCACTATTCTAATGGTTTTTTACATTTTGAGTTATGAAACTCAGAACATGAGATATAAATATGTTCAGTTCGAAGTTGCAATTAGTAATGTCAGTATTGAGTTATGTACATTATAAAGTAATGGTGCATAGATTTTTGAATGAAGTATTGTTCACAAGAGAAATGAGTCGCAAGCATCTCGAAACAACTGCTGTTGTACTAAACGGGGAATACAGAAACGTAACAAATTTGTCAGTACATAGATCACTTAATGGGGTAAAGAAAGATTCACAAATAAGTTAGAATATCTGCCGAACAGAATGTTTACTTAAAAAAGCCATTATAACAGTCCACATGGACTGTACATAGCCTTATGAATGAAACTGGGCCAAAGGATCACTTCCTGAATGTTCTATATGATTCAACTTTTTTCCGCTCAAGCCCGAGAAGGATCACAAGTAGTTTTGTGGACGGTTTAGAGATAGAAATAATTAATACAGATTTAGTTATATCTGGTAACAATGCCCTCATCCTCACAATTATAGCTATACCAGTGAAGGCAAGAAAAGCTCGCCCTAATGAAAATGAAATTTCTCCTTTAAAATTTTGGAAGTAAACAGTTTAAATAATGATTGCTGGACGGAAATGCTGACACAAACAACAACCAAAAGTGCTTAAAATGTTTTCTATTCAGCCTTCATAGCTAATTTTGAAATGTACTTTCTACAGAAAATATCCAGTCCCCATTTAGGTAGAGTCATTAAATCCAGTTAGTGGACCACAAAAGGCATTAAACATTACAGTGTGTGGCGCGGGGTAGCCACGCCGTCTAGGCGCCTTGACACGATTCTCGTCCCCCCCCCCTCCCCCTCCGTGGGAGGTTTCAGTCCTCCCTCGAGAATGGGTGTTGTCCTTAGCGTAAGTTAGTTTAAGTTAGATTAAGCAGTGTGTAGGCCTAGCAGCCGATGACCCCAGCAGTTTCGTCCCATAGGAACTCACCACCACTACCATGCCTCTATAACAGAAACAGATTCAATTCTAAAATGAGAATATCAACAGATCCTCGATTTATAGAACATCTATAAGAATGTATATCTAAGGGAAATAGCATAGACAAAATACATGATAAATTATAGGGTAATAAGACATCAGGTAAGAAATCAAAATCTATTTAGGAAATCGTAAAAAAAAAGTGAGACACAGAAACGATATGAAGTCACAGTCGAAACCACAGATAATACTCATATGATTAACGATACCGAAAACATTATATAAATAATTAAAAGTGTTTCTCCTATAGTAAGCACAATTTCAGACATCAGGAAAAATTTGAAGATTTAAGTCCTGCATATAGCATCAAGGCATTTTCAACTACTGAACATGAAGAAGTAAGGATGTTTAAAATCCTCACATGAAAGGAGTATGTGAAGTAACAGCGTCAGTTAGTCATACTTACTTCACAAACTGCCATTATGAACGTACACTATGTGATCAAGAGTATAGGGACACCCTTAAAAAACATACGTTTGTCGTATTAGGTGCATTGTGCTGCCACCTGCTTCCAGGTACTCCATATCAGCGACCTCAGTAGTCATTAGACATCGTGAGAGAGCAGAATGAGGCGCTCTGCGGAACTCACGGACTTCGAACGTGGTCAGATGATTGGGTGTCACGTGTTATACGTCTGTACGCGAGATTTACACACTCTTAAATATCCGTAAGTCCATTGTTTTCGATGTGATAGTGAAGCAGAGACGTGATGGGCCACGTACAGAACAAAAGCGTATAGGTCGAACTCGTCTGTTGACTGACAGAGACCACCGACAGTTGAAGAAAGTCGCAATGTGTAATAGGCAGACATCTATCCAGACCACCAAACAATAACTCCAGACTACATCAGGATCCACTGCAAGTACTATGACAGGCGAGAGGTGAGAAAACTTGGATTTCATGGTCGAGCGGCTGCTCATAAGCCAGACATGCCAAACGACGCCTGGCTTGGTGTAAGGAGCGTAACCATTGGACGATTGAACAGCAGAAAAACGTTGTGTGGAGTGATGCATCACGGTACAAAATGTGGCGATCCGATGGCAGGGTGTGTGTATGGCGAATGCCCGGTGAACATCTGCTAGCGTGTGTAGTGCCAACAGTAAAATTCGGAGGCGGTGGTGTTATGATGTGGTCGTGTTTTTCACGAAGGAGATAGCATCCCTTGTTGTTCTGCATGACACTACAACAGCACAGGCCTACATTGAAGTTTAAAACACCTTCTTGCCTCCCACTGTTGAAGAGCAATTCGGGGATGACGATTGCATCTTGGTGAACACGATCGAGTACCTATTCGTAGCGCACGGCATGTGGTGGAGTGGTTACACGACAATAACATCCCTGTAATACTCTGTCCTGCACAGAGTCCTGACCTGAATCCTGTAGAACACATCTGGGATGCTTTGGAACGCTGACTTTGTGTCAGTCCTCACCAACCGACATCGATACCTCTCCTTAGTGCAGCACTCCGCGAAGAATGGGCTGCTTTTCCCTAATAAACCTTCCAGCACCTGACTGAACGTATGCTTGCGAGAGTGGAAGCTGTCATCAGGGCCAACACAATACTGAGTTCCAGCATTATCAATGGATGGCGCCACGAACTTGTAAGTCATTTTCAGCCACGTGTCCGGATATTTTTTATCACATAGTGTACATAACCTGCAAGAATTTGGTAATTGTATCGACCCATACTGTTTCTCTCAGAATTCTCCAAAATATTTGAAAGATTAATGAAAAAGCAACTCCCCAAACATATAAATGACTACAAGGCACTGTACGGTAGTCAATATGGCTTTCGAAAAAATATATGTAAAGGAACAGCAAAAATGGCTTGCACAACTGAAATAATTAGAAACGTGGGAAATAAAAAAGATATGGTTGGAGTTAATTTAGATTTATTTCTTAGCTTTCCATACTGGCAGTTATGAAATTCTTGTTGTCACAGAGGACGCACTGAGAATTCAAGAGGTAGGAAAGGAGTGGTTAAAATCAATCAACAAAATACATCACATGGTTTGAAACTCATACCCAGTCATTCTGTAAGTCACGCAAAACTAAATCTGTTACATAAGAAATAGATATAAGCATCCCGCAAATCTCCTATTGTTCATCATTTACATAAATGACATACAGACCTCAGATGACGCATCTGAGACTATGTTGTTTGGAGATGGCCCTTGTGTAATAACGGGGAGTGTAATGGAATTTTTGTAAACAACTACAATTCTTTAAATCTTTACATTTATGGTTCAATATTGACAAACTGACACTTAACGTGAATGTAGCAAAATGCATTCAGTTTGGGATGATGAAACAAAATAGAGCTCTTAATCTGGTACTAAGGGTTAAAGAGCCAAGAGTAGCTCCTCTTTTTAAGAAACACTTCGGAATTTCATTGTGAGCCTAAGCAAAGCAGTCGTACGGCAACGAAAAACGGAATAGAAACGAAGCAGGAAACGGTAACAGATTCATAGCTCCACCAGGGATCGCAATTATGTCGGCAGGCCCCAGGAATAGGAAGTAACGAATTTCCCAGGAACTGATCGATGGAAAATGAACCGGGCGTTTCCACAATAAAAGAAGGACAGCCAAGATAAGTGCATATGGAAGACGATGACAATGATAAGGAGGACGACGGTGATGATGGCGAAGAACGGGAAGACAAGGAGAGTGATGACTCAAAACACAGAAAACAGGATATTCCGACCTGAAATCTGATTTGCGAAGAAGAGCCTGAGTCAGTGCGCCAAGACTAGAGAAAATTCGTTGATAGTGTTCCTGGCACCAAGTACGAATGCGTGGAATTCATGAGAAGTCATTATTAGTAACAGCATGGAGACAAGAAAGTGCGAGGATGATGACGACTAACTGTAACGAAATTTATTTCAGGAATATATTGAGCCAGAAAGTGAGGATATGACTGTGATTAATAATAAAGCCATGGCGAAAGTAAATATTATTTTCTTATTCCTTGTATGTTCTGTTTAATTTGTTTCGTTCTGGGTGAGCAGTGCAATATGAACACGCTGCAGTTTTTCATGATTTTGGGTTTCCATTGAATAACATTTTTCTGGAACATTTTTAGTCGTGCATAAAAGTTTGTGGTGGTTCTGCTCTGTTGGGTAGTTTAGTAATTCTCCAGGTGGTGATGTTACCTGCGTGAGATTGAACATATGTAATCGTAAGAGGAGTAGAAACGAGTTGTTTTTTGCATAGTATTTTGTTCGAGTAAGTTATGTGTATGGTATGGCGGCGTGGTCTGAGAGTGAAATGAATTGTGGATAGGTGCGTTGAGGATTTTCTTAGATTCTCCTGCTCTGAGTGAGACTGTTATTCTCCTTTTGAATTTAACCAGGATGGCTCTGCATTTGCCCAATGTTTTTTTCTCAGTGTAATCTAAGTATGTAAGAAGATTTCGCTGTTAATTTCTCGAATGATGAGACAGGCTAGTTTTTCAAATAATTTTGTACTGTGAATGTGACCCTAAGAGTTATGACTTATAATTGTGCGTGGCAAGCCTAGGCTCACTAGTTGAAACAGTGGGTATTTCATTTTATTTTCCTGTGCTGCTTCCTCTTTTCTTTCTGTCCTACAAGGATGTGACAAAAGTCATGGGATACCTCCGAATATCGTGTCAAACCTCCTTTTTCCGGCGTAGTTCAACAACTTGGCGTGGCATGGACTCAACAAGTCGTTGGATGTACCCTGCAGAAATACTGAGCCAAGCTCACTCTACTGCCGTCCATAAATGCGAAACTGCTGCCAGTGCAGGATTTTGTGCACGAACTGAGCTCTCGACTATGTCCCATAAGTGACCGATGCGATTCATTTCAGGCGACCTGGGTGGCCAAATCTGTCGGTTTAATTGTCCAGAATGTTCTTCTAACCAATCGTGAACATTTGTGGCCTGATGACATTGTGTACTGACATCCATAAAAATTACATCATTGTCTGGGTTGATTAAGTCGATGACTGTCTGCAAATGGTCTCCAGGTAGACGAACATAACCATTTTCAGGCAGTTATCGGTTCAACTGGAAAAGAGGACATAGTCCGTTCCATGTTTACGCAGCCTGTACCATTATGGAGCCACCACTAGCTTGCAAAGTGCCTTGTTGACAACTTGGGTCCATGGCTTCGTGGTGTCTGTATCACACTCGAACCCCACCATCAGCTCTTACAAACTGAAACCAGAACTCACCTGACCAGGTGATGGTTTTCGTGTCGTCTAGAGTGCAGCCGATGTTGTCACGAACCAGGGAGAGGCGCTGCAGGCAATATCTTGCTGTTGGCAAAGGCACTCACGTCGGTCGTCTGGTGCCATAGTCCACTAACGCCAAATGTTGCTGCATTCTCCGACAGGGCACTTTCTTCGTACTCCCACATTGATTTCTACGATTATTTCACGCAGTGTTGTTTGTCTGTTAGCACTGACAACACCACGCAATCTCCGCTGCTCTCCGTCGCTGAGTGAAGTCCGTCGGTCAGTGCGTTGTCCATGGTGAGAGGTAAAGCCTGAAATTTGGTATTCTCAGCACACCACTGACTCTGTGGATCTCGGAATACAGAATTCCCTAACGATTCCCGAAACTGAATATCCCATGCGTCGAGCTCCAACTACCATTCCGCATTCAAAGTCTGTTAATTGCTGTCGTGAGGCCATTATCACGTCGGAAACGTTTCGCATGAATCACCTGAGTACAAATGACAGCTCAGCCAATGCTCTGCCCTGTTATATCCAGTGTACACGATAGTACTGCAATGTATGTGCATGTCGTTAAGCATGTCGTCAGTGTTGTGAGATCAATCACCCATGTGTTTTGTATTTTATTTCCAGTACTGGTTCCCATTCTTATTCTGTTCTATATGTGTGATTGTGAATCTTTTATTATCGGTATCTTTGAGGTGGAAGTGGAGTGAGGTTAGTAATCCTGATAGAATGTGTGTGTCCATGTGAGTGTTTGGGCTATCGCAGAAGTTTCGCGTTTCAGATAAATGGATTATGTGATTGAGAAATTTCTGGGGTAAATTAGTTTCCGGATTCACTATGTGTGAATTTCTGAAAATACTAAGTTAGGGGCTGTTTGGTTAATTCTCGATGCTATTGTAAATGATGATCTATGAGTAATTTTGTCTGTCTGCAATAAGAGGATCGTAACCGTTAATGAGAATTTCATTGTGAGTTAGAGTTGACGATTGCCAGGGCCTGAAATCAGAGAATTGTGCTTACGTAAATGAGGTTTATGATGAATGATTAGCTTTGTCTGCTGGAAACGTGGCCGTTATTGATGACCATCTAGATTAATCACCAGTGCAGATATCATTACGGCTGATTGATGGAATGAGAAAGGAAATCGCAGCCTCTAGAAGATGAAAAAAACCACTGTTTCGCGTAGAATTTGATGAGCTATTGATTTTTATGAACCTGTAAATGACGAGATACTCATGGGATTTGATTTTCAGATGGAGGCCACTTTATAGTGTGTTTCTTGAAGGACGGCCGGCCCGGGGTGGCTGAGCAATTCTAGGCGCTACAGTCTGGAACCCCGCGACCGCTACGGTCACAGGTTCGAATCCTGCCTCGGTCATGGGTGTGCGTGATGTCCTTAGGTTAGTTAGGTTTAAGTAGTTCTAAGTTCTAAGGGACTGATGACCTCAGAAGTTAAGTCCCATAGTGCTCAGAGCCATCTGAACCATTTTTTCTTGAAGGTCGCGACGTGATATGAGATGAGAGTATATCACTACCAACTAAGTATGTTGACCATGATAGAAAACTGAAATATGACGGATTCCTGGACTAAAATTATAGTGGTGCAGTTACCATACTCCCACAGAACGGTTCTATGATAAGCAACCAAAATACGGTTTGGAAAGTAAGTTGAGTGAAACCTAACGGAAAGCCTTTTTTGAGGTCATGTTCCACGAGTGATTGTAGTACGTCCTTTGGCTACTATCCGTAATACAGCGGATGAAATGTGTTCATGTGGTAATAGGAAATGCAGACTACCTTAAGTGATGTAATATGAATCTTTTTCAGTGACGTAAATAAAACTTAAAACAGAAATTCGTATATGCAGTATGTGAAACAATGTGTGTAAGTGTGTGTGTGTGTGTGTGTGTGCGTGCGTGTGTGTGTGTGTGTGTGTGTGTGTGTGTGTTTGTGTGTGTGTGGTGTGTGTGTGTGTGTGTGCGTGTGTGCGCGCGTGTTCAGAAAAGATTAAGCTTCCGTGAGTGAAGTGAAAAGTAAAGAAACAATGAGCCGGAGGATGGGCTATCCGTGGTCTTTTAGTCTGAATACGTAAATAAAAAGTAAGTACACATTAGATTAGTTAGTGAAGAATGATTTATATATTTTTCTTGTGAATGTCTCGGACAGTTTCTTTGAATAGTAGATTATGTATACGTGCTAATGCAATTTCGAACTTACAGAAAACAGAATGGAATGTAATGGGAAAGTGAAAAGAAGTAAATAATGAAAGAAGAGACCAAAGAGAAAGAAATATCCTCAAAGAAGGAAATAACGAAAAATTACGGTAAACGTTCAAATGGATGAAATGGGAGTAATATTCCTGTGGTAGAGAACAGTTTATAGTTCATTTTATTTTCTTACGTAGTACATTTTTGATATATCTTTGTTGGATGTTTTCCTTTGTCCACAGATGAGTCCCTAGTAGTAAAAGTATTGGATATTTTGTTTACCCATCATGGTGTCTGAGTGCGCCAGATGGTAGTTAATAGATTGTGACTACATAATTTGAAGATTTGCTATGTACATAGTTGGGTAATGGTATTATAGTTTTGTCAGTGTGGTAATAACTCATGCATGCTGTAGTGTATTGACGGTTATGGGATAGCAGACAGAAGTGGAATTGTGGGAACATATGAATATGAATACAATTCGAGTTGCTGATGTTTCCTAACTTTACTTGTAACACCTGTCTACAACAGATAGTGAATTCATACTTACTAACTGTACAGACGATAAGGGGTTGGTGATATTTATGTGGCTTTGTTTGCCAAATTAATCCGTAGTGTATTCCGTCAATTAGGATAGATACCCCAGTTGTTTTATAAAGTTAACAGGGAAAACTGGTGATGAGAAATCTGAATTTTTGTGCAGTTATATATATGTTATTATGTTCGTTTTTTGTATGTTAATAATGACCTGATGAAGACAGAGAGCCACGTGATTGAGGTGAGATTGTCTTTCTCTCTTCTCAGGCACAACAGACGAGCTTCGGATGACGACCAGCCGACAGCGCCGAGCGCGCCATGGGTGGTCCCAGAGGGTGGTTCAGCTGAGACAGTGACTGAATGAGCCATACCACCAGGTTCTTCTCTGCTAGCGTCACCGTTTGTTGGAGAGACTGCCGTTGTCTGCTTCTTTCAGTCTGGAACCACTGACCTTCGTCAGCAGCTGCGCTTTCACACAAGCGCTTGGGGGCTGTAACAGCAACGCGATGATCTAGAGACATATGTGCAAATGAGAACGACTAATTCATGGCCTGCAGCACTGTACGTGTTCCAAGACACTCACTGAGATGTACGACAGTCTATTAGCGGGTACAGCACATCATTAAAAACCGAAGTTGTAAAAGTACGACTCAGGGCGACGATAAACCCTCATTCTGCATTTACATAGCCGGCAGGAGTGGCCGAGCGGTTCTAGGCGCTTCAGTTTGGAACCGAGCGACCGCTACGCTACGGTCATCTGTTTGGTGTTCAACTGTGAATTTTATGTTTTCATGGGAGCTGTTGAATAACTGGTTCAACTCACTGATGACATCAGTCAGTTATTCAACAGCTCCCATGAAAACATAAAATTCACAGTTGAACACCAAACAGATGACCGTATAAATTTCTTAGACCTTACAGTTAGAATAAGGAATAACAGACATGAGTTTGAAATTTACCGGAAGCCTACCACAACACATACTACAATCCACAACTCCTCCTGTCACCCCACAGCCCACAAAATGGCAGCATTCCGGTACATGATCAATAGAGCTATCCAACTACCATTCTCTGAAGACAAAAGTGATCAAGAAATTCAAATAATAAAACAAACAGCTATTGCAAATGGTTATAACAGCTCCATAGTAGACACCCTAAAACACTCAATAATGGCAAAGAAATCACAACACAAAAAACAAAAAGAAAATATCATCTTCCACACAATCCCCTTTCTAGGTAAGATTTCCTATCAGATAACCAATGTCTTCAAACGAAAAGGCATAAGCATATCCTTCACAACAGACAACAGGATCGGACAGAAATTACCCCACAACATCAGCACACAAAACCCTCTGCATCACACAGGCGTATACAAAATTAAATGTTTAGACTGTGACTGCTTCTACATAGGCCAGACAGGGAGATCATTTGAGATTAGGTTCAAAGAACACATGGCAGCACTAAAAAACAAAAAATACCACACATCAGCTATTGCCACCCACCTGCATGAAACAAAACACCATGTCAACAACACAAGTATCAGCATCCTACACATCCAACCAAAAGGCAGAAAACTAGACATCCTTAAAACACTCCAAATATACAAACATCAATCTAAACAACCTGAATGCATCTTAAATGACAAAAATGACAATATTTACAGTAGTATCTTCTCCGTTTTCAACAACTGCCTACGTCATTAAAAATTGCTAAGCACACACACACACACACACACACACACATACACACAGACCCTAAGATTTACCACTAATGTTTATTTATGTTACCATAACAGCCCTGAGTGTACAGGAGATTGACTTCATTTACAGATATACAATCACACCAACAGCTTGTACCCCTTGTCAGCTTGAAACTATGTATACAACTGCTGATACAAATGCACATCCATGTGCACTTTTTAAGCATTTACCAATGTATTACCACAACCTTTAGACAGTTAATACATGCAACAGATATAATCTTAAGATCCTTTGCCTTGTAAAGTTTGCTGTCATACAATCTCTCTCTCCACCCTCTCCCTCCCTCTCATGTTCTCTTTATATTCCTTCCCCCTCTGCCTCCAGCCTTTCATATCCACCTATGAACCCCTATAAGAATTGTCAATTGTGTATTATTTTATTTTATTTTATTTTATCACTGTAGCCAATATGATTACTGTACTTAAAGTTTCTAACACCTCACCTGATTGTATAAATGAGTATGAACTTTATGCTATTTTAAGCTGTTAAAATCGTATTTACATACTGCCTGAAGTATTCACTCCAACAAATGTATTCAACACCTCCAAATCCTTCAAAAAAGTTTTCTGTAATAATATTGTTAGGACGTATATTCTCTGGACTTTGTGAGAACGTTTTCTCTTTTGCTGTACGATCCATGCACCTAATAGATTACGACGCCATATTTGTTTATACAATATGATAGTGTTCATGTGATGTGTTACGACTGTGAAAGGATCCTGTGACCACTGGAGGTACTTTATCTTACTTAATTTATGTTTACTGCTAGATACAAGTTCAATTTTTGTCAAAACAGACCAAGTTCTGAAATACTGTTTTGTTTTCTCCACTAGACAGTGTCACAACTTCCTCCAAAGAAATCGTAACACAACACAAACACACAAATGCCATATTAACTGATGTATATCCACCTGATGATGGAGGTTTAAACCTTCGAAATGCGTCGTGGAAACAAATAAACAGTGACTGGTAACAGTAAACTTATTGTTTCATTTAATTTAATTGAAGTAATAGTTTTTAGTTGATATGAGGTATTTTTCCGGTGGCCGAGTTTCACACCCGAATTGCGCGAATCTTCCGGATGGGCAGTCCAAGTGTTCCGTGGGCATGAGAACTTATCTAATGTTTACAGCAGAGCCTGTGCCCTGGGCCGTAACTTAACAAACCCGGGGGGCGTTCGTCCTGGTTCGTTTTCGGTGGAGTGCACCGAGGAGGACACTTCACTGATTAACGGTGGATACGCGTCTCATAAAGACGCCATGGCAAACAAACCTGAAGGGACAGCTCAGAAATTGACGATATTTTGCACCCAAAGCGATGTACTGGTGCCAGTTGATAGTTAACAGCCTGCTGATTATGTAGGGAGTTATGCTCCCGGCAGACGCTAAAGGTGTTTACCAAAACTGCGAGAAGCGTTAAGACACTTTTGAAAACTAACCCGAATGATAGGCGAAAGAAGGATTTTTCTCATATCTCATAAGCTAATGCCGAGACAAAGGCTCCCATAGTCCGCTAATGTGTGGGGTTGATGTTTCTGAGGGTTATAAAACGAGAAGAAGCCAATCGTGTGAAAATTTTTAGTTCTCTGATAGGTCATGTTCGTCAGAGATCCGAGGCGTCAGCCAGAATGGTGAGTGTTCTCGAGACGGCATTAGGATTTAACTGAAATCGACCTTCCTTGCCATCAAGTTAGAGTAGCTTCACAGCCGTGGTCATGTGTCATAATTTATCGTTTTATTTCTTTCGCGACTCGGGACTGAATATTTCTTACACTGAATCTTGAATTATTATGACTTGTTCGTTAACTTGCTCAGTGCACGTAATAATTCTGGTGCATGTCTAAGCTCTCCTTAATGCTATGGAAACTCAATTACTTCTGTTACATCATTTAAAGTTGATTCAGTCACAGATTCTGGAAGTAGCGTCTTTTTACACTGTGCTTGCCGGCAGGAGTGACCGAGTGGTTCTAGGCGCTACAGTCAGGAACCGCACGACCACTACGGTCGCAGGTTCGAATCCTGCCTCGGGCATGGATGTGTGTGATGTCCTTAGGTTAGTTAGGTTTAAGTAGTTCTAAGTTCTAGGGGACTGATGACCTCAGAAGTTAAGCCCAATAGTGCTCAGAGCTATTTGAACCATTTGAACACTGTGTTTAACAGTACCTAGCGGGCCCACCATACGTGTATTACTTACTATGACAGTTCGTATTTAATGTATTTCTTGTTATTTTGAACGAAGACGTTCATCATGTTTTGGTTTTTCCCATGTACCTAGGTCTTTGTAAGAAAAAAAAAAGTTCAGTAATCCAATTACTCTGGATACACAGGTAAAAAAAGAGATCATAAAAACAACAGATGGTTTAGATCGGCATAAAGGGTTATAGGATACATTCCTTTATTTAGTATTAATTATTGATTTTCAGTTATTAGTAAAAAACAGCAACAGCTTACTTAGTTCCTTTCTATTTAGTAGCATATCACGTTCATTTAGCTCTCCTTGCCAGGATGTCATCCACATATTAATAACGGACGACTTTCAACAGATCTATAAAGGGACACTCAAAATCTATAACAAAAAAGTTTCATTTACATACAAAACTAAACGTGAAGGCTTAAACAGTGTGCATCACAGCTACAATACACGAAACTCTCGGTGTCATCACGGCGAAGAGGAAGGAACTCCCACTGAAAGTATATGGGCTACATCAGTGTTATACTTCATAATTCAGTGCCAGCAGAATTCAAGGGGTTAGAAGGAGAAAGGATTTTTTACGGCAGAGTGAAAAACATTTCTTTCAAAAAATGTTCGAAATGTGTGTGAAATCTTATGGGACTTAACTGCTAAGGTCATCAGTCCCTAAGCTTACACACTACTTAACCTAAATTGTCCTAAGGACAAACACACTCACCCATGACCTAGGGAGGACTCGAAACTCCGCCGGGACCAGCCGCACAGTCCATGACTGCAGCGCCTTACACCGCATTTCTATTAGAAAAATGTTTTAAAAATATAATAGAATATATTACAGAAATTCTGATCAGTCATGTAACTGATGTACTTGTTAACAGATTTAAAACGCTCTAAAGTATAGGGTCTTTAATTCGTGTATGTTTACACAAGAATGTTGTTGCTATTGGTTTATTGATCCCTCTGTTTGAAGTATTCTGATATAAGAAGAGTAATTAAGTGTTACGAATGAAGTAATCACGCAGGAGTTCATGGATTTAAGTTTAGTGGTGAAAATTTTTTCGCGTTCCATTGATGTTATAATTTAGTCACTGTGCATGATATAAGCTATTTGAAGTCTCTAGATTAGTGTAAAACAATTGAGTATTTCTTTCGGAATCAAAATATTAAACAAGTTAAGGCACTGTACACTTATTGGGAGGAACAAGGTTCAAATTCCCGTCAGGCTATACAGACTCGAATTTTCAATGGTTTTCCCAAGTTGATAATATGAATCCAAGATGGTTCAGTCGAAAAGTTTTCCGCCCCATCCTTGGACACTCCGACCCATATTTGGACATGTCTGTATATATTTGTAAATATGTCTGTAAAGTGCACCGCTGGCCATTAAAGTTACAACATCACGAAGGATAGCGAACAACGAAATTTTACTTCCTGTATGTTTACATAATTCATTTTGTAAGTGATATATGGGTATACAGAGGGTGGAATACAGTACACAGAACTGTCTGTGACAGAAACCATGTCTCTAGCCTGGCTGGGCATCAAATCCAGCAAGACTTGGGTGACAGATACGGTTACGTCATTCTATGCTGCTTGAAGCTTTCGTCAGTCGCAGTGGCTGGCGAGTGGTTACGTGCTATTTTCTTGGCAGCCCATTTCCAGATCTTTTAAGTGAGTGAAAGACCTGGAGAGCATGTTGGCCACGGAAACAATGGAATACCCTCTATACTGAGGGTGGTCAAGAAATCACAGACAATAAACAATCTTGCGTTATCTAGTTGAAAGATAACGTCACGGAGGCTTTGAAGACAGGGCTCAGCGACCGGCCTTCGCACGTTATAAATGAAACCTCAGCTTTCCAAACTACGGACTATGCAAGCCAGAGAGGTGATCGTGTGGTGTACTCAATTGCATGGCATACCATCAAGCATTGTATGGCGCCCATATGATGATGACGAATGAAATTTGGCAACGTATTTTCCCCTCGGAGGCTCCACGCACGGATGATTCCATTGTGATGTCGTGCACATAACTGGGACTCGTCAGAAAACATGACATGATGTCACTTCTCTGTATGGTGCTGTAATTTTGACCAATTCAGTCGGCGAGCTCGCTCTGCTGTCGTGTCAGCCACAACAACGGTCGCCATGCTGCGAGCCTGGTTTGCTCCACACGTTACCGAACTGCCAGTGTGGATACATGTCTTACTGCATAAGACACATTTTCTGACTCAAGGTACGTGACGTGGCTATACGACCCAGCTTAGCTGAGCGAGCAATACGTCTCTCCTCTCCGACGGCAGTCCCATTGGGCCGTTGAGATTCTGCCTTGGGTTGACTATGATCCTCATAAATCCTTTGATTCCACATTCACATGACAACCATGGAAGCACATTCTGCTGAGCAGCAATGTAGCGAAACGATGAACCTCAATATCAGTAGGCTACGGTCTTGCCATTGCGGGATTCCAACCGATATTGGTAAACCTTTCTCCTTCGTACAGGAGACATAACACTGCTTTCTTACAAACAAGCGACTTACCGATGCGGTTTCTAAATAGAAAACTACTACGTAAGCTTTCCTTACATGCCGACTGGAAATAGCATTATTCCTACCTACTTTCTGCAGCTACAGTGAAATGCTTATCAATTGCGTATCCAAGTATGTAATACTCATCATGCCTGTTTGATGTTTGTTGAATGCAGTCTTCGTAGTGCAGCAGTTTTAATGGACAGCGGCATATTTCACAAGTTCCTATACTACATTTATGAGGCAAAACATTATGACCATCTGTTTAACAACTTTCTTGTCCGTCCTTGGAACGAGATACATCGTTGCTTCTGCGTATCACTGATCCGAAAATTTGTTGGTAGGTTTGTGGAGGTATGTGGCATTAGATGCCTACGCACAGGTCATGTAATTCGCATAAATAACAGGCCGCTGATTTGCGTACGCTGTGATGACGCCCGATATGGGTTCCATAGGATTTACATCTGGCAAATTTGGACACCGAGACATCAACGTGAGTTCACTATAACCTCCGCAAACGACTGTAGCACGGTTCTGGCTCCGAGACAGGGACAATTATGCTGCTGAAAGATGGCATCACCGTCGGAGAAGACATCATGCATCAAGGGATGCAAGTGGTTCGCAACTGTCAGTGTGTGATCGATTACTACCACAAGTCCCACGCCAGCGCAGGAGAATGTCTCCCGTAGCTTAATACTGCTCTCACCAGCCTGCGTCCGCGTCGCGCTGCACGTTCCGAGCTGCCGTTGATCTCGATGACGAGACGACCATCAACCAAGAGAAGCAAAAACGTAATTCACCCAGAGAACCGAGACGTTTCCATTGATCGACGGTCAGATCCTGATGGTCCCTTGCCCAATGCATTCGTAATTGACGATTCCGCTGGTTCAAATGGCTCTGAGCACTATGGGACTAACTTCTGAGGTCATCAGTCCCCTACAACTTAGAACTACGTAAACCTAACCAACCTAAGGACATCACACACATCCATGCCCGAGGCAGGATTCGAACTTGCGATCGTAGCGGTCACGCGGTGATGTCGCTGGGTCAACATGTGAACACGTAGGGGTGGTCTACTGTAGAGCTCCATGTTCAGCATTGTACGATGAAAGGTGAGCACCGAAAAACTTGTGCGTGCACCATCATTATGCTCTTTCGGCAAAAATGCCACAGATCATCAGTTATGCTACTTTACGCAGCAGACAAGCCTCTGAATCCCACGTTCTGTGAACAGCCGTGGACGTCCAACCATTTAGATCCTAATGGTAGTTTCACTGTCCTTTTATCTCTTTCCATAGATGCTCACGACTGTAAGACATGAACATTTGACCAGATTCGCCGTTTTTGAGATATTCGTTCATAAACTCTAGGCAATAATAATGTGTTCCTTAACACCTCAATGGATTTCCTCATTTGCAGTCCATATCTTCGCTAGGGTGAACCCCCATCCGTCTCTGATGCGCTTACATACTTTTCAAAGCGCGTCACGTGTCCACAACCTCAGAACATAACAGTGGTCATGACGTTTTGGCTTATCGGTGTATGATGTTAAATGTTCAAAGGAGAAATAAATAATTAGTGTAACTGAACATGTTTCTGAGTTTAAGATGTGTACCACACCGGTATTTCTTTATACAAGTGTTGACAATAACCTGTAATCAACATTCAATCTGACCAGTGAACTACTCCAACAGTCAATACAGCGCACGGATTTTATTCGTTTCAGCCTTGGATGTGGATTGGCTGTCATTTGATGTATTCTTGTAAGATATGACAAGTCGCCACAACTGACTTGCAAAACACAGTATGTACCCTGATGCAACCTCGGTTCATGCTTTTCAGTCATCAGTGTATTTAATTGCAGTATTTTTCTGCTGTCCCTTCGTTTGCGATAAAGCTGCGGTTGACTCATAAGCCTACGTGGTTTCTTTTCACTTCGTGTTACAATAAAACAAAATGTTCAGGATACTATACCATTTAAATATTAGTTTTGAGTGGACAACGGTGGGAGAACGAGATGACCGTAGCGTGTTAATCACGGGAAACCCAAACTAGAATGGCGGGGGGGCAATTAATACTTCAGTCCTGTAGATTACTATCTCAACGCCGTACCCAGTGTGCCAATTTGCTAAGTATGCCCCACGACACGAAGTGAAAAGAAAAAAAATGTCTCAGTTCTCAGAGGTTTCTTTCAATCATAACCACGTTAGACATAATTAGTGCACAAAAGGATAATAGGATTTTTATTCAGCGTCACACCTATTAGTTATTGTGGCAATCTCTTCTGTGTCCTCTAACACAGTGTAAGTCCTCTGCTAGTTTTCTATCAGCTGTGCAGTAATTTAAAACTGGGGTTTGAAGAGATGATACAATGTAGAGCTTGGCTTCATGTGAATTATTCGTACGGCCGTTGAATAGTCATCGTAACGCAGGGTACTGCTAATACGGATAATAATAATCAGTCGAAGAGAAATTTTACATTACTGTAGGAGAACTTTAACGGCTATTAAATTGTTTTACCGTCGCAGAGAGGGTCTGTGTAATATCGACAATCGTTATAGAGACATTTTACTGTATCAGGAAGCAAATAATGAAATGATATATCTTCCTTAAGAGGCTGCTTCGGGAACTGGAGAAATACGTTTTCCGCGTATTGCCGTATCTGTTCCCAACCGTACTTCGGAAGCTAGCGATAATATCGCAGAAGGTAATACCTAGAAACTGTGCAAAAGGTGTATTTTCCATGTCATAAAGCATTTCTTAGAGAAATAAGACACGTATGGTTGTCACCGAGTTAACTCACAATTCACGCATTACTACGTGTTTGTGGTTTCTCTCTTCGTTTAGTATACAGATCTATCACGCTAGTTTATTACCATGTCCTCGGAAACCTCCTTCATTTCTCACTTATGGCTGGCTAATACAGCTTTGAGAGAAAACTCATAGCTTCTTGTGGTCTGAAATTACTTTTAGGCATAAGAGAGAAATTATCTTCATTTGGTTACAGTAAACACATTACCTGCAACATATGGCACAATGAGTCCCAGTTTTTGACGAGAGAGGTACCACTGACATTAATCAAAAGCCTTCTGGCGCAATCGGTAGCTGACTGTCATTATACGAGTAGCCAGTCCAACTGCTGCAATATGTTAACGCTGCATTGTGTAAAGAGAGAATAATTAAATGAAAAGCGCTGATGCGTTGTTTCTGTATTTACATTCACTATTTGCATGTTCTGCAGAAATTAATAGTCCTACACTTTGGTGACCCTTATTGCACCACCAGATTAAAATTACGTTCCTCAGTTCTCATTTTATTACGCATTTGTTTAACAATTACTGGTTTCTGAGTCTATTCATGAAATACGTAACATGTTTATTGCATGTCAATTTTCGCATCTGTATATTAATGATTCATTACTGACAATGAAGTGATTTCCAATTCCATTTCGTCATACAATACATTATTTTCATGTGCCAAAGTACTTAATTCTTATGTCTGGAATTTATGATTACAGCACTCAGAAGCAGATTCTTAATAAGAGCACAATGTTTCTCTTATGAAGGGATATGTGTGAACTTTAATATATTTGGCAAGGATATTTGCTCCAGACGAGAAACTCACCGCTTCCAATGGTGTGTTATCGAGTAATAACAAATTACATTTCTCGAGACTTATAGAAACTGGCAGTTGATAATGCATTCCCTAACTTCCTGAATAACAGTAATCCGTAGGTTTAACACTATCCAACACGGCGGGATGTGACTGGTACAGAGTATAGTCACCAGATCTCCCTTGGAGGGAAGGGAAGGAGGATTAAGGTTTAATGTTATGACGACGACGAGGTAATTAGTGTCGGAGTATACGTTTTGGCAGGGCAAGGATAGGAGAAGGAAATCACCATGACCTTTTCAAAGAAACCATCATAGTATTTCCTGTAACGACTTAGGAGAACGTTGGAAAACTAAAATCTGAATGACACGTAGGGAGTTGCAACCCCACTATTTTTAAAAAGAAAGTCTAGATTCTTAACCACTGCGGTAGCTTTCTCGAAAGATCTGCCTTCAGAGGACTACTTCATCTAGCGTCATGTAGAAGACCCCCGCTCAAAGTGCGAATAGATATGGAAGCTAGATTAGTTTTTTTAAATACCTAATACAGGACTAGAAGAAAGGAGAATGAGACGTTTGTTTGAGAGGACTTAACATCAAATAAGGCCAGCGGAGCGATAGGGACAATGACAGGGTGAATGGGGTACGTCTACGGGAAAGGGATGACATGTTGAGAGAAGTGGATTGAAGGTAGTGTTATGCCGAGTGGAGGGGTAGGTAAGGCTGATAGACACGAAGGAGAAAGGGGAAAGGAAAATAATTTTTTATAAAATTTTGAAAATCACCTTGTAAGTAGGCTGTTTAGGTTTTCTTATTGGTAACGCCGCTTAGCGCTCGGTATGAAAAATCACTGGCTGTGCTGTGCGCAGTCTGTGTTTAGTTTGCATTGTTGTCTGCCATTGTAGTGTCGGGCAGCGGCAGCTGGATGCTAACAGCGCGTAGCGTTGCGCAGTTGGAGGTGAGCCGCCAGCAGTGGTGGACGTGGAGAGAGAGATGGCGGAGTTTTGAAATTTGTAAGAATTGGTGTCATGAACTGCTATATATATTATGACTATTAAGGTAAATACATTGTTTGTTCTCTATTAAAATCTTTTATTTGCTAACTGTGCCTATCAGTAGTTAGTGACTTCCGTAGTTTGAATCTTTTAGTTAGCTGGCAGTAGTGGCGCTTGCTGTATTGCAGTAGTTCGAGTAACGAAGATTTTTGTGAGGTAAGTGATTTGTGAAAGGTATAGGTTAATGTTAGTCAGGGCCATTTTTTCGTAGGGATTGTTGGAAGTCAGATTGCGTTGCGCCAAAAATATATTGTGTGTCAGCTTAAGCACAGTCGTTTATAAATTGTTCTAAGGGGACGTTTCATATGGACCAGTCGTGTATATAATTGTTCAAAGGGGACGTTTCAACCTTGAGAAATGTTTTTCTTACTAATTTTGTATTGAAGTTAACAGTTAATTGTAAGTTATGAAGTCATGATGAAGGGGTTTCTTAATGGCTTGCGTTTTGTTTTTGAAAAGTATTTTCTTGAATAGTGAAGTGTATTCAGCTTTTTTTCAGATTATTACCATGGTTTCTCAGTTGTAGCTATCTTGTGATCATTTTCACTAAAAATTTTTGAGTATTTTGAGTTATTTGTCCTGTATCTCTCATATGGTTTTTTTTATGAAAAATGTTAAACATCCTACCAGTTGCCTCATATACACCTACTCACACCTAACCCTGCCCCGCCCCCCTCCTCACAAAATAATCATTTAGTTACAGACGCCCGTCAAAGGACATCTCCATTGAATTAGCAACGTTGGTAGCAGACGTCTGATGCGAGTGCCTTTGCTTAAAAGACGACATCCTCTGCAGAGCCTCACCTGGGCTGGTGACCATATCGGTTATACCCTAGACGAATGGAAAACCGTGGCCTGGTCAGATGAGTCTCGATTTCGGTTGATAAGAGCTGATGGTAGGTTTAGAATGTGGCGCAGTCCCCACGAAGCAATGGACCAAGTTGTACACAAAGCACTGTGTAAGCTGGTGGTGGCTTCATAATGGTGTGGGCTGAGTTTACATAGAATGGAATAGTTCTCTGGTGCAACTACAGGACCCATAAATGGTTATGTACGGCTACTTTGAGACCATTTGCAGCCATTCGTGGAATTCATGTTCCCAAACAACAGTGTAATGTCACCGGGCCACATTCGTTAGAAGAACGTTCTGGACAATTCGAGCGAATGTTTTGGCCACCTAGATCGCCCAACACGAATTCCATCGGACATTTATGGGACATAATGGAGTAGTCAGTTCGTGCACAAAATTCTGCACTGGCAACAGTTCGCAATTATGGACTGCTATAGAGGAAGCATGGCTAAATATTTCTGCAAGGTACTTCCAACGACTTGTTGAGTCCATGCCACGTCGAGTTGTTGCTGCACAGCACCCGGCAAAAGAAGGTCTGAGACTATATTAGGAGGTATCCCATGACTTTTGTCACCTCAGTGTGTCTCCTACATATATGCTCTCGTGTTAAGTGGAGGCACCATATTGTTGCGCACTACTGCTTTGCCTAACTCGTTGCATGTTTTCGTTTCACCTTTTCGTTTACATACTTTCTGGTTTGTATATACCATGTAGTCAACTTGAAATTTATGGTAAGATCTTATGGGACCAAACTGCTGAGGTCATCGGGCCCTACGTTTACACATTACTTAATCTAACTTAAACTAACTTACGCTAAGGACAACACACACACACCCATGTCCGAGGAAGGACTCGAATCTCCGACGGGAGGAGCGGCGCGTACCGTGACAAGACGCCTGAGACCACGAGGCTATCCCGCACAGCATCGTGTAGAAAAAAAAAAAAAGTGTGTGAAGTCTTATGAGACTTACCTTCTAAGGTCATCAGTCCCTAAGTTTACACACTACTTAACGTAAATTACCCTAAGTACAAACACAAACACCCATGTCCGAGGGAGGACTCGAACCTCCGCCGGGGTCAGCCGCACAGTCCATGACTGCACCGCCTTAGACCGCACGGCTTCCTATAGTCAGCCAACAACGGTATACTTAACTGCTATTTAGTTTCTGACCCAGGATAATAATTATAATGACATATGTGCTGATTTTAGAATCATCTTGCACGTACTTATACACTTAACACTTATCAATGATAAGGAAAATATAAAATAAACGAGGAAAACGATGAGTAACCACATTATCCAAAATCACCACTTCACTAAAGACTACAGAGGGCGCTGCCACACACAGCATGTCTCAGTGCACATAGGTTTCCACGAGCCCTCAAATACCGTCATTGGGCACTCCCAGCAGGCAGAAAGGTCGCCTGGTGCTTTGAATTACAGTACACGTTCGTACACGCGAAGGAGAGAACCCAGTACGTTGTTCTCGATGGTGAGTGTTCATCGGAGGTGAGGGTATCATCTGGAGTGCCCAGGGTAGTGTGGTAGGTCCACTGTTGTTTTATATCTACAGAAATGATCTTTTGGATAAGGTGGATAGCAATGTGCTGCTGTTTGCTGATGATGCTATGGTGTACGGGAAGGTGTCGTCGTTGAGTGACTGTAGGAGGAAACAAGATGACTTGGAAAGGATTTGTGATTGGTGTAAAGAATGGCAGCTAACTCTAAATATAGATAAATGTAAATTAATGCTGATGAATAGGAAAAAGAATCCCGTAATGTTTGAATACTCCATTAGTAGTGTAGCGCTTGACACAGTCACGTCGATTAAATATTTGGGCGTAACATTACAGTGCGATATGAAGTGGGACAAGCATGTAATGGCAGTCGTGGGGAAGGCGGATAGTCGTCTTCGGTTCATTGGTAAAATTTTGGAAAGATGTGGTTCATCTGTAAAGGAGACCGCTTATAAAACACTAATACGACCTATTCTTGAGTACTGCTCGAGCATTTGGGATCCCTATGAAGTTGTATTGAGGGAGGACATAAAAGCAATTCAGAAGCGGGCTGCTAGATTTGTTACTGATAGGTTTGATCATCACGCGAGTGTTACGGAAATGCTTCAGGAACTCGGGTGGGAGTCTGTAGAGGAAAGGAGGCGTTCTTTTCGTGAATCGCTACTGAGGAAATTTAGAGAACCAGCATTTGTGGCTGACTGCAGTACAATTTCACCACCGCCAACTTATATTTCGCGGAAAGACCACAAAGATAAGAGAGATTAGGGCTCGTACAGAGGCATATAGGCAGTCATTTTTCCCTCGTTCTGTTTGGGAGTGGAACAGGGAGAGAAGATGCTAGTTGTGGTACGAGGTACCCTCCGCCACGCACCGTATGGCGGATTGCAGAGTATGTCTGTAGATGTAGATGTAGAGAGGACGCAGGTGGGTCGAAAATCGTATGAAGCCTAGCATATCATATGAGAGTAGGATACGTGTTGATACGTCTCTCCAGCCGCAGTCGCCCCACGCTACGGCAGCCTCGGCCGGCCACTCTCCCGCTCCGTCTCGCTGCACTGTGACGTACGCGGATGCCTGCTGTTGAGCTGCCCGCAGTTACGTCACGTCTGGCCGGCTGCACCCGGCTAGGGCAAAAGGGCACCCAGCTTACCACCTCTGGCTCAATAGAGTGCTGCGATTTCTTCACTTCTTTTTAACACAGAAAATGAACGCGGAAACTAAACCTGATTCGCAGAGGAAGGAGATCACGTCAGATAAAAGGGAAGTAAAGCAAAAACTAATCAGTGCTGAATATAGAATTCGCCTGAAACGAATTTTAAAAGTTGAGTTTGAACGCTAATTTAACAGGTAGTGGATGGCCATGGGAAAAACGTTAATTTTGTTTGCTTTTAGCCATACAGTGAAATTTACGGACGTGCTAAAGGATCATGTGGCACTTCGCATATTTCTCTTAATCTGTACATGTCTAGAACACACAAAGGTCTTGTGTGGACGAGAGACGCCATCCTAAACACGTTCATGGGATATTTGTCGATAAATGCGTGGAGGTGAAGGTTTCTTGGGCTTTTAAGACGTTTGTGGACACTGGAGCAACTTACGGAAAAGTATCTGCAAAACCTATAATACGTCATCACACAGCCGTGGCACGGCACATGGCAGAAAAGGCTACAAGCCTAAGAGATAAAATCATTTAATGAAATCATTACGCTTCAGGCTGTTGAAACATTATTTAATGCGATTTTAGTTTTGATGCATGGTCATCACTTTCAAGCATTCTGAAAGCAGTCAGTCGTCAAATAAAACACAAGTAATTATGAAATTGAAAAACGTTGAATGTTAAATTTCAGAGCTAATTAGGTGAGATGCTGTAACCCACTCAATAATATAAAGCTGTAATATGCTGCGTAAGTTCAGTTGCATGCGGTGGTGTGAATTTATCTGCTATTCTATATAGTACACTCAAGTTAGAAAGCTGGGAAATAATTATATAAATACTTAAGTTTAAATCTCGTGCAGCAGGCGTGGAAAACAGATCACAAAAACGGCAAAGATGTAAAAATACAAGCAGTAAGAACTATGGAGTGCTAATATATGGAGTCATTATCCTGCAGTTTGTGAAAAGGATGCACAGAAAGGAGAAAAGTAACATAAGTATGTGTTAAATAAAAATGTAATTCACACGGGATACTGAGAATATAGATTAAAATTAGGCAAAAAGATGAAGCGACTTACAAGTCACAACAAAACATTACCCACAAAATACACGTGAAGAAGAGGGTCTTAAATCTTAGATACATGTGAAAGTTGCGGTCCACATACGTACAACAAGCGCAAGTAATGTACAAATATGGAAGAGAAATAGGTGGTAAGTAGTAACGTAAGCGTGGCATGGTCTAGAATATTTGACAAGATTAACGCAGATAAAGTTTGTCTGCTACACGAGATTTAGAATTAAGTGTTTATATCACTATTTCACCTGCATTCTAAAGTGTATGGTATTATGGAACAGCAGATAAATTCACACCATCACATGCAACTGCTCCTACACAGAATGTCACAGCTTTATACGAGGCTGGAACTTAAATAGTGGTAACTATTTATTCACAACCGATACAAAAAGAGTTACATGTTTGCACCTGTTACTGTCTTTCAAAGTAGTCACCAGCGTTGTGTAGAACCCATTGCCAGTGATGTAACAGTAATACTGTGCATTGATGGTCTGCCGTGGAGGAACGCAATGCGTTAGGATAACACCATCATCATACACGTGCATCACGATAACGTTCACCATACTGGGGCTCTGAAGCACTTTCGACTTTCGCGGTGACCCATAATGACACCATTCGTTAGAATGGCGTTTCAGTTTTGGCTGGTACGATGTGGCCCATGTCTCATCCAGTGTTACGATACGGTGTGAGAAAGCCTCTTCTTTGCGCTCATAGGGCTTCAAGTGCATGTGAGCAACGTCGTAACGCATCCATTTCTGCATTTTCGTCAAGTCATGCGGAACCCATCGTGATGCAATTTTTCGCATGCCCAGGCGTTCCTTCAGGATGCGAAGCACAGTCGTATACGCTAATCCGGTTTCGTGGGCGAGCTCACGAATCGTGTGGCGTCGATCACTGTGCAATAACTCGGCAACAGCGCGCACTTCTTCTGGGACGAACTGCCCGACGCATGTCTGCCACAGTTTTCCGACCTTCGTCGAAGGCTTTTACCCAACGTGCCACTGTTCTGTACGGCAATGCCGATTCCCCGCACGCCTCTTGAAGACCTTGATGACAATGTCGTGCTGTAAGATATCTGGCACGTTCAATCATGATCCAACTCCGTTGTTCCTGTTTTGAAAACATATATGACACTTTTACGTTAGACCGCTCGCTCGAAAGTGATTTTCTCTCGCTCGATTGTGTGCACATCTACATCTACATGACTACTCTGCAATTCACATTTAAGTGCTTGTCAGAGGGTTCATCGAACCACAATCATACTATCTCTCTACTATTCCACTCCCGAACAGCGAGCGGGAAAAACGAACACCTAAACCTTTCTGTTCGAGCTCTGATTTCTCTTATTTTATTTTGATGATCATTCCTACCTATGTAGGTTGGGCTCAACAAAATATTTTCGCATTCGGAAGAGAAAGTTGGTGACTGAAATTTCGTAAAAAGGTCTCGCCGCGACGAAAAACGTCTATGCTGTAATGACTTCCATCCCAACTCGTGTATCATATCTGCCACACTCTCTCCCCTATAACGCGATAATACAAAACGAGCTGCCCTTTTTTGCACCCTTTCGATGTCCTCCGTCAATCCCACCTGGTAAGGATCCCACACCGCGCAGCAATATTCTAACAGAGGACGAACGAGTGTAGTGTAAGCTGTCTCTTTAGTGGACTTGTTGCATCTTCTAAGTGTCCTGCCAATGAAACGCAACCTTTGACTCGCCTTCTCGGCAATGTTATCTATGTGGTCCTTCCAACTGAAGTTGTTCGTAATTTTAACACCCAGGTACTTAGTTGAATTGACAGCCTTGAGAATTGTACTATTTATCGAGTAATCGAATTCCAACGGATTTCTTTTGGAACTCATGTGGATCATCTCACACTTTTCGTTATTTAGCGTCAACTGCCACCTGACACACCATACAGCAATCTTTTCTAAATCGCTTTGCAGCTGATACTGGTCTTCGGATGACCTTACTAGACGGTAAATTACAGCATCATCTGCGAACAACCTAAGAGAACTGCTCAGATTGTCACCCAGGTCATTTATATAGATCAGGAACAGTAGAGGTCCCAGGACGCTTCCCTGGGGAACACCTGATATCACTTCAGTTTTACTCGATGATTTGCCGTCTATTACTACGAACTGCGACCTTCCTGACGCCGGTGACGTGGGACGGGAGAGCCCATTTGCTCGGAGGTAAGGTGGGTATGTCAACAACGTGTGCTATCAGCGACAATAGTAGATTCCAGTGCACCGTGTTTCCTCAGAAGTGTTGCCACTATTTAATTTCCAACCTGTTATTATCGAGTTGGTTACAGCATCCCTCGTAAGTAACTTTGAAAATTTTGCTTAAAATGTTTCTTAATCACTTTTATTGTATTTGATGACTGACTACTCTCGGAATTCTTGGAAAATGACCATGGATCGAAAGTTCAATTGCAATAAATAATGTTTTAACAGCCTAAAGTGAATTGATTTCATTTAAAAAATTTAAAATCTTCAAATTCCTAGATATAATTGTGATTGCGATAATTGAAAATATAACAGAAGGTGAAAGGTCAGCAACTACAAACACGAGGACATATAGCGCAAGAAGATCCATTATCTCAAATTTACCGTCTCTCATTTTGTTGACTGGATTCTCAGATCTCATGTTTTGTTTACAACCCTGTTTCCAGATGAATCGAAAACGAATGATAACATTCGTAGACAATTGTTTGGACGATTTATGTCTCTTAGTATCCACGACTCTGCTTTGAAAGAGATGCATTTTAAAAGCGATCAAGGTAGCAACAGCGTCGCTGCAATGCGCGATTATTCACTATTGAATTCTTCCTGCCGGCCAGTGTGGCCATGCGGTTCTAGGCACTTCAGTCTGGAACCGCGTGACCGCTACGGTCGCAGGTTCGAATCCTGCCTCGGTCATAGGTGTGTGTGATGTCCTTATGTTAGTTAGGTTTAAGTAGTTCTACGTTCTATGGGACTGATGACCTCAGATGTTAAGAGCCATAGTGCTCAGAGCCATTTGAACCACTTTTTTAATTCTTCCTGACAAACGCTAAATACAGGGCTACGAAATGCTTTTAATGCGGAGTATATATGCGTCAATTGCCCAAACGTTCATTGTCTTTTGACTGCGTCGAAAGAACTCGTCACGTAGAAAAGTGGCTTTATTAATGCTCTTGATAGACCACTGTAACAGACCAACGACACTCGTTGGAATACGCTGTTGGCTAAGCTAGAGTCGGAAGAAAGCCAATATTCGGATTTCTGCGAAAAGCTCTCGGAGAAGGGAGAAACAGCTCGAATGCAGCTGTATCAGGTTTGTAAAAGTGGTAGATTTCCGGTGGCAAGCGCCCACACGAATACTTTAACATTCGTTCGTTTTTCGATAAATGCCGAGCCACGTGAGACTTAAACTCTAAAAGCTGGCTGGAACTTTAACATACTGCGAGCATTAGATGATGTGCATCATTGAACGTTACCTTATTTTAACTGAATTTTGGAATTCATACTGGATAAGGAGTGTCGGACTCTACTCATTTTACAGCAGCCGAATATTCCGTGTTTAGTTTACGGTAATTTTTGTGATTGTTTGAACGAATTAACGTAGAACCACTATTTTAATGATTTCATTGACCTGGCTGGCAGTCACTTCATTCAACTTAAACCCTTTGGTGTCATCTAAAACTCCTTCCGAACTGGCCTCAGAAGGATCAACGGTACCGACCACTACTATCTCATCCGCAGCCGAATGGGACATTGGATGCGGATATGGAGGGGCATGTGGTCAAAACACCACTCACTCTGCCGTTGTCAGTTTTCGTGACCAGAGTCAATGAAGTAGCTCCTGAATTGGCCACACAAAGGCTGAATGCTGACTCGGACGGTCACCCATCCAAGATTTAGTAAGCACGACAGCGCTTAACTTCAGTGACCTTATGGGAACCGGTGTTACCACTGCGGCTAGGCCATTGGTTTGCTGTTATCTACGTAAGTTATTAAATAGAATTCTTTGCAGACTAATGCAAAAACTGGTAGCAGCCGACCTCGGGGAAGATCAGTTTGGATTCCATATAAATGTTAGAACACGTGAGGCAATATTGACCATACGACTTATCTTAGAAGATAGATTAAGGAAAGGCAAACCTACGTTTGTAGCATTTGTAGACTTAGAGAAAGCTTTTGACAGTGTTGACTGGAATACTCTCTTTCAAATTCTGAAGGTGGCAGAGGTAAAATACAGAGAGCGAAAGGCTATTTACAATTTGTACAGAAACTAGATGGCAGGTATAAGAGACGAAGGACATGAAAGGGAAGCAGTGGTTGGGAAGGGAATGAGACAAGATGTAGCCTATCACCGATGTTATTCAATCTGTATATTGAGCAAGCAGTGAAGGAAACAAAAGAAAAATTCGGAGTAGGTATTAAAATCCACGGAGAAGAAATAAAAACTTTGAGGTTTGCCGATGACATTGTAATTCAGTCAGAGACAGCAAAGGACTTGGAAGAGCAGTTGAACGGAATGGACAGTGTCTTGAAAGGAGGATATATGATGAATATCAATTGAATAGGATTGGGGAGAAGAGAAGTTAGTGGCACAACTTGACTAGAAGAAGGGATCGGTTGGTAGGACATGTTCTGAGGCATCAAGGGATCATCAATCTGGTACTGGAGGGGAGCGTGGAGGGTAAAAATCGTAGAGGGAGACCAAGAGATGAATACATTAAGCAGATTAAAAAGGGTGTAGGTTGCAGTAGGTACTGGGAGATGAAGAAGCTTGCACAGGATAGAGTAGCATGGGGAGCTGCATCAAACCAGTCTCAGGACTGAAGACCACAACAACAACAGATTAAGGAAAAGGAAACCTAGTTTGTAAACTTGGAGAAAGCTTTTGACAATGTTGACTGATATACTCTCTTTCAAATTCTAAAGATGGCAGGGGTAAAATACAGTGAGTGAAAGGCTATTTACAATTTGTACAGAAACCGGATGGCGGTTATAAGAGTCGAGGGGCAAGAAAGGGAAGCAGTGGTTGGGAAGGAGTGAGACAGGGTTGTAGCCTATCCCCGATGTTATTCAATCCGTATATTGAGCAAACAGTAAAGGAAACAAAAGAAAAATTTGGAGTAGGAATTAAAATCCACGGAGAAGAAATAAAAACTTTGAGGTTTGCCGATGACTGTAATTCTGTCAGAGACAGCAAAGGACCTGGAAGAACAGTTGAATCGAATGGACAGTGTCTTGAAAGAAGGATATAATATGAACATCAACAAAAGCAATACGAAGATAATGGAATGGAGTCGAGTTAAGTCGGGTGATGCTGAGGGAATTAGATTAGGAAATGAGACACTTAAAGTAGTAAAGGAGTTATGCTATTTGGGGAGCAAAATAACTGATGATGGTCGAAGTAGAGAGGATATAAAATGTAGGCTCTCAATAGCAAGGAAAGCGTTTCTGAAGAAGAGAAATTTGTGAACATCGAGTATAGATTTATGGGTCAGGAAGTCGTTTCTGAAAGCATTTGTATAGATGAAGCCATGTATGGAAGTGAAACATGGACGATAAATAGTTCGGAAAAGAGAAGAATACAAGCTTTTGAAACGTGGTGCTACAGAAGAATGGTGACGGTTAGATGGGTAGATCACATAAATAATGAGGAGGTATTGAATAGAATTGGGGAGAAGAGAAATTAGTGGCTCAACTGGATTAGAAGAAGGGATGGGTTGGTAGAACATGTTCTGAGGCATCAAGGGATCACCAATTTAGCACTGGAGGGCAGCGTGCTGCGTAAAAATCGTTGAGAGAGACCAAGAGATGAATACACTAAGCAGATTCAGAAGGATGTAGGCTGCAGTAGGTACTGGGAGACGAAGAAGCTAGCAAGGGATAGAGTCGCATGGACAGCTGCGTCAAACCAGTCTCTGGACTGAAGACCACAACAACAACAGCCCTTTTGTCATTATTATTATTACTATTCTAATTCATTAGAACTAGTTTTTATTTTAAAAAATTCGTATTACGTTCCACTGCCATGACAGATTGAAGGATCACAAATTACAACTACATTCTGCAGGAAGTTTAGCTGCAGTGCATGAGAGCAAATTTCCACTGCTCGACCCTATGATATTATCGAGCCACAATTGTAAACAGAACCGCGCATCGCCCACTGTGTTCTGGAGCTTACTCTAGTTTCAGGGATGTTATTCAGTAAACAGCATTAGGGAAGGACCGTTTCAGACCGTGATGAGAAACGAATTAGCAATTTTTTCAAAAACACGAGAGTAGTTTAAATACGAACAAATAGTTTTATACACAGCGGTGGTGTAAATTATCGGACGTGCGGTGGATTCAGTGGCGGTTGATGATATGCTGTGGTGTTTCCTAAGGCATTAACGTAATCTACTTATACTGTCCCTTGTAAGGCATTGAAGATAAAATCCCCTTTAGAGACAGAAACATTTACGGAAGCTCTAGGATATTGTAGGGTTCAGGTGTTCTATTTAACGTATATCCCCAGTGTGCGATATACAGGGTGGTTTTCTCACGAAATAAGCATCAAACGAAAAAACTACAAACAGCGAAACTCGTCTAGCTTGAAGGGGG
This sequence comes from Schistocerca gregaria, assembly GCF_023897955.1. NCBI lineage: Eukaryota > Metazoa > Arthropoda > Insecta > Orthoptera > Acrididae > Schistocerca > Schistocerca gregaria. Next base: position 281,624,638 of record NC_064931.1, read on the forward strand.
GAACCAGATAGCGCTATCATTAGCCCGCTAGATGGCGCTACCATAGATCAAACGGATATCAACTGCGTTTTTAAAAAAATAGGAACCCTCATTTTTTATTACATGTTCGTGTAGTACGTAAAGAAATATGAATGTTTTAGTTGGACCACTTTTTTCGCTTTGTGATAGATGGCGTTGTAACGTATAAGTACGTGGTATCACTTAACATTCCGCCAGTGCGCACGGTATTTGCTTCGTGATACATTACCCGTGTTAAAATGGACCGTTTACCAATTGCGGAAAAGGTCGATATAGTGTTGATGTGTGGCTATTGCGATCAAAATGCTCAACGGGCGTGTGCTATGTATGCTGCTCGGTATCCTCGACGATATCATTCAAGTGTCTGGACTGTTCGCCGGATAGTTACGTTATTTAAGGAAACAGGAAGTGTTCAGCCACATCTCCGGTGGTATTTCGTTTGAATACCGCCCTTCGATTGTGCTGTTACAGTACCAATCGAAGCGATAGGTTTTGCAGGTTCCAGCCAGCCAGCCAGCCAGCCAGCCCGTCGACGTGCAGCAGTCCCCGCCAGCAGCGAGCAGCCAGCAGCCAGCAGCGGTCCCCGCCGGCAGCCAGCAGCGGTCCTTGCCCGCAGCCCGCAGCCCTCAGCCACCAACGGTCCCCGCCAGCGCCGGTCGCAGCCAGCAGCCAGCAGCCAGCAGTGGCCCTAGCTGCCTACAGCAGCAGCAGCAGAAGCAGCAGCAGTGGAAACGTTCCCACTGGCCAGCCAGCCGCGTCACCCCCACTGCCAGCGACAGCAGAGTGGGGCTTCGGCCCCCGTCTCCATCGTCCTTCGTCATTCTCCGTCCCCTTCTACTCTGTGTCTCTCGTCGCCATGCCCGTCTCTCGTTTGTTTCCATGTCTTGTCCTGTGATTTTCCTCTTATCATAATGTCAAACCCCACCACCTCTTCTACAGCTGCCGCCACCACTGCCATCATATACACCTCACATGGTGTGCCGCATCACTCCCCCCTCAGTCCATCCCCCCACTCCTCACTCTCCCATCTCCCTCCCTATTTGTCGCCCCATCCCTAGCTCCTCCCTCCCGTGCCTCCTCTGATCCCTTCCCTCCCCTCCCTCCCTCTGCTCCTTCCGTTCCTGTGGCCCCCGCTAGGGTGGTTGCCTGGAGAGCTAGTCTCACACTCAACTCTCCCCTTTGCCTTCATGTTTACCGTCGCCTTCGCCATCGCCCTCACCATCTCCAGCGCCGACTCCAGCAGTGGGACCTGTCACTCCCCACCACATTCCTGTCGCTCCCATCCCCCACACCACCTCCGCCGCCGTCAAGCGCCACAGTGGCACCCCAGCCTCCTCTACTCCCAAAAAGGCTTCGCCTCATCCCCCTTCCCCAACCTATGATGCCATGGCTGTCACCCCACCTGCCCCCTCCTCCTCCTCTTCCTCCACTCCCTCCTCCTACCACTACCTACTCTCCCACCCTTATCCCTCATTTCTTGAAGCCCAGAACCTCACCCTCTTCCTTCGCCAGAATTTTCGTGGTGCCCCCATCTCCCACCTCACTCCTCGCTGTGATTCGGTGCTCATCTCCTCCCCCAGCCCTACCCTCCACACGGACCTCCTTTCCCACATCCCTGTCACCTGCTTTGGCCCTAATGCCTCCCTAACCCCTGCTCCTTCCCCATCTCCCTCCCGCCAACCCCAACCCCGCGTCGCCTGCCGACCCTCACCGCCGTGATCACTCGGCTTAGTCCGGCGATCACGGGGGAGGAGGTGTTGGTGGAGCCCAAGGCGCATCCTCATCTGGAGGTGTGTGCAGTTCGCCACATCCATAACTCTGCCGGCCCCACCCGCCTTATGCGGGTCTTTTCCGAACACGCCCCCTCCTTCTACCATCTCCTGAAGGAGGGTGCGCTTCTCTTTCACCATCGCTACCAAGTTGACCCTTCCCGTTCCCCTCCTCTGTCCCTCTGCTGCCAAAGGTGCTTGTGGTATAATGCACACCCGACATCAGAGTGCTGCGAGGCCCCCACCTGCCTGCACTGTAGGCAAGCCTACTTTCTAAGGCAGTGTCCCAATCTCCAGTCCCCCCCCCCCTCCCTCCTGTAATACCTGTAACCTTCCTCATCCTACTTACTCCCAGAAATGTAAGGCCCAACCCCCTCCTACCACTCTTGAGCTCACCGTTCCTGTCCGCCCTCTGGACTCCCCCACTCTTCCCGGCAATTCCCTATGTCCACCCCCTACCGCTGAGGACATCATCAGATTCCTCACCATCGTCCTTCAGAATGTTCATCCTTTTCAGCGCCCACACCCTCCAACAGATATCCCTCGCCACCCGTTCCGTTTTCCACCTAAAAATGTACGCCACCTACTCCAACAACCAGGCCCATTTCACCTTCTCCCGTCTTGGCACCCTTGTCTAAATCCTGGTCATGGCGCGACAGCACCGTATCCTTTTCAACAACATCCGCTCCCTTCCCGCCAACAAGAACCTCGTCCTGCACATCCTTGCCACCCACTGTGTGGATGCCTTCCTCCTCAATGAAACCTTCCTACAACCCCACCACACTGTCCACACTTCGCCCTACCTCTTTCACTGTTCCGATAATCCCCTCCCGATTGCGCGTGGTGGAGTTGCCATTGGTCACTGCCAGATCCCTGTTCGGCTCCAACCTCTCCTTCCCGACCCCACCGAACACCTGATCCTTAGTCTCTTCTTCCCTGGCCTTACCATTACCAGCGCCACCATTAATGTCCGCCCTAACCCCCCTATTCCCTTCGACTTCCTCTCCCACATTGACCGTACCTTCTTCTCCTACGTGAACGCCGCCGACCTCAACATCCACAGTCGTTCCGCCACCCAGTTACGGAGGTGGCATTGGTTCCTCTCCTCCCTTCAAGGCGACCTCATCCCCACCCCCCAGCATACCCATCCCTAATCCAACTCCACTCCCGATGTTATCCTTTCCTCTCCCAACCTCCTTGGCCGCATAACGGTGGATGTCCTGGACCTATTGGTAGCGACCATCTCCCTGTCCTCCTCACCGTTTCAGATGGTCGTCGCCCCACCCTGACCCTCGTAATGACCCTCCCCCTAAGTACGTCCATGAATATTCCCGTGCCAACTGGAATGCCTACCGGGATAACCTCTCCACCTGGGTCGATAGCCACCCCTTCACCTACTGCCACCCTGATGATGTAACCCATGCCGCCTCCTTTCTCCAGCAGACCTTGTCTGAGGCCGTGGAGGCCCATGTCCCTACTGTCGCCATCCACCCCCACCATCCTACCTTACCCCCACAGGCCCTCCTCCTCCTCCGTGAATCCCGCCATCTCTACCGTGCCTTCCTCCACATGCGTGACCAAGACACACTACGACGCCACCGGCAACTCCAGCGACACATTCGTAATTTGCTCCCGGCCAAGAAACGCAGGGACTGGCAACAGACATGCACCCGTTTGACTGCTACCCTACCTATCATCTCGTCCAAGTTCTGGTCAGCCTTTCGTCGCCTTACTGGAACTAAACCCTCCCCCTACTATCCTCTTCTCCATGATGATCACCCCTTCCCTGACACCCTTAGTAAGGCCAATCACTTTGCCTCCTACCTGTCCGATGTATTTTCCATCCCCGATGATCCCCGGTTCGATTACTCCCTCTTCCCGGATGTCTGCAATCGAACTGACACCACTGTCCCTCCCCTCGCACCTGGTTTCCAGTACTTGGACAACATTGCACACACAGAACTCAATGCCCCTATCACTACACAGGATCTCATTGCTACACTCTGCACAAAACGCAACACCGCTCATGGTCACAATTGTGTCACCTACCGCCACCTTCGTGAAGCTCCTGTCTCTTTGCTCTCCACTTTGGCCAGGCTCTACAATGTAGTCCTGTCTACCGGTTACTACCTCAACCTGTGGAAAACCTCCCATATCCTGATGTTCCTTAAACCTGGCAAATCGCCGTCCGCTGTCTCTTCCTACCATCCCATCAGCCTTACCTCGGTCTTCAGCAAGTTCCTGGAATCTATCCACAGCCGACGCATCCACCAGCATCTCCACCAACACCACCTCCTCCCCGTTACCCAGTGTGGCTTTGGGCCGTCCTTCTCTTCCGACGACCTTCTCCTTCACCTCACTCATCTCCTTTCCGACCAGCTTAATTCCCGTCGCTTCCCCTCCCTGGACCTTGAACGAGCTTATGACCGCATATGGCATTCCGGTCTCCTCTTCAAGCTCCAAACCTTCGCCCTTCCCATTAACTACGTCCATCTGATCGGCTCCTTTCTCTCCCACCATCCTTCCTACGTCACCATCCATAACACGGATTCCTACACCTTTTTTCCCCTCCAGCGGTGTGCCCCAAGGCTACGTCCTCTGCCCCCTTCTGTACCTTTTGTATACAGCGGACATGCCGCTGCTGTCACCCCCCCCCCCCCCTTAACCTTCTCCAGTTTGCCTACGACACCGCCCTCCTTGCGCTTGCCCACACCCTGCAGCGCTCCCAACACCTTCTCCAATCCCATCTTGACCGGTTCACCGCTTGGTGCAACCAGTGGTTGCTCAAGGTCAATCCCTCCAAAACCCAGGCGATCATTGTAAGCAAAACCACCCCTTCCTTCCGCCTTCTTGATTTCTATCTCACTGTCTATGTCCATCCTATCGCCCTCACCGCCACCCTCAAGTACCTTGGCGTCACCCTCCACCATCACATCTCCTGGACCCTCCATCCCCGGACAATCCAAGCCAAGGCACACTCCCGGCTCCGTCTCCTCAAGCTCCTTTCACGCCGTACGTTGTGTCTGGACCCCTCCACCATCCTCCACACCTATAAATCCCTCATCCACCCTATCCTTTGTTACGCCCATCCAGCCTGGATCTCCGCCCCCCCTACCTTTTATAAATCCCTTCAAATCCTTGAATGCCATTCTCTCCGTCGTCTCGCCTATCGCATCCGTCTCCCTTCCCCCATGCGGATCCTGTACGATCTCATTCCGTTCCCCCACCTCCTCCTTTTCCTTGAAAGGATACGGATCCTGTACACCTCCTGCAAACTCGACCCTCCTCACCCGCTTGTCTCGCCCATCCTCTCCCACCCCCGCTCGCTGCCGCGCCTGTATTCCCACGTCCCACCCGGTCTCCATCTCTCCACCCTCCTTACCCTCTCCCAAGGTGGCTTCCGCCAGCTCCCCCTCTCTGATGATGTCCTCCTCCCCTCCATCTACCCCTCCTATCAACTTTGATCCTCCCCACCCCCACTTCCTGTGTCTTCTCCTTTATGCACCCTCCCTCCTTTCTCTTTCCTTTTCTCCCATCCCCATCCTCCACCCCTCTTCTCCCGGGCTCCCACCCCTTTTTCCTCCCCTCCACCTTTCTCACCTGCCCATGACATCTGCTCTCCCCTCTCCCTCTCCCTCTCCCACCCCCCCTCCTCCTCTCTTGGCAGGTCCCCGGACTCGTACACAGTTAGTGAACATTCGCGCGCCAGACATCGACGCCTCGTGTTTCTGTGTGTGCCATCGTTTTGTGCTTAAGTGGTTCAGTGTTATTCGTTTTGTGCACCTACGTTCACGTGTGACAATTTTCGTCTAAGTCTGTGTCCAAGTGTCTGAACAACTTTTATCTTGGACTCTACGTCCGTGAAAGGCTCCATGTATTTTAAAAAGTGTTTGTCTCCGTTTATATGTCCACCGTATTTTTATCTCACATTGTCATCATTTGTATTTTGTATGTTTCTCTGCGGCTGAAGAGCGGCGTAGTATGCTGCTGCAGGCCTGCCTGTCAACAGGTTTGAAAATAACAATAAAGAAAAAAAGAAGTTCAGCCACATGTGAAACGTCAACCACGACCTGCAACAAATGGTAATGCCCAAGTAGGTTGGGATTGGATTGCTTGGGGGAAAGAGACCAAACAGCGAGGTCATCGGTCTCAAAGGATTAGGGAAGGAGGGGGAAGGAAGTCGGCCGTGCCCTTTCAAAGGAACCATCCCGGCATTTGCCTGGAATGATTTAGGGAAATGACGGAAAACCTAAATCAGGATGGCCGGACGCGAGATTGAAACGTCGTCCTCCCGAATGCGAGTCCAGTGTGCTAACCACTGCGCCACCTCGCTCGGTCCCAAGTAGGTGTTTTAGCTGTTTTCGCGGCTAACCCGCACATCAGTAGCACACAAATTGCGTGAGAATCGGGAATCTTAAAAAAACGTCGGTGTTGAGAATGCTATATCAACAACGATTTCAACCGTACCATATTTCTATGCACCAGGAATTGCATGGCGACGACTTTGAATCCCGTGTAGAGTTCTGCCACTGGGTTACAAGAGAAATTACGGGACGATGACAGATTTTTTTCACGCGTTCTATTTAGCGACGAAGCGTCATTCACTAACAGCGGTAACGTAAACCGGCATAATATGCACTATTGGGCAACGGAAAATCCACGATGGCTGCGACAAATGGAACATCAGCGACCTTGGCGGGTTAATGTATGGTGCGGAATTATGGGAGGAAAGATAATTGGCCCCCATTTTATCGATGACAATCTAAATGGTGCAATGTATGCTGATTTACTACGTAACGTTCTACCGATGTCATTACAAGATGTTTCGCTGCATGACAGAATGCCGATGAACTTCCAACATGATAGATGTCCGGCACATAGTTCGCGTGCGGTTGAAGCGGTATTGAATAGCATATTTCATGACAGGTGGATTGGTCGTCGAAGAACCTACCATGGCTCGCACGTTCACCGGGTCTGACGTCCCCGGATTTCTTTCTGTGGGGAAAGTTAAAGGATATTTGCTATCGTGATTCACCGACAACGCCTGACAGCATGCGTCAGCACATTGTCAATGCATGTGCGAACATTACGGAAGGTGAACTACTCGCTGTTGAGAGGAATTTCGTTACACGTATTGCCAAATGCATTTAGGTTGACGGACATCATTTTGAGCATTTATTGCATTAATGTGATATTTACAATCACGCTGTAACAGCGTTCTCAGAAATGCCAAGTTCACAAAGGTACATGTATCACACTGGAACAACCGAAATAAGATGTTCAAACGTACCTACGTTCTGTATTTTAATTTAAGAAACCTACCTGTTATCAACTGTTCGTCTAAAATTGTGAGCCATATGTTTGTGACTATTACTGCGTCATCTATCACAAAGCGAAAAAAGTGGTCCAACTAAAACATTCATATTTCTTTACGTACGACAGGAAAATGTAATAAAAATGAGGGTTCCTATTTTAAACAAAGCAGCTGAAATCCGTTTGACCTATGGCAGCGCCATCTAGCGGGCCAACCACAGCGCCGTCTGGTTTCCCCTTCAAGCTAGACAAGTTTCGTTCTTTGTAGTTTTGTCGTTTGACGCTTATTTCGTGAGATATTTGGCCGAGTCACGATGAATGGAGCACACTGTATGCATCGAAGGACTTAGAGTGGCATCCTTAAGTCAAGCCTTGAACAAGTACTCTACATGCTGTTAATTATTTTCGATAACGTTCACAACTCGCTTTAAAGGCTGGAAACTAGATTTGTTAACTCCGGTACTGAAACCAATGTTAGTTGATACTAGATTTTACAATAAACTTACGTTGGAATGAAGTGTTCATACAGTCTCTGGGTGTTGGCATTATAGTTTTAATGACCACCAACTTAAGGGCGCCGGTCTCGATATCGCATGTCAAGAGAAAATGATATATCTAGTTTCGTTCGCTACCCGTGGAACAAAGTGGCGGGTTGGTTAAAACACTAGACTCACACACGGGAGGACCGGGGCGTAATTCATCTGGGCACCCAGAATTAGATTTTCTGCGGTATCCCAAGCTCGATTAAGTGGAATTTTGGAAAAGTTCCGTTGGAAAGGACGCACTTGGTTTACGTCCCCAGGTCGAGCTTCTGCTGCACAACTAATGATATCGTCGTCAATGGGATGTTAAACTCTAATCCATCCTCCTTCCTTCTCCTGTCTGCTGTCAAAATTACTGGTGTGTACGCCGTTTACAGGCTACAGAGAGCCCAAATAAATACCACCAAATGTCCTAAGTTGTCGAGTGAGAATAATGTTTGTTACAGATCTTAACGTACCAGATGCAAACGATGTTCAAAATTTTCGCACATAATAATAAAAATCTCTGGTTGTGAAATTAGTATATCGTTACAGTTCATCACTGCTTGATTCGTCTCGTACACTCCAAAGACTTGGCGGGCGTTGTAATGATAGCAGACTGCAGGTGGCAGGTTGCCACCCTGTATTGAGAGGTCACGTTTCGCCACAAGGTGGAAAAAGAAGCTCCTCTAGCGAAGCGCTGACGTGGGGAGCGCCGCGACTGCCGTGTCAGCGGGGAGGCGCACAGGCAGCAGTCTCCAGCAGAGTGCTGCCATAGCGTCACATTTCTCCAACATATCACACAACACATTTTCACCACATAAAACGCCAACTGCTCCCAACTTGAAGTACTGCTTATTTATTATAACCGAACCTCCCAGTACTTTTCTCTGTTCTGGCCTCCAGCTCGCCAGCTATGTAGCCAGTGACATTGGTGGTTATTACGTTTTCATCTCTTACGTTAGCAATGAATTTTCAGTACAATACAGAATTTCACAGTCACGTATTACTACGAGAAATAACACAAACATATTAACTTTCTTATTTGTGTGCTGAGGATGTTAATAAGTGGCAATCATACTTCACTCGAATAAGTGTTACGGGCTTCATCATTGGACATAACAACTAACCGAGCAAGGAATTAACACTAAGCACAAAGAACCAGCAACAAAGTTACTGCAGACTGATCGATCTTCCGGTATCTCTTAAATTGCGGTTGACGATAAATAACACAAACTTAATGGTTGTCGATGCAAATAAATACCTATGGATTACAATGACGAGTAACTTAAATTGGAGGTATCACATAGAAAATGTTGGGGGGAAGCTGAACCAAATACCTATGGATTACAATGACGAGTAACTTAAATTGGAGGTATCACATAGAAAATGTTGTGGGGAAGGTGAACCAAAGATTGCGCTTTATCGGCAGAACACTTGGAAGATACAACAAACCTACTAAAGCTACTATCCAAGATACACTCGTGCGTCTTCTTCTGGAGTGCTACAAGACACTGACCATATGGGACTGACGGAGGACATCGAAAAAGATCGAAGAAGGGCAGATCGTTTTGTATTATCCAGAAATAGGAGGGAGAGTGTTACAGATCTGATACACAGACTATCTCTGAGCACTATGGGACTTAACTTCTGAAGTCATCAGTCCCCTAGAACTTAGAAATACTTAAACCTAACTAACCTAAGGACATCACACACATCCATGCCCGAGGCAGGATTCGAACCTGCAACCGTAGCGGTCGCGCGGTTCCAGATTGTAGCGTCTAGAGCCGCTCGGCCACTCCGGCCAGCACACAGACTGGGGTGGCAATAATTAAAGCAAAGGCGCTCTTCGTTGGGGTGAGACTTTTTCATGAAACGTGCATCATCAAATTTTTCCTCCAAGTGCGAAAATGTTTCGTTTACTCCCACCCACATAAGGAGAGACGACCATCATAATAGAACAACAGAAATCTGAGCTCGCACTGACGAACTATGCGTTTTTCCGACGTGCCATACGAAAGTGGAAAGTTCGAGAAATGATACAAAAATGGTTCTAAGAACCCTCTGCCCTGCAATTAAGCGTGAATTGCGTAGTAATCACGTAGGTATAGGTGGTGAGTGGAACCAATGCATATTCTGTTCTCACTATAATACCTGTTATATAATTGCAAATAGCGAGCTGCTGATGGAACTTTTACTCATGCAACTGGCAATTTTCCTTCACTATTACCATCACCCTGCGATGTTACGGTCTACGAACTAGCTTGCACACGATCATGGCTTTAAACTACGTAATGTCATTTTATTAGTATTTAAGAATGAATGTCATTGCATAACTGCATCTAATGATGCTTCCCTATGCATATTCACCACTTTTTCAATTTTTTGATCTGAAGATGGCAAGCCACCGAAACTAGTTTTCGTACTTTGACTCCAATAGGAAAATTGTGTACTACGTATACATAGCTTTTTACTTTAAATATTTTAAAACTAAACTTCACCTCTGTGAGGGCTTGAAACTTGCTATGGGTACTCTCAATGAGATATCTGACTGTCTGTGACGGAATGGCAGCCCATTACTCCGCAAGAGCGAAACCAGAGAAGGCAGTAATATTGGACGCAGCGATCGTTTCGACGTTCTGACCCATCCCAAACATGTTCTGTTAGGTTCAGGTAGGGATTGTGGGCAGGCCAGCCCATAACAGAGTTGTTATCGTCCACAAACAATTCACTCACAGATGCTGCTTTATAGCAAGGTGCAGTGTCATGCTGATGCAAACAACCTTTGTCACCGAACTGTGCCTCTACTGTACGTGCCGTAAATGTGCTCATATCCTGCAGCAATCAGCGTTTTCTGAAGCGCAATCTGGGTTCACAAACTAACCACAGAAAACACGCCCACACCGTAACACCATATTCTTCTCCAGGTGTAAGTAGGCTGTTTAGGGTTTTTATGTTGGTAACCCCACGTAGCGCTCTGTATGAAAATCATTGGCTGTGCTGTGTGCAGTCAGTGGTTGGTTGGCATTGTTGTAATACTCGCCATTGTAGTGTTGGGCAGCTGAATGTTAACAGCGCGTAGTGTTGCGCAGTTGGAGGTGTGCCGCCAGCAGTGGTGGATGTGGGGAAGTGAGATGGCGGATTTTTGAGAATGGAGAATCTGGAGGTGTGTCCATCAGAAACAGTACATTTGTAAGAATGGATGTCATGAACTGCTACATATATTATGACTATTAAGGTAAATACATTGTTTGTTCTCTATTAAAATCTTTCATTAGCTAACAGTGCCTATCAGCAGTTAGTGCCTTCCGTAGTTTGAATCTATTATTTAGCTGGCAGTAGTGGCGCTCGCTGTATTGCAGTAGTTCGAGTAACGAAGATTTTTGTGAGGTAAGTGATTTGTGAAAGGTATAGGTTAATGTTAGTCAGGGCCATTCTTTTGTAGGGATTATTGAAAGTCAGATTGCGTTGCGCTAAAAAAAATATTGTGTGTCAGTTTAAGCACAGTCATGTATAATTGTTCAAAGGCAATGTTTCATATGTCGACCCTTAGCCGAGGATACCTCACTGGAATCTTCTGATTTTTTTCTTGTAGTTTGTTTATTGCTAGCGCGTAATTGTAGAGAGAATCTCCTTTGTAGTTGCAGTCTTTCATTGTTGTACAGTAAAACAGTTGTGGCATGCATGTAGATTTGCACCAAGTATTTAGCAGTTGCGCTTGGAATTAAATAAATATTATTTTCAGTGCTATGTTAATGTGTTCTCTTATTTTGGCTCTTCAAATTGTACTTTTCTGTGTTATCGTGTGAAATATTGTGACAATAATGGCGTGTGATAAACGTAACACTAGCCTCCAGAGTAAACTGAGAAATAATAGTGACGACGAGCGTAGCTTATCTGCACTACTGTGTAGTGAATTAACAGACATTCGAAGTAGTAATTTGGTAATTGTGCATAGGGAAAAGTAGCGGGCGCCGAATAATGGTGTAGACAAAAACAAGTAGTGGACAGGGAAGCATTAGCGATCGATCGGTCGGCAACAGCTCGCCTCAGGAATCCGAAATGACAGAACACAATATTGCAAATACTGTAGATTCAGGTTTTGCGTCCTCACCGTTTCCTCAAATAAGTCAAGACACATTTTCTCCTTGTCAAAATGAAAATGTTGCCGGTGCAAATGCACTGCCGAAAAGCATAGAGGAACAGATTCCAGACAATAATACATTATTATTGCAATTATTGCAACAAATGAAAGAAAATCAGAGATAAACACAGCAAAAGCTTCAAAAGTTAGACACAATGGAACAAAATCTACTAAAGTTAGACACAATGGAACAACACCAGAGACAAACTCAGCAAAAGTTTCAAAAGTTATACACAATGAACAAAATCTTCGGAAGTTAGACACCACGCTTGAACAAACACGTGTAGATTTAACTAATGAGTTACATAACATTGAATCGAAATGTCAAAAACTCTGTAATGACGTAAAAACACAAATTTGTGATCATTTTCAACCTGTTTTTTCGCGGCATGAAAATGCGTTACAGAATCACGAAGCAGCCATAAAAGAACTGCAAAGTATTGTTCATGAAAATCATGAGACCTTGCAAGCTAAAATTGACTCAGTTGCATCTACCGATTCGGTTACGCAAGTTGCAAAAACTCAGGAAAACTTAAAGGACACAGTAGATACTCTGAAAATTGGTTCAGAAAGACACATGGAGGAAATTAGTTCATTATCAGCGAAAGTAGCTGAAATTTCGGATCAGCTAAATAATTTATCTACGAAGGTAGATGATAATCTGAATGACACAAAACCGGTAGTCTTTAATGACACAGAAGAGTGCGAAGAAATTAGGAAATTCAAACAAAATCAGAATCAAATTAATATGCAACACCAAAGAGAAATCCTGGAAGTACAAGATCAGATGACACAGGTAATACAAAAATTACGTATTTCAGAGGACACTCGCGCTCCAACACGGGAAGAGGGACTTAGAAATACCGAAAAGCCACAAAATAATAACACAGGGCATTTCGGAAATTATGAAAGAAATTGGCAAGGTGCACCGAATTTTGAAATGGAACCGGAGACACGACGTAACAATGACCTATATGCGACTCGCCGACACGATGATTTTGACCATAAGCTGTTCATTACTACACGTAAATTTAAAACAATTAAGAATTCTGGCAACGACATCCATCAATTCTCTCATTGTTTTCCTCCCAACTGGTCATTAGAGCACAGATTAGAATTTATGTGTGGCTACTTAGAATATGAACCAGCTGAAAGAATGCGATCGGTCATTCACGATTGTCACAGTGAAGGAGAATTTTATCGTGCCTTCCTCTCACCATATTGGTCTCAAGCTACACAAGACCGAGTAAAACATAGCATCATACTGATGAAACATTTCGAACAATCTGAATTTTCCATGTCGCACAAGAATCAGTACCTATCAAACCCATACAGCCCCTCAGAACTCATCCGCATTTGCTTAATCAAATTAACTGAACATTTACGACATATTGTTTTGGCAGGACGTTGCAAAGACGACATTGAAACTTTTCAGGGACTGTTACAAGAATTGGAAATTGACACTGACAATCGCGTACGCGAAAACAGGAACACAACAATTACAGGTCACATCCGTCGCAAATCCGCGATGAAAGAAATAATAAATGGACACGACAAGGCTATTCTCACAACACAAATCGTGACCAAAACAGACACCCGTATGACAACCGTTGGCTGAATAATAGTAACAGAGAAAGATCGTTTTTCCATAGTAATGAATGTAACAGAGACAACCATAGAAACAGACAATATGGGAACCAAAATAATTACTATCAAGGGAGACAGAATAACTTCAGACGTTACGGTCCACCACGTAGTTACGATTCCGGGAGAAATTCTCCACCACATGACCGACAAACAAGAAACTATGTAAACTACCGACAAAACGACAGACCTGAATTCCATCAGAACTGGCGAGCTTCAAACAGGGCAGGGCCTACTCGTCAAGGTGAATTTGTAGAAGTTAGGTCTCCTAATCCCAATAACGACACATGCCAACAAAGAGATAGCAGACAATGACTCGCACCGCAGGCAGCCACGTACGCCGGCTGGCTCAGAGAAAAATAACATAGACGGCAACCTTGAGCAAATTTTAGCTTTCCTTACCGACGTATACAACATGATAATTGCTTTGAAGTAGAAACTCTGCGCACTAGAAAGGATAAAAGATTGCACCACATTTCACATGTAAAACCGTTTATTGAGAGATAATCTGCTTTTTAACTTAGTCTTTGCCATAAAATTTTTCACTTCACGCTACTAGTACAATTTGTCACACTGAGAAATTGTTAACATGCAACAATGTTTTGAAGTTAACTATCCAGTCTAGAACCTAGGGAACATTTTTAAACAGAAATTACGAATGCATTGTTATAGTGAACAGACGACACAGTGTTGTTATTTGTACATTCTTGCTTGTTAGTTGCACGATTACGTAACGACTATAAGGCTTACATACTTAGAACATATACTAGTACTGCTAATGAGATTTTAATGCAACAATTTTGTTTACTTGAAAATGCATTCTGGATTTAAAATAGTTTCTGTGAGATACCAGATGACACAGTGGTTAGTTTATGTGACAGCTAGACTATTTCATCACGACGCTACTAATGAGTGATCATTTACAATGTTACTTTTGTAGTGTTTCTGTTTTATATGTGCACAGTTTTTCTGAATTATTCTGGAAAGTAAAACATGTTTTAGTAGTAACTATTGTGGTATAGCACCAATGAGACAGCCTTTTCTGTAGCACAACAATGCGTTACAGTACAGTGCTTACTTCATCATGGCAATAAGCGTAACAACTACGACACCTATATGCAAAGCATTTCACTTTTCTTTATCATGAGGTAAGTACATTGGCTTCTGCAGAACTTAGCTTTCGGAGGACGATAACTACGACACTTCCACAGAGATTATCTTACAACAAGACGCACAGTTTTGCGCTACATGCATTTGAGAGATTAATTTTGTACTTAAGCCATTTATTTTTCAAGATTTTTGAATTACAAAGACAGTTTTCCATGATACATTTCATTCTATTACTGTAATCTGTAACACCTGGGGGTATAGTTACATTAATCCTCAGGGGGGTACACGCTTACTTTGTGTACCATGTGTATGGCAAGCACAAGGAGCCCTAGCTAATATGATATTTGCTTATACAAGTTTACACATCGGTACTATATTTCTCTAACACAGAATTACACAGCTATCTGATCATTTAACTGAGAGAGACAAACATTTATTTTACTACATCAGTGGCAGATGTTTACGTAATTACACAGTTGAATAACTTCACACTTATGAAATTGTATTTTGTCTGTACTTTGTGAAATGTTCATATTTTTTCGGAACCATTGTGATACTATGAGAGCTTTGAATGATGTATTTGGTATGGGATCATGATTTTTAAAGTACGTTTGAGGTAGATGACACTTTTGACATGAGCAGAGAATTTTTTTTTTGGTTTTGAAATTATTGGAGGAAGCTACGACGATTTTGAGATTTGGCTGAGGTTGTATGATGTGTATTACGCTGTTGCGGTATGTTTATGATCAATAAGCTGATGCTATATGAGGAATTTGATTATGCTACGTATTTATTATGATGAAATATTGAAGAAGTGTCTACGAACATGTATATGTGTAATAAAGCAAGGAATAATGCGTAGTGGTTAGGGAGTCTGGTTGTGAAAAAGGATGTTGGAAACAGAGAATCGAACTTCAAGAGTTATGAAATGTGTGTATATGTGTGAATGTATCACTATGCTAGCGAAAATTTTTGGACACTGTTATATTTACAGAATTTTGTTTCTACAGATTTGAAACGCAAATTCTCGGCCTGTGAAATTTTTATATCACACTGTCACCGTAGTTCAAATTGGTGTCGTAAATATTTCGATAAGAAAGTTAAGTGACCACCTGCACGTAATGTGTCGTGGACACAAAGCTGCGAGACAGTCGCCTGGAAAAAAGCATTAGTGTGTGCCTTTCAGAGGCGCAGGTGGAGAAAAAAAAGAGGCTATTATCCTCGCTATTGAAATTCCTTTGTAGAAAGCATCGCAAATACGACACGCTCAAACTTGAAAACATATGATTTAACTGTGGATCTCTTAATTTATGATATTTACTAAAATGCATAATGAAATGATGAGAAACATTTTACATCTATTGTCTTTCTAGTTGAGAGATTGCTCATTTTGTTTAATATCTAGTTTCTAGCTGGATTGCAGCATTGGTTAAAATAAAATTTAATACATGTACTAATATAGATATTTTATGCCTACAGATCCAGTAAACAGTAATTTTATGATCTACTTCCAAAAAAACGAGGGACCACAAAAAGACATTTCCCTTCACAGGAATTGCATACATAATTTTTGTCAATTACTGCTAACTTTTTAGTCGGGTAAGTCAAGGTGATGCATCACTCTAGTGTTAAGATGTGACATAGGTATTAGACATGGCCATCTTTAGTGTAATATTTTTTCTGCTTGAGCTTTGTCACGTTTAGGTATAAGTTATTGCATTTGCTGCTGCTGTGTGCCAGGCATAGTGCTACTGAATTTCACTTTGTATTACTCTGTTAAGCCAGCTTTACTATTGCTTTATTTTTCTTTTTGCTGCACATTGGCTCATATTAGTGATAATGTTGTATTTGCTTTGCTAACTTATATATAACTTATATATATTGCTGCTTGCTTTGCCAATTTGCATTTTTTTTCATTGCTGTTTGTGTCAATTGTTATGTGCTGCTGCATTGCCTCGTCCCTTGGTATATATATCTGAACTCAGTAAATTTAAGTTAGCTTAGGAGGGGGTAGACTATATAAGAAACTAACTATAATGAACTGGAATAAATGCAATGAAAAGCTATAAGAAAATAGTTTGACCAAAACAGTAGTGTACAGTGGAGAAAAACTATTTTTAAAAGAGGATGTGAACAGAATACAGAAAGCAGGCTTAGATATGACTTTTTGGGAATAATGATGAACGAAGGGAGATCTCCATGCAAAATACTGCAGTAAAACAAACCCTGTCCTTTCCTTTTGTGTTATCCCTCTATGTGTTTGTGTTCCCTTGTGTATTTGTGTTTTTCCTGTCTTTATGTGTTTAGCTGATGTTGTTATGTTGTAGAATTTTTCTAATACTATGTTATTTACTTTGTAAAGATGTTTAGACATTATTTGTTCTGGTTTTTTTAATGCTTACGTGTAAAGTTGATGTTTCGAAAGTTATTCAGACCTTTTATGTATTTACTTATGTCATAATTCCTGTAACACTGATGTATATGTTTATTTATATTCTTTTGTAAAGCCCCTTTTACTACAAGTGTCATCTGTAATGTTATGTTTTTAATGACGTATTTTGTACCATTATTATTGTATTATTATGTTATAAAATTGTAACTGACACCAGTTCATCAAATTAAGTAACCTTTATGTTACATTTCACTGCACCCGTTTCTATTTGTCATAGTATATGGACAATATGTGAAAAGTAGGGACTGATAGTGTTTGGACTTGTGTTAATAATTCAGCAAGGGAATGATTAACGGCATTGCTGGTTCTACGGACAATTCCTAAAACTTTGTGCATGCACAAGTGGTGGTTTATGGACTTGCTATATTGTCCGCAAGACTCTTTGATGGTGATTGTGTACCTGCACAGTCGCAACAGATGGTTGCTGGCCGTCTCTACAAGGACTATTGTGGGTCTGCATCTTTGGTGGCCCACCAATACCATTATATCTATAAGGACTGCAGTGAGTCTGCACCTCTGGTGGCCCACCAATACCATACTCTCTACCAGGACTACAGTGGGTCTGCTCTGTGATGACCTACTACCTACCAATATTCTTCAACTTCGACTGACTCTGCTGTGGGTTTGCTCTGTTGTGGCCCATTACCTGTCTGCATGTCAAGAGTCAGCACTGTCTTTCCGTTTGGAAGGACAACACTATTTCTTCAAGAGTGCATGGAAATCCACTACTTCTGTGTGGATTTTCTTTTACTGCTCAAACTTTGAGAAAAAAAAACACTGCAATTTTACTGTGATGAATGATCAGGACTGTCTTTGTGGACTGTGAGGAAATTTTAGCTTCTGACCAACATTGTATCAATAAGTGTGTGCATTTGATTTCTTTGCTTCTGTAATTATAATTTTTTTCTGATCTGTATTGGCCACTGCCCAAAATAATTTATAAAATTTGTTTGTGGGGAGCATGGGGTCTATGTAAGTAGGCTGTTTAGGTTTTTTATCGTGCTAACGCCACGTAGCGCTCTGTATGAAAATCACTGGCTGTGGTGTGTGCAGTCAGTGGCTGTTTGGCCACTGTTGTAATACTCGCCATTGTAGTGTTGGGCACCTGGATACTAACAGCGCGTAGCGTTGCGCAGTTGGAGGTGTGCCGCCAGCAGTGGTGGATGTGGGGAAGTGAGATGGCGAATTTTTGAGAATGGATAATCTGGAGGTGTGTCCATCAGAAACAGTACATTTGTAAGAATGGATGTCATGAACTGCTATATATATTATGACTATTAAGGTAAATACATTGTTTGTTCTCTATTGAAATCTTTCATTTGCTAACTATGCCTATCAGCAGTTAGTGCCTTCCGTAGTTTGAATCTTTTATTTAGCTGGCAGTAGTGGCGCTCGCTGTATTGCAGTAGTTCGAGTAACGAAGATTTTTGTGAGGTAAGTGATTTGTGAAAGGTATAGGTTAATGTTGGTCAGGGCCATTCTTTTGT